>NW_019154159.1:4038171-4250211 GCF_002288905.1 Enhydra lutris kenyoni
CGCACACACACGCACACACGTGCACACACACACGCGCACACACACGCGCACACACACGCACACGGGCAGCAGGCAGTGACCGTGTCAGGACAGGCTGTCAATAAGGTGAGTGGAGGCCGCAGCTGGAGGGGCCACGGGGCTCAAGGGTGTGTGTGTCATTTCATGACAGGAGGGGCAGGAGCAGGAGTTGGAATAGAGGAATTACAGAACGGGGGTGGAGGGTGCTGGGAGCTCGGATGGGGGGTCCACTTTGGAAAAGAGGAGGGTGGCCAGTCCAGAGACAGGTGGGAAGGAGAGAGATGGGCAAGATGGTCTGGAACGCCAGGAGGAACACCCGGGTATGGGGGAGGCGTCCATTCTGGCCATGGCTTTTCCAGAAATGCTGGAGACCAGGTCATCTGCAGGATGTTTGTGGGGGACAGGGCTATGCTCAGGTCACCGGGAGGTTAGGGGGAGAATGGCTGCCCTGCTGGGCAGCATTAGCATCTATGAGATCTACGCCATCCCCAACAAAGACCTGAGACCTACGAGGGGCTGAGAGTCTGGCTGGGTCAGGCTGAGGCACACCTGCTCCTGCTACCCTCTCCTCACCCAGGCTGCGGACAGATTGGAGCTGAGCAGACTGGCACTGTCTATAAGCGTGCAAGTTTGCACACATGCATCTTCTATGTGCGTGTGCATTTGCACAAAGAGGTACCTGGAGAGATGGTCACCCCCTTGTCACCAACTCTGGGCAGTAGTGTCTGGTGATTTTTATTTTTCTCTTTTGAGCTTTTTTGGGGGAGGGACAGGGGGAGAGAACCTCCAGCAGACTCTGAGCTAAGCATAGAGCCCATTGCGGGGCTCGATCTCATGACCCTGAGATCATGACCTGAGCCGAAACGAAGAGTTGGACGCCTAACAGAACGAGCCACCCAGGTGCCCCTAAGATTTTGTTCTGGAGTAACCTCTATGCCCAACGTGAGGCTGGAAATCACCACCCCAAGACAGAGTCACATGCTCTTCCGACTGAGCCAGCCGGGTGCCCTTCTCTTCTGAGCTTTTAAATTTAGTGTAAAACCACCATGCACTGTTTTTTCCAAACACAATAAAGCAGTTAAAAAACCCTCCTCCACAGTGTCTGCTGTTTGGATGGAGCTGGAAGGGAGAGCCTCTCGCTGCTGCTGACGATCTCAGGTCCTATTGGAGGGCCTGCCTCTTTGAGCCTCCTGGGTCCCAGGGTGCAGGTGAACTTGGGGGGCCAGGCAGTCAGCATTGCCCCCAATGCAACACCGGCTGAAACCATCCCCTCTCTGAGAAAACAGATGTCCCCTGTGGGAAAACCATGTCCTTCCCGTCGCCTGCAGCCCGCCTCGCTCATGGCCTCACGCCCATTCCTTCCGGCCCCTCGCACAGACTCTGTCCTTGGCCTCTGGTCCCCGCTGCCTCCGCAGTCCACCCCCGCCCACAAGCTGACGCTGGGGCAGTCACCTCCAGTGACCCGTGACCCTCTCTAGCTGACTGCCCCGGCTCCTCCGCTTCCTCCGGGGGCAGATTCGATTAGCCTGGGGTGGGGTCCAGGTCCTGAGATTGGACGAGAGCCCCTCAGGTGACCCTCACGTGCAGCCCGGGCAGAGGTCCTCCAAGCTCACGGTCTCCCAGAAACTCCAACCGCCCCTGCGCTGAATCAATGACTGCTGGTGGGTGTGTGCAGGAGGCCCCGAGGCCCACCGTCTGCCCGTTCCGGGCCGACAGTCCCACCCAGAACCTGGCGGAGTTCCTGAGAACGGAACCGTGGCAGATGCATCCCCGTGGCCTGGCTGGACTCTGAGTGGCTTGCCCAGCCTTCTGGAACCTGTCAGGTCATGGAAGCAGAAGGCCGTCCACACTGACTGCCCAGGGCAGGGGCCATGGGGGCAGCCACTCATTCTGGGCCTTTTCGGGGCACCTGAATGATCTCCCTCGTCCTCTCCAGAGCCGTAGATGGAGCAAGTGACACTCGCTGAGGAGGAGAGGAAGACAGTCTAGACTGATGCAGGCCCCCCGCCCCCAGCCAGTGGAGCCCCCCCACCCCGACGGACGTCTCCTAGACTGGCGGTGGCCCGTCCTCCCACTGACATCCTTGATGCCGCCCCCTTTCCCCAACCCGCTGCGCGGGGCGCGCTGCCAGACCTCCCTGCCGCTCGGGGGCGGCCTGTCAGGTGCGATCCTTGGGGTCTGGAGCTGGGGCGCGATGAGGGGGCCGTGCTGCTGCTCTGTCCCCGGGGCAGGCCCAGGGTGCGCACACGGGGCACCTTCTGGGGGCGGGTCGCAGGCTGAGGCTGGTGAGAGGCCGGGCAAGGGTCGGCTGTTTGGCGGCCGGTGCAAATCCAGCCGGGGCGGGGGCGGTGGGCACGGGGCTCGGGGAGCCGTGGATTGTTGCTTCAGGTCACTTGGTCTCCTGCTTCCACACGGGGCGGGCCGGCTCGGTCGTGTCCTGGGAACCGTGCGGGAGCCAAGGTCTGGCCTGCTTTTCTGGCCCTCACGCCTCGCTTCATTCTCTGCCAAAAGCAGCCGGAGGGGCTTCTGTCCTCTGCATGGGACCCTTGAGCGACACACCTTTTAGCCCAGGTCACCTCCAGTCCCACGTCCTGGGACCCTTATTCAAGCTCATTCGGCCGGGACCCCCAGCTCCAAGGGACAGGTCTGCATTCTGCATGGTAGTGGGATCGGGCGGGATGCATAAAAAACGGTAGACCCCGAGTGGGGATCTAGAAACCTCAGTATGCCCACTCACCGGCGAAGGTGACATAACCCGGCAGCGCAGAGAACTGGAGTGAGGAGAGCCGCGGCCCTGCCGAGGGACCGCGGGAGTCAGGACGGACGGCGCCTTGCTGCATCCACGTTCACCCATTTTCCTCCCGGGAGGCCGACAGTGCTCCCTCGGACTTCACACACCCTTTACCGTGCAGCTCGCAGAAGCAGGGGAGGGAGACACAGACGTGAGGATGGCCGTTGGGGGCGGCCGTGCAGAAGGCAGTACTGACGGGCGAAGAGCGAGGGAGGTTAGGAAACCGTGCAAACAAAATGTGAGGCTCTGAAATGCGGCGGGAGGAGGGGGGAGGGTCTGGGTGGGGGAGCACAGAGTGACCCCCCCCAGCACCCGGGCCCCAGAGGTCACCAGCACCAGGGCCCCACCCTGATGGGCTGTGGATGCCCACAGCTCAGACTCCCCAGAGACGAGGTCAAGCACGCTGGCGGCCTGGGCTGGGGGGGCACCTGCGGCTTTAGAAGGCTGTTTGAGATGCGTCAGGACGAGAGGGTGACACGTGAAGGTTCTCCCTTCTTTTATCCGGCACCCCTTAACAACGCAGCGGCAACTGAAAAGCAGTTTCCACGTGAGTGATTGCTTTAAAAATAGTTTTTAAATCAAGTGAGACGTGTTCCCTGAAAAAAGGTTAGGAAAAACTTTGTTTAACGTTGAAAAAATTTTTAAAGGTGAAAGAAAGAAATAAAAATCGCCTCTAAGCCTGGGGTCCAGGGGGAGTCACCGCGGATCTATTGGAGCTCTCCTGCCACCCGCCCCCACCCCCCCGGCCCCCCACGGGGCTGCCCATCCCCTGGGTCCATCTCAGGCTCTGCCAGGACCGCGTCTGGGCTGCTGTCTCTCTCTATGTGAATATACATTAAAATTTAAAACCAAGTAATGATGACAGCGTATTTATAGATCTGTATCCTGCTTTTCTCTTAACTTTCTTATGTCGCCTCTTCCCATCAGAGGATTGAAGAAACCAAAACCAAACCCCATGTTACTGGATATCCTTCAATTAAGATCGCCAGATTTTGCAGATAAAAATACAGAACACCCAGTTTAATTTGAGTTTCAGATAAACAGTGACATGCAAATTTGGGACATAGTTATAACTAAAAAATGATTCGTTATGTATCTGACATTCAAACTTAACTGTGTCCTATATTTCGTCTGGCAGCCCTACCTTCTGGGTGTGGAGCGGCTTTGGACACTGGGGGTTCAGGCATCCTGCAGGGACTGGTCTGCTCGCACCTGCAGGGACTTAAGAGACTGGTCTGCTCACACCTGCAGGGACTGGTCTGCTCACACCTGCAGGGACTGGTCTGCTCACACCTGGGGGACAGAGTCTGCTCACACAGGGGGACAGAGTCTGCTCACACTTGGGGGACGGAGTCTGCTCACACCTGGGGGGCTGGTCTGCTCACACCTGGCAGAAGGAGTCTGCTTGGATCATTCCCGACATCAGGTGATACTTTGCTTTGGCCGTGTGCCCAACAACTGGCCAGGTAGCAGGTCAGGTTCATTTACCCTCCACAAGAGCTGCAGAACCCATTTTGCTGAACAGGAAGTAATTGTCCAAGGAAGTGATTGGGCTAAGCGACTGCCCAGGACCTCCTAGCTGGGAAGAAGGTTTGGGTCCAGGTCTGCCCACCTTGGCTCTGCTTGGCTTGGGCTGAAGAGGCTTAGAGGTGGCTAAGCCAGGTGGCCAGGGACCGGAGCGGCCCGGACCAGGCTTCAGGGAGCAGATGCCCCCTCCCCGGGGACCCTCCTCCCCTGGAGGGCGGGCTTGGGCCTCTGAACTGGGGGGAGGCCTCTGGTGACCTCCCGGAACCCGAACAGCCAGACGGAAGCCACGGGCCGCTCAGGCTGTGGGACTTTCAAACTACGGGCTGCGATCTCCTCTGAGCCCTCAAGGGCTTCTTCAAATGCAGGTAAAGCTCCGACTCCTGGTGGGAGACGTGAAGCGCCAGGAATGGAAGGTTAAGTATTGGCTTCCGGAAGGGGATGGGGCTCTGGCCCCGGCCTGTCACGCTGCTCTCCGGGGCCCTGCAGCCCTCACCCTGCGGCCCACCAAGCAGACCCCCACCCCGGTGTTCGCTCTCCCCCTGCTCTTTGGTCCTCAGCGACGCCCTTAAACCCAGATGCACCTGGGGATCGCGCGCAGGAAGCGGGTACAGCGTGGGCTGGGAAGGCCTGGGGGTCTGCATTGGAAGCATTTGGGAGGTTCCGAGGCAGACCAGAGTCCCCCTGAAGCCCTTGTCCCGGAGACCCCATGGCGAACAAACCTGGACGGGGACTGAGAAAAGGAAGGGGGTGACCTCCCTACCGCCACTCACCTGCCCATCCCCCTCCTTCCCACCCCCTTTCTCCCACCGGTCCTGCCTGGGGGCCGCGCCTATCTCCCCGGCTGAGGGCAGCAGAGACCCTTGTGCTCCTGGTGCAGCTGGCGGACGTGCCCAGGGAAGGGGAGGCTGAGGCCAGCGTGTCTCAGTCAGCCCACCTGCTGTACGGGAGGCAGGCCAGAGGCTAGGAGTGTAGTTCCGAGGAAGGAACCCGGGTAGTGGGCTTCAGCGGCCCCAGACCATGGCCGTGTCCACAGGCCATCTGTGGGGACCAAGAGTCTGAGGTGGGAGAGGGGAGAAAGAGGACTCCTGCTGGCCTCTGCCTGTCCCTGCCTTTTTGGCCTTTGTCCCATTTAGTGCTGTGAGGTCACTGTTATCGGCCCATTTCACAGAGCGGAAAGCAGGCCTGGGGGTGTAAGTTTTCAGACACGGGACCCCACCTGCCATTCCGCAGGAATCTGGCTGGCTGCCTCCGGTGCCTGGTGTTCTGGTGAAAATGGAGGTGCGAGACTCTTCCTCCCGGAGGAGCCTTCCTGACTGGGTCTGGTACGGTCTGAAGTTCATAGTTTTACAGCTCCCACATTTGGGGCCTCCTGTGATCTTTCCCCACGACACACAAGCGTGAGAAACCTGACGGCGGCAGGATTTGAACTGGGGGCCATTGGCCCCAGCTCTGCCTTAGCAGGTGCCTCCAGGGCAGGGATGTGGACAGCTCCGGGCAGGGTGGGCGGAGGGAGGCAGGGAGGGCCGGAGGGCTCGTTGCTGGGTCCCTGCTGCTGCCCAACACTTGCCCTGGTCTCTCCCTACTCCTCAGGACGTCCCTGGCAGGCAGGTGCCGTGGCTCCCCATTCACAGAGAAGCACGCGGAGGCCTGGGCACACCGGATAACTTGGGGTGGCCCAGGTGGCCATGACCCCGGAGCCTGGAGCAGGGTCCTCCTGGGCCAGCCCAGGAATCTCGGGGAGCTTTCAAATCATACCATGACCAGGGGCCGCCCAGACCTTTTGCATCAGAATCCGGGGCGGGGTGCAGTTCGTACAGAATCGTCGGGGTGGCTGTGACGTAGGCAGGGCGGCGAACCGTGGTTCAGAGGAGCGAGAGAAGCCGTCCCGAGCCGGCCTGGAGGACCCCAGGTGGCCTCGGCCGGGACTCCGCCCTTCTTGCCGGCCCAGGGCTGGGGAGTTCCGCACACTGGAAAGATAAGTCGGAAAACCGGGGGACCTCTGCCCTGAAGCCATCTGGGCCTTGGGTGCCGCCGATACCTTCTCCTTTCTCTTGGCACACAGCCCTGCCCCCCCCACCAACTGGCCCCGGTCGGGGGATGCCCTAGTCGGCACCCCAAGGGCCTGGATGCTGGGTTCTGCAGGCGCAGAGTGTGGAACACACAGTGCTGGTCCTCACCCAGTGTAGACACAGTCCCTAACAGAAACCTAGATCCCCCTGTGCTGCCTCCCGGGACGGGGTGGGGCTCCAGGACCACAACCTCCCTGCTGTATGTTCAACAGGGCCGTGCACCTCCCCCCATCCCTCACCCTCTTGTCAGCCTTCAACAGGCATAGGTAGTGATGGCTCCCCCGGCCCCTGCCGGCCTCCTGGGTGCCCGGGCTGCTGGGCATGCTGGGGGAGGGCACAGGATGGCTTCCCCAGAGACGGCAGCCAGGCCTTGCTTCCTCCGCCCACCAGAGTACCTGCAGCCCGGTCCCCCGGCTGAGCCCGCGCACGGAGGCCTCTGGGATCCTCTGCCCGGATTTGAGCTGAATCACGGGTGGAAGCCTCAGGCAGGAAGGGCAGAAGGACGGACAAGGAGGGGAGGGAAGAGCTCGGGATGGGGAGTCGGGGGTGGGGACGTGGGGGTGGAGTGTGGAGCGGGAGAGGAGCACACGGATCGCGGAACTGAAACTCAGCCCAGTCCGGGGGGAGTTTGGTTTGGTTTTGTTCATTGTTTATTTTTTTAAATAACCTTTTTATGCTGAGATACTCGTAGATTCACATGCCATTGTCAGAAACAACAGCGATTCCAGGCACCCGCGACCCCGTGTTGCCCAATGGTGACGTGCATTGGAGCAGCCTACAAAACCACAGCGAGACACGGGTGTCGGGACGAGGCACCGATGCTACTGACGCTTCCCGGTCGGCTGTACTCGCATGTGTGCGCGCGGGGGCGAGCCTGTGTGCATGTGTTCCCTGTACAGGCCGCTGTCGCCCATGGGGGTCACGGATCCACCCCCACAGCCTGGACGTGGACCGGTTCCAGCGCCGCGAGGACCTCCCGTGCCTCCACATTGCCTGCCTCCGACCCCCTCCACCAGGATCGCCGATCTGCTCACCGTCGTCTCAAGAAAGCTACGTCAATGTATGGATGGACCACAGTTGACCTACTTGTCGGCCGAAGGTCCTCCGAGTGTGCCCAGGGTTTGGCTGTTAGGACCGAGGTGGCCAGTGTGTGTGTGTGACCATAAGCTTCTGCGTCTGGACGAAGGCTGGAAGGAGCAGTGGCTGAGCCCTGTGGTGGTTGAGTGTTCAGTTTTGTTTTGTTTTTCTAGTAATTTCTACACCCCACGTGGAGCTTGAACGCACGACCCTGAGATCACGAGTGGCAGGCTCCTCCAACCGAGCCAGCCGGGCAGACACCCCGCACGTCCCGTTTTGGAAGCAGCTGCCAAACTGTTTCTCCGAGGATCGCCACCGTTCTCCGTTCCCACCAGTGCTCTCTGAGGGGCCCGGCTTCTCTGTGTCTTCGCAAGCATTTGGCGTGGTCCCTACTTTTTACTTGAACCTTTGCGACAGGCGTGCGGTGATATCTCATTGTGGTTTTAATTCGCATTCACCTAATGGCTCACGAAGCTGAGCGCCTGTCCACGAGGTCGTTGGCCATGTGTGCCTGCCCTCTTCTGTGAAGGGTCATTGCTGAATCTGCAGTGAGTTTCTTGGGAACAGCGTGTCACTGGGTCATTTGAAAAAAGAGACTCTGCCAATCTCTTCCTTTTAAGTGGTGTTTTTAAATCATTTACATTTCAGGGAACTTCTCCAGTGCTGGGATTTAAGTCTGCTGTTTTTGTGCTGATTTTCTATTGCTTCCTTGGTTTCTCCTTCCTCGCCTTCCTGTGGATTGCCTGGACATTTGGATTCCATCCTGATCGATTCACAGTGGTGTGGGATGTATCTGTCTGCAGTGGTCCTCACAGTCGCCCTGGGTGCGACAGCCCGTGTCATCTACCACGTTGGCTGCCAACCGCTTGGAGGCACATGTGGATGACACTCTCGCAGTAGGTCCCTTTACCTTTCTGACTTTCAGACAATTTTTAGATAGGCTGGGGGGGTGGGTGTCTGCGAACGCAGGAGTTCATTGACGGGCAGAATGCTGGTATGCGGCGGTGCCCCCAGTGGCCCCCTCCCGTCCCCAGACTGTGCAGCGTGGCGAGAGTTGCCTGTGGTGATTCCTCCTGGCTCAGCTCCGCCAGGCACCACGCGCGGGCGTCCCCTGCATTGCCAGGCCAAACCAGCCCCCACCAACCCCAGAGCCTTCTCCAATTAAGGTCTTAAGAGTCTCAGGAGAGGGAGAGATAAAAAAAATTTCCCATTTGACGTGTTAACACCATTCACCCAAAACACCCCTGTGAGACATCTGGCAGGGAAGAAATTGGCATCAGAGCTCCTAGAAGGGATGCTGGCAGGGGAGAGGCAGCAGGGCCCAGCCCCGTTTGCTCACCTGGTGGCATAGCCCTGCTGTTTGCAGGCAGTAGGGTGAGTGGACACGAGGTGTGGTGGCCAGGGGTTCTGGGGTGTGGGTGCAGGAGCCCCGGGGCCTCACCACGTAGGTGCCAGGAGGCAGCGGAGGCTGTCACAGCAGGCCGGGGGTCCCCAAGGCCCTTTCCAGGGTCTGGGTTGGCTGGCCTCTCCACCCACAGCCCACCTGCCTGTCCTCTGCTTTCCGGGGACTCCAGCCCAAACCCCACCCACGTCCTGGGTCCTCCTGCTGGGTTGTGCCCGGGAACGTGCCCTTCTCCCCACAGTGTGTGTGGATGCCTATGTATGTGTGTATGTGAGTACGACGAGTGTGCGTATGTGTACCTGCATGGACGTGTGAGCTTATGCATGAGTGCATTGTATGGGTGCGCCGCCTGTGGGTGTGTGCGTGTACGACCCGTCAGCATCCGGCATCACGGGAGGCAAATTCACGGCAAGAACCAGGAATGAACCGGAAACGAGCAAAGTGTGCGTCTTTGGGGGGGTGATGCCGTCCACTGAAGTACCTTCAGATCCTGCGTCAAGGGGAGCAAAGCCCAACAAACAGAGGGCACGCGGCTTGATCCCCATGCAAGCCTCCCCCCACAGGCCTGTGTTGTGGTGCGAAGTTCCCAGACTGGCCGCTGACTCTGGAGAGACCCGAGGGGACACGGGAATTCGGGGAGGTGGGGGATGCGATAGCGGTTTCTTGTCGTTGACGTCTGCGTGGTCCCACTTGTTAAAGGGAGTGTGTCTTCCTTGTAAAAACTCACTTTATTAATGTGCAGCTGGCATTCAGGACAAGCGTGCAGGGGCGCTGGGTGGCTCAGTGGGTTAAGCGTCTGCCTTCGGCTCAGGTCACGATCCCGGGATCCTGGGATCCAGCCGCAGATCGGGTCTCGGTCAGCGGGGAGCCTGCTTCTCCCTCTCTCTCTGCCTGCCTCTCTGCCTACTCGTGTTCTCTCTCCATCTCTCCAATAAATAAACAAAATCTTTAAAAAGACAAAGACGTGTGTAAAGGGTAAAGTTTGATAAGCCTCGGCTGTGTTTTCACCCGTGCAACCGTCGCCACAGCGAAGGCTGTGAACACATCCATCGCCCCGACATTTCCCGTCCCGCCCCTCAGCCCCCGAGCCGTCCCCAGGCAGACCCCGGTCTACTTGCTGTCACCACAGATCTGTTTGCGTTTTGTGCCTTGTGTGCGGATGGAAGCCTCCCGTGTGTCCTCTTCCGGGCCTGGCTTCTCTCACGTGGCCCGATCCGGCCTCCCGCTCTGGCGGGACAGCGGACCACTGCGTGGAAATAACTCGGTTTGTCTCCCCGCTCAGCCGGGGTGGCTGGTTTCCAGCTTCAGGCTGTTATAAATACACTGCGAGGGACATGCGTGGGCAGGAGTCTGTGCGGACTCACACCTTCCCTTGAGGACCTGGGGACAGAAGGGCCACATCCCGCCATGGCGGGTCTCTAACGTCTTCAGAAGCCGCCGCGCGTCCCAAAGCCACGGTGGGGATTCGAGTCCGACATCCGGCACGGCCAGACCTCGCGCTGTCGTCCAACAGGTGTGCGGTGGGATCTGACTGTGGGTTGCACTTGAGTTTCTCCGGTGACAGTGACCCTCCACAGCTTAGCAGGCACCTACTGGCCCTCCCTGCATCTTCTCTGATGAGGGTCCGTTCGAATCTTACACGGGGCGCTGTGAGCAGGCCGGGCGGAGAGGGCTGCTCTTAACTAGTGAGTTCTGAGACTTCTCTTCACGTTCTCCCTATACATACTATTGGATGTCTGGTTTACAGATATTTTCTCCTAGCTGGTGGTTTTCTCTTCCTCTCCGTTTCAAAGAGCTGAAGTTTTAATTTTTTTCCTTATAAAAGCGAGCTGGCTCCGTCGCAACTTACATCAGGGACCGTACCCTTCCCCCACTGAAGCGGAGAACCAGAGATCTTTCGTGTATTCACGGATATGTGCAAACACCATCGCAGTCGGTTTTGGAACATTTAGGATATTTTCATTACTGTCGCCCCCTCCCCCAGCCCCAGGCACGTTCTCATCAAACATTTCACTTGGATGACTCCCAGTTATCAAGCTTTTCTTCGACGGGTCCCACTTTCCGTGTCACATCTCAAATATCCTCACCTAATTCAAGGTCAGAACATTTTTTTCTCTACCCCCCCCTTCCCCGACCCGCAGCCCCCCAGGAGTCTCCCAGTTTTAGGTTTTACATTTAGGTCGCTGATCCATTTTGAGTTAATTTTTGTAGATGGTGGGTGGCATGAGTCGAAGCTCTCTTTTTACATATGGATATCCAAATGTCGCCGTTGTTGAAAAATTCCCTCCGCTGAATCGCCTGCGTCCCTCCGTGAGAAGTCAGTGGTGGCTGCGTGTGCAGGTCTATATCCGTTCCCTCGACCTCTCCGTCCACCCTCGCACTACCGTCACACCGTTCAGACCTCTCAGCCCCACGAGAAGTCCCGACACGGGGTGATGCCAGCCCCCCAACCTCGTGCTTCTTTATCAAACTTGTTTGGTTGTTCTAGGTCTTGCTCTGTTTTTATGTGAATTTTAGAATCAGCTTCTCAGTCTCCATCAAAGAGAGGCTGCTGGGGTTTGCATGGGATCCCACTGACCCCATATATAATTCTATACGATTCGGGGGCAACGGGCATTTTTTTTTTTAAAGATTTTATTTATTTATTTCACAGAGAGAGAGAGACACTGAGAGGAAATGCAGGCTGGAGTGGAGGGGGAGTGGGAGGGGGGAGGCAGGCTTTCCGCCGAGCAGGGAGCCCGATGCGGGGCTCGATCCCAGGACCCCAAGATCATGACCTGAGCCAAAGGCAGACGCTCAACGACTGAGTCACCAAGGCGCCCCGGGGCCACGGGCATCTTGCCCATACTGGGTCTTCCCGCGGATGAGCCGAGTGTGTGTCTCTGCCTTCTTTGATCTTCCTTGAACTCTCAGCAATTACTTGGACGTTTCGGTGGACACATCTTGGACACCTTCTGCCAGATTTGTCTCCAACTGTTTATATTTTTGGAACTATTGCTAATTATACTTAAAATCTTTTTAAATTTCTGATTATGGCTATTACATAGAATACAGTTGATTTTTATACGCTGGTGTTTGTCCCACAAACTCGTTAACCTCCCTTGTATGTTCTAGAAGGTTTATTTTGTAGATTCCGTTACATTTTCTGCGTGGATGACTTCTGCTATTTAAATAACATAAAGGCAGCTCTGTTTCCTCCTTTCCAATCTGAGTGTGTTTTCCCCTTTGCCTTCCTTCGCTGGCTCAGACTCGCACGGCGAGCAGAGTGGAAGAGGTGGGACCATCCCCTCGTCCCACTCCTGGTCCTCCGGAAGAGCTGTAGGTCTCCCATGCTGAGGACGGGCTTGGCCGTGGGTCTTCCACAGACACCCGTTACCAGGGCAAGGAAAGCCCCTTCTTTTCCTAGTTTGCTGAGTGTTTTGGTCAGGAATGGACACTGACCTTACCGAATGCTTTTCCCTGCCTCTATTTTGAGATAATCGTAACATTTTCCTCTTTCTAGTTTGTTAACGCGGTGAACTCTATTGATTGATTTTCAAATGTTAAATCAAACTTTCATTCCTGAGACAAATCGCTCTGGGTCAGACAGATCATCCCCTCGGGTCTGTCCTCGCTGAAACTCTGGGAAGGATCTTCGCGCCCATGTTCATGGGGGTTATTGGCCTGTAGTTTCCCTTTCCTTGTAACGTCTTTGCCTGGTTCTCACACCAGGGCAATCGAGGCAGGCCTCCTACGGCGAGCTGGCAAGTGCCATCTGCCCTTCAGTTTTCCGAAAAGGCTTGTGTACCGTTGGTGTTATTTCTTCCTTCAGGGTTGGGTAGAATTCACCTGTGAAGCCCTCTGGGCCCGGGGTTACTCTGTGGGGTGGTTTCTCCACACTGCTTTGATAGGTCCAGGCAGATTTTTTTTAAAAGATTTTTTTTATTTATTCACGAGAGACAGAGAGGCAGAGAGAGAGAAGCAGGCTCCTCGCGGAGCAGGGAGCCCAATGGGGGACTTGATCCCAGGACCCCCGAGACCATGACCTGAGCCGAAACCAAGAGTCCGACGCTTAACCAACTAAGGCCCCCAGGTGCCCCCATATGTACAGATCTTTTTAGTGGTGCGGAAACTTCCTCCTCCCCTTTTCCCTCTCTGAGCCGGGTCTCCAGAGGCAAGCACGTCGAGGGCCCTTAGCTCATTCTGGCCATTGCTTCCAGATGACACACTCGCTCACTCACTCATTTGACAAATATTTGCTGAGGGCCTCCTGCGTGCTGGTAACTGTTGTAGGCTCCTGTGAAACTTTATGTACGAGACAAAGATCCCTCCCCGCCCGGAGCTTCATCCTGGGGTGGACATAATTCCAGCGGGACGGACACACAACGGACATCATGAATATGTAAGTTGGGCCACACCTGAAAATACCATAAGTGCTTCGGGAAAACCCAGAGCAGAGTAAGAGGGAGAATCAGGAGTGTGGCAGGTGGGCGGGCGGGTGCCATTGAGAACAGGCCGGGCAGAGGACACCGGACTGAGAAGAGGACACGGGAGCAAAGTCTCGGAAGGGGTGGCTGGCTGGAGGGGCAGCAGACGGTGTCCTGGCAGCAGTAGCAGCTGGCGCACAGCCCCTGAAGTGCCAGTGTGAGCAGCGTGGGGTCAACAGGGAGGCAGTGGGTTGGCTCGGGGGCTGGAGGGGAGTCGGAGGGGAGGTCAGAGAGAGGATGGGGAGGGTCACCCTAGTGCTTAGGCCTTGGAGCCAATTGTAAGGACTTCGGCTTTTTTGTTCTTGAATAAAACAAGGAACTATTTCTGGGTTCTGGGCAGGGTGGGATGGGCCCACCTGGGTTTTGGAGGACTGTGGGGCTTCTTGGTGGAGGACCGGCTCTGGGGTGGACGAGGAGACCAGTGCAGCATCCCTGGCAAGAGATGATGGTGGCCTTGGGCAGCAGAGGGCTCTGGGTCGACCCCAAAGGCAAAGTCAGCAGGATTGGTTGGTAGGCTGGGGGTGGGGAGTGGAAGAAGGAGGCCGTCCCAGATACTCCAAGTGTTACTGGAGCCTGAGCCCCTGAAAGGACGGCTCAAGGTCAAGGTGGAGAAGCCTGTGTTGGGGGCAGGTGTGCGGAAGACGGGGGTGTGGTTTGGGCCATGTCGAGCTTGGGTCACTCCCCTGCTGACCTGGCGGTGACGTCAAGTTTGTGGGCAGCTCTGGTTGCTGGAGCTGGGAGAGGTGCAGACCTGGGAGGCGATGCACAGTCCCACCTCCCCTCTGCACCCCCGCTGAGATGCACCTGCTGGGATGGCTGACGACTGAACCCGGTTCCCCCCACCCCTGCCAGTGGAGGGGGACCCTCTGGGAACGGCCCTGTGGCTTGCCCGTGGCACTTTGTCTCACCCTATCTCCAGAGCCTCAGAGGACACCGTCCCAGCAGGTCTCGGACCCCTGCCCTCCGTGGTTCCCCCTGCTCGCCACACCCTCCCTCCGCACCTCTGCTGCTCCACAAGGCCAAGGCTGCTGAGGCCAGTAGTCTGCTCCGTAACCAATCATCGTTCAAGCTTGCTTTATAGGCTGGTCCTAAAGTCGCAGAGCAGTAGCGGTTGCATTACATTATCACGGCTGTTTGTGAAAGTCCAACGCTCGGCTGCGCGGCATCGCGTGGCTACGGCTTTGGTGGTCCTCCTTGGCCCTCCGAGTGCCTCCCTTTTGTTGGCGTCACCTGCCTCTGTCACCTACCGGTTCTTCCAACTTGCCCACCACCGATAGAGTCTCTCAGATGCCTCCGAATGGGAGAGGGGCCTCTGGGGTCCCCTGCGCCCGCGCGAGGGCTGCTGGTGAGCGAGCGTCGCTGCTCTGCTGGCGTCCTGGGCCCGACGCATCTTGCCTGGGGTGGGACTGAGGGTTCTGGTGCCGCAGTGTTACTCCCAAGACTCCTAGTGCTAGTACCACCGATGGTACTAAGCACCGATACTACTAGCACCTCTCATGCTACTAAGCACCGATACTACTAGAACCACTGATGCTACCTTCTAAACTGAGGTGGAATCCACATAACATAATATGAACTGACCGAGTCTAGAGCTCAGGGTCCCTGAGTACTTGCACAGGGGTGTGAAACCCCCACCTCCATCTCGCTCCTGAACTTACCCCACCAGGAGACTCTAGATCCATGAAGAAGTCACTCATTCTCCCGGCCCCAGCAGCCCCGGGTAGCCAGGCACCCACTCTTGGCGGGTTTGCCGGTGCTGGATGATTCCCATCCGTGGACTCGTGCGATGGGCTGCCTTCTGTGCCTGGCGTCTTTCACCGGACGTGGTGCTCTGTTTCACCCATGGGGCGGCAGGTGTCCCAGCTTCACTCCTTCCAAAGGCCGGACTCCGTCCCGCCGTGTGGCTTGGCCACCGTGTGTGTGCCGGCTCCTCCGTCGCGGACGCCCTGCTGCTTCCACTCTGGGCGGCTGTGACACGGCTGCGTGCGCGTGCAGACTCAGGAACTCACGGAAGCGGCTGCGTTCAGGTCTTCTGGGTGCCAGCCGGGGCCGGGCTCGCTGGCTGCACGGTAGCCCTCTGTGTGGCTGTGGGATGGGAGGATGCCGGGCCGGGGCACAGCCTGAGCAGCTCCCCGAGAGGGGTTTGTGGGAGGAGCATCTACAACACCCCCACAGCCTGCCCGGAAGCTGCCCACCCCACCCCGAGAAAGGAAGGTCCTTCTGGAGGAAAGGGGGTGCCCTGACCAGCAGGGCTAGGATGTGGGGCCGAGCCCCGTGTCTGGCATTTATGGGTCCCCTGTACAGCTGAACTTGCTTTCCACCACGACCGGTAGAAAATTGAGCTAAGCCATGGTCGGCTGCGGGGGGCCCTGTGTGGCCGAGACTGACTTTGTTTTTACAACAGGCCTAGTACTTGTGGTGAGTGATGAGTGAGGGAAAGGGGGCCCGGGTAGATGGGGCATCAGCTCTGTGCCCCAAAGTCCTTGCTCGGTGGCCCAGCAGGGGGCACTCCCCTGCCCAGGGGTCAGGAGGCCAAGGGACTGGCCCTTCAAGGTCAGCCTTCCCATGGGCTGTTATCCAAAGAACCAAGTCTGACCTTAAACTTGAAAGGCAGACTCAGCGATCAGCCCAGCCTGGTCTGATTCTGGGAGCAGCTGAATGGGGAGCGGCTATGCCTGGGACACCCACGGCCCTGAGGCTTCTGGGGGCTTGGGCCATGCCCTCTGTGGAAGCCATGTAGCTGGGACCGGTGCCAGGAGGTGATCTTTCTGCCCTGTCTACTGCCCACTTGGCCTTGGGACTGTACTGGTGGCTCCCACCAATCTCTCCCCTTCCACCTGCCTAACCGAACTCCGATTATTCAGAGAGAGCCACATGCCAGGCTGAACTTCCTCACCTCCCCCACACTCTTTGCAGCTGGGGTTTGCTGTGTGAGATGTGAGCAGGGATTTCAAGAGGTTTCTGGAAGAGATTTTGCTTTCTGGCTATGGCTGTCCCTTCCTCCTCCCCTCTTCTTAGTTTGCTGTTGAAAGCATGGACGTGAGGCCTGGAGGGGCAGCAGCCTCCTTGCACACATGAGGATATGCTGAGGGTGCTCGGGGAGCCTGGACTCCGGACCTCATCAGGGACTTGAACCTGTTTTGTTTTGTTTTGTTTTTTCATCTTGAAAATTATGCTGGGAAAAAAAAAAAAAAGAAAGAAAATGATGCTGAAAAAGTTTTGTCTATCCTGGAGTTTCGGTGCAGCCCAAATAGTCCATTCTTACATGTCTCGAGTGTCCATTGGCAATTTGCCTTAGCCGGGCCTTCAGTCTGGGGACACTTGGGACAGGAGCTCACAGGGGCTTGGGAAAGACAGTCGTGAAGACACAAACCAGCAGGCAGGGGACCAGTGGAGGGGTCATGGGAGTGTGAGGAGGGAGCCCTGCTCAGGTGACCACATTCTTTCCCACAGAATAGGGTCTGACAGGTCATTTCAGTCCTGGAAGCCTCAGAATGGGGGACAGCCTGTTCTAGAAGCATCCATGACCAGGATAGCTAGAGGCTTTCCCAGGGCTCCCAGCTCCCAGCTCCCCAGAAGGGCTGAGACTAAGAATCCCACCTTTCCTTCCAGCAGGTGCTCCCTGGCTCTCCCATCCCCATGTGTGACTGGCCCTCTGGGCTCCAGGTTCTGTCCATAAGGGAGCAGACCGAACCGAATAACAGAAGGTTCTCACAGCTCTGGAATGCATTCTGTAACTCTAGACAAATCAGACCTTTATGGCTTCTTTCCCAGGGCAGGCAAGGAATAGAAACAGAGAGGGCCAGTGGTTTTCTCCGGGTCACACAGCAGGTCAGTACAAACAATGCGGCAATGGCCGTAAGCACATAGTTGTAAAGACGTAACGTCTCCATGTGTCAGCGTATCCAGGAAGAATTCTTAGAACTGGAATTGTTGGCTCGAAGAGACAGATCAAGCTTCATAACTTGGTCAGAAGCTGAAAAATGTTCCCCCAAAAGTTCACTGACGTATGCGCACCAGAGCTTCGTGTACCCCCTAAACGGTGTGTGATCAGAGTTTCTGATCTTTTTGTTAAGCTTTAAATAAAAAAGCTAAAAATTGTATTTCAGGATAGCTTTCATTTATAAAAAAAAAAAAGCATGAGTAACAAAAGAATCAATAATTTGGACCTCGTCAGAATTAGACACTTTTGTACATCAGAGGACATTATCCCGAAAATGAAAAGACAACCCACAGAATGAGAGAAAATACTGCAGATCCCACAGCAGATCAGGGCCAGCTATCCCGAATGGATATGGAACTCTTAACAGCTCGGCAACAAAAAGACAGATGACCCAATTAAAAAAAATGGGCGAAGGACTGAATAGGTATTTCTCCACAGAAGACGCACAAAGGCCCAAAAAGCACAGAGAAAAGATGTTCCACAGCACTCACCAGTCGTCAGGGAGATCCGGACACACCAGGTTGGTTGGGATGAAAAGGGGAAATCAGAGTCTGGGGAAGGCGACTCCACTCCGAGGCAGGGACTCCAGAGAAAAGAAAACAGGCACTGGGTGGCTCAGTCGGGTAAGTGTCTGCTTTCGGCTCAGGTCATGATCCCGGGGTCCTAAGATGGAGTTCCCCATCCAGCTCCCTGCTCAGTGGGGAGCCTGCTTCTCCCTCTCGCTCTGCCTGTTGCCCCTGTCCCGCAGGTGCTCTCTCACTTTCTCTCTCTCCAAAAAAATAAAATCTTAAAAAAAACAAAAAACAAACATGGTCCCAGAAAACTCACAGTCACCAAAAGGTGGAAACAAGGCAAGTGCCCATTAACAGGTCAGTGGGTAAACTGTGCAGCCCGGGGTTGGAGGGACGGGGCTCTGCCACCTGCCACGACACAGCTGAGACACGGAAAACACGCGCCGCGAAGGAAGCCAGACACAAAAGCCCACATTCTGTACAATTCTATTTATAGGAAATGTCCAGAATGGGAAAATCCAGAGACAGAAAACAGATTGGCACTGGCCGGGGTCTGGCGATCGGGGGGATGGGGAGACACGGCTAAGGGCAACCGGGGTTCCCGTTTGGGGTAACGGAAATGTTCGGGACCCACGGGGTGGTCGTTGCACTAAGCGCCACTGAATGGTTGGCTTTCAAATGGTTAATCTTGCTATGAGAATTTTACTTCGTAAAAACAAAAAAGTGAAGTTCCGTGAATTTTAATTTCCAGAGCCACGTTTCTGTCATTATCTGTGGCCTGGTGAGGGCCTTCGGCCATTTCATGGGTGAGTTATTAATTTTTAAAAATTGATTTGTAATTCCGTTCCTTGTCAGGAGACTGATCCTTTGTGACGCACTGAAAGTCTTCTGCTCGGTTTTAAAGTTTTTTCTGACTTTGGTTACGGGGGGGGGGGGTTTACTCTGAAGATTTAAAAAATAAAACTTGTAATAAAAATTATTATTCTTTTCCTTTATGGCTTCTGGTCTTGGAGTGAAATTCAGAAAGGTTATTTTGAAATCCCCGTGTGCTCTCTGGTAGAGCCCTTAGGTTTTTTTAATCTTTGAAATCTGGAGTTTCCTCAGGGTTCGGCGTGAGGTTCAGATGCGACTTTTATTCCGGGTGGTGCTGGCTCATCCCAGCCCTTTATGAGATAATGCAACCTTTTCTCCTTGGGTGGAAATAACCCCTGTCATGGGTCGGTTCTGGGGAATCACTCCTGGAGGCTAAGAGTGGGGCTCAGGGGGTTCACTGGGGAGCATTCTCAGAGCGGACAGCTGCGGGGAAGCAGGACTGGGCACAGGGCAAGCCTGGAGGAGCAGCCGCACTGACCCGTGGGGGCTCCGGAGCTGAGGCGACCCCGCAGGGAGCCCTGAACCGGGCCCCGTGCCCTCCCAGCCCCCGGTCCCCACAAGGATACAGAGACAGTCGTCTCAAGGGCGGTGCATGGGGAGGGACTCAGCTCCGGGCAGGTGGGGGTCTAGCTCATGGACCCCCAGCATCCGCTTCTTAGAACGAGCTCACCCACCGGGAGCCCTGCTTGGTCCCCAAACGATTTTCCTGAGGCTGCTGCAACAGACTAGGCGCACTGGGGGCTTCCACACGACAGGGCTATTCTGGCGAAGTGCCGGAGGCCGGAAGTCTGACGTCTCGGTGTTGCCGGGCGGCCCGGCCTCTGGAGGCTCCGGGGGAGGGTCCCTCCTGCCTCTTCCGGCGTCTGGCAACTGCCGATGGTCCTTTGCTTGCGAGCTCGTCCCTCCGGTCTCCGCCTCTCTTCTCATGCCCTTGTCCTCCGAGATGTGCTGCTCGTTTCCCTCTTGCGAGGACTGTGGTCAGCAGGATTCAGACCGAATCCAGCCGGGCAATCCGGATCCCCTCGCCCTCCCGAGCTTAGTTACATCTGCGAAGACCCCTTACCCAAACAATCACACTCAGAGCCACTCATAGTCCTCGCTGCCCCACGGAGAACCGATGCTCTATCTCCCCCACGGGCCAGTGTGGTGACCCGGCCGGGAGGGTGACGCTGTCCCTCGCTGGCTGGCCTCCTGGCACAGGAGCCCAAGGTGACTAACCAGCCGAGGTGCTGATGTGAACCCTGGTGGCAGTGTCTCCTTCTGGGAATCAGGCCCTCTACACTCACCCGGGGCTGGAAAGCAAAAATTCTCCAAGGGGGTCCCTGGAAGTGATAGCAAATGGGGACCCTCTTCCCTCCCTCCCCGGCTCCCGGACGCAGCCAGGAACACAGCCCCACCACAGCTGTCGACCTCGGGGGAACTCTGCACCCTTGCATCTGGCAATGGCTTCACAGCTCCTAACCGGCGTCTCAGCGGCACCTTAGAGAGACCACCCTGTCCCACAGTCAGGCCAGCAGCTCCCAGGAGGCACAGTGGGACAGTGTCCGGGGACCTCATGGTCGTGCCCCGCTCCCACATCCCCTTAGCCACGAGTAGGTTCCTGGAGATCGCTTCCCACCTTACAGCTGCTCTAGGCTGCGAGGAACCCTCACGGTGGGTTGCTGCTAGGCACACCTGACCTTCTCACTGGGCCTGACCTGCCCCAGCTCACCTGGCAGTGCCCACTGGGTGCGATGCGTTTGATGGCCAGTCTCTGCCTCCCCAGCGAAGAGCGCGGGAGGAGCCGATTTCCAGACAGAGGCCTGCCTGGGGTCGACACTTGCCATCCAGACATGTGGCTTCTCCCCTGCCCCCACCTCGAAACTCACCAGATCTGCAGGGTCAGAGGTCCCCCAGCTGCAGAACCTGCTCCTGCTCCGGGTCCTCACCCAGCCGGCCTCTCTCGTGGAGTCCCAGGGTGGGATGGGCCACCACCAGGACAGAAGGGTCTGCCATGCATCCTTCCTGGGGACTACAGGCATGTGGGGCGATCATGTGTCCTCTACGTCTAAAGCCCCAGCACACCCCCGACTTCAGGCCCTTATGAACATCCTAGGGTGACCCTCCAGCCTCTGGGGGCACATATCCTACCAAGACCTCCGGACCCCTGGCAGCTTCCTGCCCGTGGGGTCCGATTAACACAATGACCTTGGCAGAGCAGTCAGTACGCTGATCTCCAGAAAGTCCAGGCCCCCAGACTGTAGAGAGACAGAGGACAGGAGAGTTAACACAGTCCTGGGGCAAGACAAGGAAAGGGAACGGGCGTCCTTTCCATGTGAGCCTCCGTGCGGTGCCGGTGGGAAAGAATGACCACCGAGCACCGATCCGGGGCCATGCCACTCCGCTCCAGCCCGGATGTCACACCTGGCCGGGCTGGTCCCTGCCCCCTGCAGGGTGTGCCCGCGGCTCTGAGCGCAAGATGAGTCCCGCGGATGGCCGTGGGACAGGGACCACCAGCGCCGAGGACTTTGGGTCTTCGTGGGAGGTACCAACCTCTGCTTTTTCCCCAGGATGAAAAATGGCCTTTTACACACTGTCGTGGCCAGGGATAGGGACATGTTGTTTCCTATCGCCGCTGTATCGAATGGCTGTGAACCTAGTTGTTTGAAGACAAGTTTATTCTCCGACAGTTCTGGAAGTCGGAGGTCCCATGTGGGGCTCACTGGGCTGGAAGCACTGTGTCAGCCAGGCTGTGATCCCTCCGGAGGCTCTGGGAGGATCTGAGAACCTTCTTACCTTTTCTGCCTTCTAGAGGCCGCCCGGGCTCCTTGGCTCGTGGCCCCTTCCCCGCATCCCCCTCCCATGGCATCACCCTGAGCACTTCTGCCCTCACGTCTTCTCTCCTCGCCGCCTCCCCCGCCCTTCTCTACCTCTGAGGACCCTTGTGATCCCGGTGGACCCAGTCGATGACCCAGAATCGTCTCCCCATCTCAAAGGCAGACGACTGGGAACCTTCACTCCGCCTGCGACCTCCTTTTCCCCTTGCCATGGGACCTGCCGCGCGACCTCCCGGGGGCGAGGGCCTGGACTTCGGGGGGCTGTAACTCCGGTCAGCGCAGGAAGAGACACACTTTCAGATGTTTGTGTTTTCCTTGTTACAGTAGTTCGTACTCCTTGGATGAGTGAACGGATGCGGGTTCGTGTTAACCCAGCAAGGCGTGTGCAAAGCCGATGATACAACCAGGGGCCAGGAAACGATGCTGGGTGCTCCCCGGAGCCCGGGGACCAGCTCTGAGCCAGACGGAGGCCAGGACAACATTTATGACTCCGCCCTCCTAGGCTCCCACTCAAACAGGGGGACCGTGATGACACTTCGGATCCCTAGAGCTCCAGTGTCTGTCGGCCCTGCCCCGCAGACGCGCGGGATGGGCGTGTCTCCCAGGGTGTCCCACAGAACGTGGCTGGTACCCTCCAGCTTTCCATGGGGCACCGGCTCCAGCCTGGCCACGCCTCCCAGCCTTGGTCCTTCATCCACTGGCTGCTGGGGTGCGTCTGACCTTCGTGCTTTGCGGCTGGTGTAGACGACCCCTGTCCCCAAACTGGGAGAAGAGTGTCATTAATGGACTGAATATCAACTTTCTCCCTCTTCCCTTGTGTAGTCTCTCTACGTGTCGTGGCTTCTCTGTTTGCTGTTTCAGGCCACTCAAAGTCAAGAAACATCAGGAATTTAAATTGTTAGGGGCCCCCTGGGTGGCTCGGTCAGTTAAGCAGTTGCCTTTGGCTC
The DNA here is from genome assembly GCF_002288905.1 of Enhydra lutris kenyoni. Taxonomy (NCBI): domain Eukaryota; kingdom Metazoa; phylum Chordata; class Mammalia; order Carnivora; family Mustelidae; genus Enhydra; species Enhydra lutris. Next base: position 4,060,613 of record NW_019154159.1, read on the forward strand.
AGGTTGTGATCCCGGAGTCCCGGGATTGAGTCCTGCATCGGGCTCCCTGCTCAGCAGGAAGTCTGCTTCTCCCTCTGCCTGCTGCTCCCCCTGCTTGTGCTCTCTTACTCTCTTTCTCTGTCAAATAAGTTAAATCTTAAAAGAATTTAAATTGTGAGCATAAAATTTACCATTTTTCTTCACATGGTGCGATGACATCCTAAGTGCACACATTAGAGCATCTAACGCGCACGCAGAATCCCCGAGGTGACCCGACGCAGGTCTGTCTCCCAGCTCATCACCGCGCGTGTTCCCCCTTTGCCAGAAGGATGGGGGCATTGCGCGAAGCTGACTCAACTGTCTTCATTTCCCTTTTTTTTTTTTTTTAAGATTTTATTCATTTATTTGTCAGAGAGAAAGAGCACGAGCAGGGGGAGGAGCAGAGAGAGAGGGAAGCAGGCTCCCTGCTGAGCAGGAGCCCGACGTGGGGCTCCATCCCAGGACCCTGAGATCATGACCTGAGCCGAAGGCAGACGCTTCACCGGTTGAGCCCCCCAGGCGCCCCTTCATTTCCCTTCTTGACACCCACCTGCTCCTGCCTTTCCAACCCCGCAGTCTCGCCTGCTGTGTTGCCAGGGCCTTGGGTTCCAGGCTGACCTGCGGTGCTGCCTGCTGAGGACTGGGGGCTGCTGCCACCACGGGTCTCTCGGTGCCAAAACAGGGCGGCTGGTCACCCTGCCGTGTGTCCCTCTCCCATCTCAGCAAATGCTCGGTGACAGCTGAAGGGAGTCATGACTATTGGTTAAATCCCATCCCGTTTCTTTCTTGCCAAAGCCTCCAGAGCACCTCAAAATAAAACTACCCCCCTCCCCCGCCCCTGCCCTGTGGCTCAAGATCTGGGGGAGGGGCGGCTTGTGCAGGACACGTGGCCACCCACTTGTCCTTAGACCATTTCACCTTTGAAATCGGCTTTGTTTGCCGTGGTTGCAGCCGCCGATCACTGCACACCGGGTAGCTTGAAACAACAGGGATGTTTGTTCCCAGGGCTGGATGCCCAAGTGCAAAGTCAAGGTGTCGATACCATCGTGGGGTTCCTCTGGACGCTGGAGGGAGAATCCTAGCTTCTGGGGGCAGGGAGTCCCCAGGCTCGGTGCAGACGGGCCTCCCTCTTCACATGGCCTTGTCTGCGAGTCTCTGTGTCCCCTTCTCCTCATGGACGTCATTCGCTTTAGGGCCTGTCCTGATTCCAGGAGGCTTTCATCCGGGATCTCAAACTAGTTTCATGCACTAGGACCCTGGGTTGCCTCCTTCTCTGAGGTTTGGCATGGACATAAATCTTGGTGGGTGGGTTATGCTGTTGGGGAAACTGAGCAAGGGGTCTGCGTGGGACTGGGAGCAGGCTTCGGGGGCCCCTGTGCACTGTCCAGCCTCCTTCATGAGCCCCTTCTCCCAAGTCCCGTCGAGTCCCTTGAGTGCAGGGGGGGTTCCCAGGAAGCCGATCGTGAGGGGGAGGCGTGAGGTCAGGAGGCACCGTGGTTGGGGTCCCTCTCAAGGAAGGCTCAGCCCGCTCTGGGGAGCTCCATGGCTGGGCCGGGCCCCAGGGCTGCTGGAGCTGGGTGGAGGGGGCAGGGCCTTGACACGTGTTCCTCGATGCTCGGGTCCCGCCGGAGGCCGACTGCCCTGGGAAGCGCGTGCCCTTGGCTGAGGCTCCTCCTGCACTGTAGGAGCTCCCCAAGGGGGCCAAGAGCTGAGCCTCTGCCGGGAACCCAGCCCCTTCTTCCCAAAGCGGGACGTGGGTGGCCACCACCTGGCCCTTGGGACCTTCCTGTCCATGAAGATCCACGACTCTCGCAGGTCAGGCTTTGAGGCCTTTATTTTCCAATCCAGTCAGCGTGCTGACCCCTGACCCACGACCACACCCACCCCAGGACCGCCCCAGAGGAGCCGGCCCTTCCCCAGGGCGAGCCCTTTCCAGGACGCCTGCAGCCTGGGGGCCTGACCAGCCGGCTCCCGGCCAGCCCAGACACACCTTCTTGCATCTCGACCCCCCTCAAGGGGCCGGCCCTCAACAGGCGGGGAGGTGTCACCCCACTTCACAGAGGGAGAGCCCCTTGCCCTGTTCCCGGATCAGACTGGACTGTCTGACCCCAGTTCAGTCCCTCCTTGGGGACTGAGGGCCCCTGAGCATCCCCCGCCTGGGTCCAATTTCCCAAAGACACGGGATTCGCTGGGGATTACAGGCCTGCTGAGCCGGCCGTGGGGCTGCCGTCCCGGCTCCTTTTGGAACAGGGATGCAAAACTAGGCTGGGTGACCTCAGAGGCTGAGACCCCACCTTCCTCGGGCTTTCCTGAGCCCCTCTCCTGGCTGCCTCCTAACTGGGGAAGGCACCAGCCCCCAAGGACCCGTGACCATCGCTCTGGATGTCACCCAAGCCAGGCAAGGGACAGCCACGGTCACAAAGCTAGTGGCCAAGTTTAAAGCGGAGGCAGGCAGGACACTGAGAGTTTTTTGCAAAGTCAGAAAAGATTTGGGGACAAAATCTTTTAGATCACAAGTAGCTTGTGATATTCTAAGTCTCCGGCATTAAGTGCCTGGAGCAGGGGTGGAGACTCTGATCACGTCCCTGAGATCATGACCTGAGTTGAAACCAGGAGTCGGGGGGGTGCCTGGGTGGCTCAGTGGGTTAAAGCCTCTGCCTTTAGCTCAGGTCATGATCTCAGGGTCCTGGGATCAAGCCCCGAATCGGGCTCTCTGCTCAGCGGGGAGCCTGCTTCTCCCTCTCTCTCTCTCTCTCTCTCCCTGCCTGCCTCTCTGCCTACTTGTGATCTATCTCTGTCAAATAAATAATAAAAAATCTTTAAAAAAAAAAAAAGAAACCAGGAGTCGGACATTCTGCCAGCTGAGCCGCCCAGACCGCCCCAGACCCAGTATTTTTATTCTCATCTCACAGTGGAGGCCAAGGCCCAGAGAGGTGAGTGAACTCGCCTGAGGACACACAGCTAGGAAGAGGCAGAGCTGGCGTATGAACCCAGGTCCCCAGCTCCCCTCACTGCTGAGATGAGCCCAGAGCAGGTCCCTGCTGCGAGCTTTCCACGCAGGGGTGGCTGCTGCCGTCGCCCCCCGGCTCCCCCGGACTCTGGAGGCAGTGGGGTGGGGGTGGGGGGGCGCCAATCTGCCCCTCCTCCCCCTGCACCAGCCAGGACCTTGACAGGGTAGTGGGAGGGAGGGATAATTGTGGCTCCTTATTCACGGTCACATCTCTGTGCCCGAGTCGGCTGGGGCGTGAGAAGGGCCGGCCAGCTCCTCAGCTCCGAGCAGGTCAAGACATCGGCTCTGCATGTCTGTGATCGGGACGCGGGCCCCAGTGTTGGAACACTGACCCCCGGCCCGCCCCAGGTGCCTTCTGCAAACCTCCTCCCGGCCTGGCCGCTCTCCCTCCACGCCCCCCGGGGCTGCACTTCCTCACCACGGGCCTCACCAAGCTCCCGGCAGCCCGGCGGCCCCTCATTCAGCCCCACTCCTGCCTTGGATGTCCACCGTGGCCAGGAATAACCAAGTGACTCAGGCAACGCCCGGAGCGCTGACCCTGCTCCCCGGGCGCTTCTCCTTACAAGGCCGTGTGTGCCTGCTGTAAGCCAGAGGTGGCGTGGAGGACCCCTGTCTCATGTCACCCGTCCGTCCGTCCGTCCGTCCACCCACCGTGACTCACTTCGCTTGCTCTCTTACACAGCCCTGGGATCCAGCCCCTCAAAACAGAAACTCGGGGGGCTGCGGCCTTGCGGGGCATCTGGTGTGAGAATTAGGCCGGGTCCCTGGTGGACTCCCTCCCCCACCAGCCTCGCCGCCTGACCTGTCCTGCGGGGTCATGAGCAAGCCCTCCCGCTCTGCTGCTGGGCAAGGCCACCAGGCCAGGCTGGGCCGCCAGGGGTGACCGCTCTCCTCGGGAATGAAAGAGGGAGGAGTGCCGAGCCTGCCCGCCCAGTGGGTAATTCCTGCCGGTCTCCTACCTGACTTCTCCTGCCCTTTTGCCTCGAGGGGAACCCACCAAAGCTCCCAGCCCAAGTGGGGCTCACAGGCCAGCCTGCCCACCACACCTGCTGGCCCACCTTGCCTGCCTGCCCGGCCGGCTGGGCCGCATTCCCTTCCCAGGGAGGAGCTGAGCCCTGGCTGCCCGACACTTGCTGCCTTCGCCGGGTGAGTCACAGGGTCCTGCCTGGGGCAGGGACGGGCTGGTCCCGGGGCTTGGCTGCGGGGGCTCCGCCTGACTCTGGCCGGATCCTGCCTGGCCGTTTGTGACTCCTTCCCCCACACAAAGCTGCTGTTCGTGTTCTGGTGTCTTTCCCTCGTCCTCTCACTACGTCCACTCCTGTGTGTGGATTAAAGAAGAAAGAGCTTTACTGAGATACGGTTGAAGTGCAAACACGAGACACCACCGGCCAACACCATCAGGAACATCTTCCCCTGGGACTTAAAATCTCCGATGGCTTTACTGAGATGCTAATATACCCCAAGTTCTCTCACTGAAAAGTGTGAAATTCTGTGGCATTTAGTGGTGTAACCGCCCTCATAATGGAATTCTAGAACACGTTTGTTGCTCCAGAAGTGCCCGGTGCCCATCGGCCATCGTTCCCGCCTCCTTCCTTCCCCCCAGCCCGGACAAACCCTCGTTTTCTTTCTGTCTCTACAGCTCTACACACTTGCCTCTTCTGAACGTTTCATGCGGATGGACTCACACAAAGTCTTTGGGATCCTCGTGTTTTTGAAACCCTATACAAAATGGGCTCGGGGTTCTGATCATGACCACACCGTGTTCCCTCGGTGGGTATTTTGGGGAACTTGTACATGTGTCTGCTTTGCGAGGACCGGCCCCCACCCCCACTGGAAGAGCCGGACGGCGAGGGTGGGGTTATAAAGGATGCGGTGGGGGGCAGAAAGCCCCCCCGTCTTTGTTCACTGCACCGCAACCCCCTCACCCAGAAGAGCGGGCCATCACGGCTCTCCTCCAGGGAACAGGGACCCTACTTGGCTTCTGCAGGTCCCCCCAACGCTGACAGTATCAGCTCACAGAGGCGCTCAACAAACATTGGGCAACGGCACAGGGATCGGGGCTGCCACGTCTCCGGCGGGCTCTGCTTGCCCACACGGTGCCACAGACGCTCCATGCTCCCGACAGAGATCGGGCTCTCTTCCAGAACCTCACCATTGCTTCCGGGATGGCCTTTCGGGTGGGAAATCCCCATTCGCTGCTGATGGAGACGGTTATGGGAAGGAGATGCCCAGATCGGGTGGAAAAGCTGCGTGGTCCAGCCTGGAAGGGAGAATTGACTGCACCAGTGAAACCCACACACAGACCGAGCCTGAATAAGGCTGCAAAGCAACAGGAGGGGGTTTCATGTGACTTGTCCGCTGAGTCCCAAAGGCGGCTCCCAGACCATTCTCAGCCACGGCAGACCACTGTGTGTCTCCCCAAAAAGCGAGTTCTGGGTGCTCGGTGCACCGGGGCGGGGGTCTGTGGGAAGTAAAGCCGATTTGAGGTTCTGTATCAGTTTCTATCTGTTTCTACCAGTTTCTGTCCTACAGATCTGGGCATGGGGGAGATAGGTGAAGCCGGGAGCCAACAGTGCACGCGTCTGCCGAGCCCCAAGACCAGGCTCGAAGCAAAGCCTGCCTTTCCCGTCCACATCCTGAGCGCCGTTACCTGCGTGCTCCCACCAGACCTTCCCACGAGGACATAGTGCGTCCCAACCCCCTGCTGGAGGAATCCTGTCTCCTTCAGCCCAAGTCAAGAGATCCCACTTTCCCAAAGTGTTCATGGGGACCTACCCTCCCTCGCCCGTGCCTACAGTGCAGGTTCAAGCCCCCTCCGACCTTGTCTGTGCGCCCCGCACTCCTGACCACCTCTCCGCCACGGGCCACCGGCCAGGACATGTGGGCGGTGGACGATGCGTGGGCCACCACCGGGTGAGTCAAGGTGGCCCTACAGAGAACGATCTCCTTTCCACCAACCTGGGGCGCTGGGGAGAGAGACAAACACGGTTGTGGCTGCCTGATCTGGATGGGTGGCCTGCTTTTCCCAGAGGAGGTCCCTTGTGAATTCATCGAGAGTCACAAACCTGCTGGGGGGACGGCAGCGCCACTTTCGATGTCTGAAAACGGCAGGACCCCTTCTGACCCCCATGATGCTTTCAGAGGAGTTTGCATTTTGTAACAGTAGAATTGAAACAGAAAATTCCTGAATGAACTTATGGTGAATGAAATCTCACAGGCTGGATACTGGACCGGCCTCCCCCAATGTTTGTGGGCACAGGACTCCTGGAGTCTGGCAGAAGCTACCCCAAAGAGGGGCTTGCCGTGGCCCCAAGGGCTGGACACCACAGGCTGGACGAGCAGCCAGGACAGGGGAGGGGATCTGCTCCCAGCGGCTGCTTCCAGCTCCCCGGGGCCGGCCTTCAGGGGAGGGGAGCTAAGGGTTCAATTTTGACCTCCGGAAATCACCCGCTCCAGCATGTGGCTGCCTGGGGCCCCTGTTTCCAGAGCTCACCACCCTGGAGTCTAGGGACTCATGCCTAGCACCGCCCAGCTGCCCCTCTGCTCCAGAGGAAGTGGGACGGCCTGAGCACCCGGCAGACCCAAGAAGGCGCCTGCACAGCCCCGAGGGCTGACCTCTGCACGACCCCCCTGCCACCCCCCCGTCAGGCCTGAATTCCGCCCTGGCAGTGCCAGGGCAGCTCCAGGAGGGAGGAGGGGCCAAGCAGTGGCTTCGAGGCCCTGTGCCAGGCCCAGGCCTGCTCCCTGGGCGCCTCGCTCTGATCCAATCTTTCACAGGTGCGGGAGGACAGCCAGAGAGGGCGAGGGCCCCCGCCAGTGTCACCCGTGGACCCGGGAATGGAGCGGGCAGCGGGAGACGCCGTGGAACCGGCAGTCAGGCAGCCTGGGTTCCAGCCCCAGCACCCGCACTAGCTTACGGCAAAAGCCTCGGGTTCCCTGTAAGGAAACAGCTCATCTCCGTGAAAAATGCCCCTTTCCGTCCTTGGGGTCCCTTGCTGGCAAACAGACAGGGAGGATGGCAGCCCGGCTGGGAAGCGCCGGTCATAGTTGCCCTCCGCCCTCCTGCGAGGGGTGTGTGCCCAGCGGGGGAGGCGCTGGGGTGGGTGCCGCGGGCTCCCAGGGGGCTCCCAGCCTTAACCATGGGCAAGGGTGCAAGAGGTCCTCGCCACCCCAGAAGGCTGGAGGAGCCCCGGGGCTACCCTCCTCGCCGCCCCCACCTGACCCCCGCAGCTCAGGCACCCAGGGTCCCAGCCCCCACCCCGGCTCCGGGACAGAGGTGGGGGTGTGTGTGTGGGAGCGTCTCCAGGGGCAACAGCGCTGTTGCCCAGCAACCCATGCGCCCCCAGGCCCACCCGCCCCCCTGGAGCCCCGTGGGGGAGGGGGTTGCAGATGGGGGGGGAGCACCGGCAGCCCCTCTGGAGCTGCTGGTGGGATGGGGTGTCCGGCGGCTGTGTATCTGCACAGAGGGAGGCAGGACACCGCCCTGGCAAGTGCCTTCCCTCCCTGCGAAGCAGAGGCAGCAAAGCCTCCCAGGCTTCTCCTGAGGCTGGGCGGGGACAAAGGGGGAACGGGTCTGAGGTGCGGGTAGGTAGGAGACTCTGGGGGGGTGTGCAGGGGGCTGTTGGGGGCAGCCGGGTGCTGTGGCGGAACTGCGTCAGGGTGTGGCATCCAGGCGACGTCCACTCAGGACTGGCCGATCTGGGGTCTGCTGGGGGCAGAGGGAGCATGGGGGACCTGGCTGCGAGGCCCCAAGATCGCCCGCAGAGCTCTGGCAGGGTTGGGCTTTCTCCCCCCTTGGGGTGCCTGCGTTTTAGGGGAGCTTCTGCTGTGCCCGCTCTGTTCTCTTGTGCTGTTCACTCACCCGCGAGGCCACTCGCTCCCACTGAAAAGTCACGGGATTCCAACAGCTTAACTCCCAGACCCGGATCTCAGTCCACATGGGGGAGTGGGAGTGTGTCCCAGGAACTTGGAGGGCCTGCAGGGTGGGACCCTGGTGCAGGGGATTTGGGCGGCTGCGGGGCTGAAATTCGGGGTGACCAGCACGTTCAGCGGCGCATCTGCGCACAGCTCTTGTCACGGACCTGGGCTGCTGTCACCTTCCCCCAGGCTCTGGCTGCAGTCTCAGGGCGGGGACATCACGACTGTGCCCACCCAGCAGCCCCGGCCCCCAGGCTTGCGTCCGGAGCCTCCGCTTCTGGATGCTGGGGGCTGCCCCTGAGTCTGGGGGCATGTTGGGTCCAGGGTACCCCTGGACTCACAGGGACTCACAGGGAGTCGCTAAAGGGCCCACCTCTGGAGCCTTCTGCCTGGCCTCGGAGGGCCTCCGCGGGCTTCACCACTTCTCAGCTGGGTGACCTTGAGAAGGTGACCTTCCTGATCTCCCCAGCCTCAGCTCCCTCAGTCCACAAAGTGTGGACAAAAATCAGGCTTTGTGGGGATTCAGGGAGGTGGTAGGGCATGGGTGTGCTGGAGGGAGAACCCTTCCCTGGTGCTACTCTGGTGCCCTCCCTCCTTTCCCTCTCCTGGTCTGTCCCAAATCCCCCTGCTTTCCCCCTTGGTGTTTTCCTCACTTCCACCCCTCCCCCCCACCACTTCGTCTCATCTCTGTGCCCCCCCTTCCCACTCTCAGTTTCATTTCTCTGCCCGAACATCTGGGGAAGCCCCAGCCTGCCCCGACTTCTCAGTCCCGCCCTCCTGTTGCCCAGGGGCTGGGGGGCGGGGAGGAGGGTGTGCTGACGTCACAGGACGTTTATCCGCCCCTCCCCGCCTAACGCAAATTTCATCCTCCGTTCTCTCCGAATCAATTTACTTTTATTGCCTCAGCTGCTCAAAAGCAATTTTTCAAGAACAAAAAGGTCAGCACGTCCAAGACTAATCAATTCTCGGAGAGCTCCTGCCGCCACCGCCGGGGGAGCTGGGGATGGGGGGCCCCTCCCTTCCCGCCAGCCCCCCCCACCAGCCCCATCACTTTTATTGCTTCATGATGTCTGTCATTAGCGGTGTGTCCGAGGCGCCCCACAGTGTTCTGACAACATAAAACCTGGGCCGCTTGCAGAGGGAGGGGTGCTGGGCCCGTTTATGGCCACTCGCCGGCCGGACAGTAACAGCCGAGCTGATGGATCGCCCGCAAGGGGAGCCAGGACAGGAAGCAGCCAGACACTTGTTCACCGGCTCGTCCGGGCCCTGCCTGCCTGCTCTCAGGCCTGGCCCTCCTTCCCCCAACTCCCCTTCACTGTGACCTTGGACACACCCGCTGTCACCCCTTCCAGGCCTTCCTTCTTCAGGTCCCCCTGGTCCCCACTGCATCCCTGCTTGGTGACAGAATATTCCTTCCTGAGTGCCCCCTGCCAAGGCCCACCCCTCCCCCCGCCGCGGTGAGGTCTGCATTCCCAGTAGGGACGGTAGGAAGGAGCAGGTGCAGGCGGGACCAGGCTGTGGCCGGTGGAGCACAGGTCTGCCGTTCTCGGTTTTGCTTTGCCGTGGTCCCCCCTGTTCTTGTCCCATATCATCCCGGCCTCTGAAGCCCATGACAGCGGCTGCTGAAACACACCAGGGCTTCCAGCGGCAGACCCCGCACTCAGGGCTCTGTATAGGCCACCCTCTGTCTCCACGACAGCCCCGTCGTTAGCCATTCTGAGGCCCATTTTTCAGACAAGGAGACAGACCCAGGGACATGAAGGATCATGTCCCAGCCCATGTGGCTAGCGACATGCGGCCTAGGTCCCCACGATCTCCGTTTCACTCCTTTAAAAAATGGCTTAGGAGGGGCGCCTGGGTGGCTCAGTGGGTTAAGCCTCTGCCTTCGGCTCGGGTCATGGTCTCAGGGTCCTGGGATCGAGCCCCGCATCGGGCTCTCTGTTCAGCGGGGAGCCTGCTTCCTCCTCTCTCTCTGCCTGCTTCTCTGACTACTTGTGATCTCTCCCTCTGTTAGATAAATAAAAAATCTTAAAAAAAAAAAAAAAAGGCTTACCATACGAAGAATCCAGGATGGGCGGATCTGTGGGCGCCAGGGACAGGCCGGTGGTTGCCGGGGGCTGTGGGAAGGGGAAAGATAAGACACTGCTTCAGGGCCACGAGGTTTCCTTCTGGAGGGATGAGAATGTTCTGGAACTGGGTAGAGGCTGCGGTTGCACGACGTTGTGTGCTAAACGCCACCGAACTGTACATTTTTAAACAGCTGGTTTGACGTTATGTGAACGACACTTCAATAAAGTATTTTTTTTAAATGGCTTGGATTTTTCTGCTGCTAATTTAGCAGGAGGTTGGGTGACCTGTTGGCTCCAAGTGTCCCACAGGGCTGGCCTGTGACTGCTGCCCTGGGGGAGGAATGGACAGGACCCCACGCGTGCATTTCCGGCTTCTCTTGGGGGCCCTAGGAGCTCCCTCAGCCCCTGACTGTCCCTGAGCCTGAATGCCCTGCCCCCTCCCCATTGCCCCTGCCCCCCACTCTAGGTCTGAGCTGAGATCTGGGACCTTTGTCCTTTCCGCAGGCTTCAGAGGTCCTTCTTGGGTGCTATCCAGCATCCCCTCCAGGCTGCCTGGCTCGGCTCCGTGACAGGGAACTCACAGCCTTCTCCGCAGAACAGCTTTACCTGAAAGTTCTTTCTGGGATTGACCTGCACACACTGCCCGTGGGAGAGCCAGCCTGGTCTCCTCTCTCCAGATCAACAAACAGGGGAAGGCTGCTTCCTGCCCACCCCCCAGCGGTCTCTGAAGGTCCCTGTCGTGGGCCCCTCCCAGCCTGGCCGCCACTCTGTTGCTCTCCAAGGTCATGTCCATCCGGAGCCCAACCCCTCGGAGGTCCCCGGGCAGGGTTGCCCTGCCACTTGGGGAAAATGACCCTGGGCCGTCTTCGCATCTCCAAGTTTCGTCTCACCCGGGGTCAGAAGGGGTCTCCAAGTGGGAATGAAGTTTAGGATCAGTGAGCCCCTGTGGCACGTAGCCCAGGACCCCACCAGAGGGTTGGGCTCTGTGACCCTGGGCACACTGGCTGTCCCGGGCCCAAGATCTGCGAACAGGGCCAGTGGGGAGCCCTGCACGTGTCTCCCTTCTCCCCAGCAGAGGATCCTGTAGGGAAGGCTGAGCTGGGAGAAGCTGGGGAAACGCCCAGAAGAGAGCAAATACCGGTGCCTGCGAGTGTGTTTGTTTTTTTAACAATGGTGATGACAACCGCTCCTAAGCCTCCACTCTGTCCAAGGAGGGCATGGTGTCAGACGCCAACGAACTGTGTCCCCACCCACTCAGGCTGCAGTGCTGGGGGAGGGTTTTAGGGTGGGAGGGGCCCCGTTGCAGACAGAAGCCCCAGGAGCAGGATGGCAGGAGGCCCGCTGTAGGTCCCCCCCCGCCGCGAGTGACAGGTGCGAGTGTCCACGTCTGACACCGCGCTGGCCCCACCAGTCTCCCTGACAGCGTCCCAGGCTTCCAGGCCTTGGAACTTGAGCCGCTTCCCTGTTCCGGCCACGGGGGCCCCTGCCAAGACCAAAATGTGCCGTGAGTGCGGAACATTCTGAGAAAAGCCTCCCGGGGTTTTCTCAGGAGCCCTGGGAAGGCAGGAAGTCCCCTGGGCTAAGGGGACGGTGACAGCAGGTGGCACCCAGAGCTGTGGGCGGGGCCTTCTCGCAGGGGCGCCCAGGCTGATGAAGCGGAGGCAGGAACCAAAGGCCCAAGCCGGGCGGCATGCCGGAGGCCGGCACCTCCGCGTGGACCCCCCCCCCCCCCAGCATGCTGGGCTCCTCACCAGCCCTGTCCGTAGACCTCGAGCTGTGGGGAGCCGGTGTGCCCAGGGTCCCAGAGCTGCATCAGCGGGGGGCGGGGCCTGTCTTGACCCTGGTCTCCCGCTCCCCCCACGGCAGCCTGTGGCTGGCCAGGGACCCACGGCCAGCAGCCTGCGGTCGCTTCGTGTTCAGATCAACCTGTGCCAAGTCCAGCAGCTCCTGAGTCTTGCCAGTTGGGCTCGGGATGGGGTGGGAGGGGGTGAAAACTATAAACCCATTTTCCTTCTCAATAACTGGGGGGAAAAAAAAACCCATGAAAACCAAACGACCATCAGTGTTTTGACAAATAAGTACGTATGAATTAGATCGAGCTGGACCCAGTGATGTCCGTGGGTTGCTCCAAGATTTCCCTTGATTGTCTCACTGGTGGCCTCTGGGTGCCCCCCGCCCCCATTCCCTCCTCTTCTGTCCCCTTCTCCCCAGCCCCAACACCCTTTCATGCCTCTAAATTCAAGGGTCACACTGCCACCTGAACAGGCCAATCACAACGGGATCATTATAGTTCCAAAGCTAAAAAAAAAAAAAAAAAAGCGGGGGGGTGACTGGGGGGGGTCCAGGAATGTAGCCGCACCCAGGAGAGCCGCACAATCAACTACTGTTGTGTTAGAAGTCTCCCGGTGATAAGAAGCGAGCCTAGAGAGGCCGCTCTCCGAACTGATTGCAGAGCAGAGCAAAAAGTTCAAGGTCGCGAGAGAGCTGAGCACCAAGCTCTGGAGCAGCCCTCCAGGAGCCCAGGGGCCGCTGCCAGGCGTCCGGGCTGGCCAAGCCCTTGGCAATGGCCCTGGTGTCCATCTTCACAGGGGCTCCTAGGAAGGGGGGCCTGGCTCGGTGCCCCACGTCTCCCCTGGCTTCCCGGGCGCCAGGACACGGAGCCTGCTTCCTCCCAGAGGGCTCTGTCCCAATTCTCTGCAGCAGCTGCAGCCCCGAAGGGCCTGCTCCGGCCGGCCCTGGGCCACCGGCTTCGTGTACCTGCTTTATCTTACTTGTTCCTCCCACCTAGCCCGTGCGGGAGGGGTTAAGTCCCTCCCCGTGGCTGGGCAGGGAAACTGAGGCCTGCAGATGGTGACAAGATGCTTGCCTCTGAGCCAGAGCCGTGCGCACGTTTCTCATCATGTTACCGCGCCTCTGGGAAGACGAACACTGGCCTTGACCTTGGGACTTCGTGCACTCTCTCCCTTGGGACCTTGTCGCGACCCTGCCGGCGCGGCTCAGACCAGGTGACCTCCCCGCACCTCTGTGCTCACAGGCGGGACTCACACTCCCCTCCCATGTCTGGCACTCGAGTTTGGCCGGTCTTTCCCAGAACGCCCAGCCCTGAACTGCCGTCCTCCCGTTGGCGTTAGCAGCCAGGAGGCGAGGATAGGAAGGATGGTGGGGACCCAGTCCTGGTCCGAGTGACCTTAGGGCAGGTCACGGAACCTCCTTGTGCCTCAGTTTCCTAATCTAGAAAACAGGGACCATAATAGCCCTCCCCGATGGGGCACTGAGGGGAGTCACCACCAGCACATGACTGGGTCCCCACCACGTTTGGGGCCCAAAAAGCATTCATTTCAGTCCAAGCCCCTCACTGTATATACTAGCCACTGTGGCCCAGAAACCCAGGGCCCCCTTATTCCCGACCCCCCTGGGGCTCGAGGGACGCCCGCCTCTCCTGCCACCACCTCCCCGGCCTCCACCCTCTGAGACCGAAGCGTCGCAGTCACAGAGCTCCGGCCGCAGTCAGGCGGGGTGGCTAGGTGCTCCGCAGACCCGCTGCGCGTGTAAGGGGGTCCAGGAGCTGCCCACCTGCAGGGTGCAGGGAGGGCTGGACAAGCAGGGGACCAAGAGCAGGACAATGGCATGGTCCCCTGGTCTTTGCCTGTCACCCTTGCCGTGGAGCAGGCCCCGAGCCCCGGGTGGGAGGGGCCCAGAGCGCGAGCTGCTGAGTTGGGGACCAGCGAGGGATGGGCGAGCCTTGCTCCCCCCAACTCTCCCCTGCAGCGGTATCCCTACCCCATTGGACAGGTGGACCCTGATAATGGCGCCGCGGCATGAGAGCGTCTAACAGGCCCGGCACAGGTGACATGCTTCGTCTGTTACCCCCCGCTTTTCAGAGAGTCCCCTCAGCGAACTTCAGACGTGGGTTCTGTGTCTGCAAGTTATAGGTGGGCCCCGGAGACTCAGAGCCGCTCAGCGACTTGGCCAAGGTCACCCATCGAGGGGGAGGCCTGGATGGGAACAAAGGGACCCACAGTGCTCAGAGTCCAGAGAACGGCAAGAATGTCCTCAAAGCCTACTCCGAGCAGAGACCTTCTCGTCTCCCCCTGCAGAGCGGGCCTCCGCGCTCTGGGACCTTGTCTTACCCGCCCCATCGGCACTTGTCACAGCCTCTTTATGGTCTGTGTACTCTGACATGCGTCCGTGTTGGTGGTGACATTTCTTCATTCCGACAATATTTGCTGACCGTCAGGGAGGGGCCCTTGTTTATTAATTTACTATCCAGCAAACACCATGACGCTGTTGCGGCCCAGGCACAGCCCTGGGTGTGGGGGACAGGGGCCATGCCCCCGTGTGACCGGTGCCGTGGAGGGCCGGGCTGTGATGGGCGTGGGGCAGACCAGCCGGCTCTGGGAGGCAGAACCAGACAGAGGCCTGGTGGCTGCACTCGGGTTCTGAGAGACCCCGTGATATGCCCATAGACCCACCGTGGAAGGTTGTAGGAACTCGGGATTCAAATTCAAGCTCTCCTTGGGCCCAGCTGTGGGAGCATCCTTGAGCCTGAGTCCCCTTTAGGGGCATTCCGTCCTGCCTAAAAATGAGGTTGTGCTGGGAGCCCCGAGGGAGATGGACCCAGAGCCAGCACCCTCCCGCCCCCAGGTTCCCTGTCTCTCTCTGAGAGGCTCTCCATAGAGCCGCAGGCTGGTGCAGGGGGCAGGTCACAGTGGATGAAAGGAGGGGGCGGTGCCCATCGCTGACCTGCGGCGACAGCTGGGCGGGCCTTCGGCCGGCTGGGTTCTGCAGAGCACAGGGAGGCAGGCAGCCCCGTCCAGCACCAGGCCTGCTGGTGCTCTGACCTGAGAGCTGGCATCCGAGGCTCCCGAGAGGGCGGAAAGGGTAGGGCAGGCAGGGCAGGCCTGACAGGTCCAGCCCCGGGGGCTGCTGAGGACTCTGGCTCTTCTGTTCAGGGAGGTGTGAGGCATCCGTGGCCACACCAGCTCAGCGCTTTGGAAAATCAGCAGGTCTGCGAATCTGCAAGTTCTCACCTTGCAGACATAGGAATCTCCTACCTCTGTGGTTTCCAGACTGTAAAGGCAAGGCACGGAGGGTGAGGGGAAGAGCCCTAGGGTGCCCCGGTGCCCCGTGCTCCTGCCAGACTCCTCCACCCAGGTCCCAGGGCCTCCCTGGGGATGAGGATGGGTACCTCCCCATGCCCCCAAGAACACCCAGGGCCTGGGTGCTGGAAATCCTACCTCAGCACCTCTGCAGGCTTGGAAATCAGCCCGAGGGTGGGTGGGAGACAAGGAAGGGGCTTGAGGGGAGGCGCTCCGGGCTTCAGCCAGGAGAGGAGCGCTGGGTGCCCACTTGAGGCTCCAGGGACCTTCGGACAGACAAGTCCTACCCCTTTCCCTCACATCTGGCAGGGGTCCATGCAACCCCATTTTTCCCCTTTTCTTAAAATTGAAATACTATGGGGGCGCCTGGGTGGCTCAGTGGGTTAAAGCCTCTGCCTTCAGCTCAGGTCATGACCTCAGGGTCCTGGGATCGAGCCCCGCATCGGGCTCTCTGCTCATCGAGGAGCCTGCTTCCTCCCCTCTCTCTCTCTGCCTGCCTCTCTGCCTACTTGTGATCTCTGCCTGTCAAATAAATAAATAAAATCTTTATAAAAAATTGAAATATCATAGACACACAGTGTTGCATTAGTTCCAGGTGTAGAACGCAGCGATTGGCCAAGTCTGTATGATACATGGTGCTCACCAGGAGGGTCACCATCTGTCCCCCTACAACGCTATTACGATACCATTGGCCACATTCCCTATGTTGTATTTGCAGGCACCCCCAGTTTTAAAGTCCCTAGGACCAGGACCCTGCAGAGTCCCGTGATCTGCCCCCGAGCATGACCCCCCCCTTCTGTGTTCCAGCCCTGAGCCAGTCCCCTATACCTGGGATGCGGGGGCCCCCTTTCAGGCAGGGGGGGGCAGGCCTGTGTTCTGATTCTGGTGATGGGGAGAGGCACTCCCGGGGCTGGCTGCAGGACCCGGACATGGTGCCCTCCCTCCCCGCGGCCTCCCCCCAGTTCACACGTTCCCTGGGGGTCCCTCCTGCCACCAGCAGAACTTGTCAAACTTCCTGTGTATTTGCCGGGTGATTTTTTTGTGAAAAGCATCTGTCAGGTGGCCTGGGTCTTCCCCTTCCTGGCCCCACGCCATGGACCTGACCTGACCACATCCTGAGAGACCAGGGGTGCAGGGGTGGAGGGCTCCCAGGGGTGACCCTGTGGGGCAGGGGGCTGTGTGGGGGAGGGGTGGAGTGCCACCTGCAGCCTGTCCCACGGGCTCCGAATCTGTCTGTGACACTTCCTGGGGAATGCGGGCTAGCGGCTTCCCCTCCTTTCTCATCTGAAAACACATCTTTCCCTGGCCCGGAGCTTGGTATACAGCAGGCTGCTATTATGCTCCCAGGGTAGGGCACTAAGAGCCCAGGGTTCCAGCTGAGGACCGAACCCCAGAGAGCCCTGGGACAGAGCCCGAGCTCCCACTTCTCACCCCTGCAGCACCCCTGCGGCAAGGCGCATGTGAGGCACCGCCTCTGCCTTCAGACTGGACTCCATGTAGCCTGGCCCTGTCCCAACTTCTGCCCCAGGGACGCCCCCAGGGGGCCCATCGTCCTTTCCCCTTTCCTCAGGGCTGCTCTCTCTGCCCCCAGGAGGACTCTGAAGCTAACGGCCCCTCCTTCCGTCCCGTGCTGCCTGTTGGGGCTAGGCCCTGCCTCCCCCCGGCATCCCAGGACCCAGCCCGGTTTTGCATCCCACTCTGGGGGTGTCCCCGGCCTGTCGGAGCAGAGCCTGCTGGGGACGGAGCGCTGGGAGCCGGCTCTCCCCAGTCTGGGCGGTCTGGACGGGGGTCGTGGGCTTCTCCCTGCTGGGCGCTGCGGTCCCAGTGTGGGAGAGAGCCAGGTGAGCCCCTCTCAGAGCCGGGGGCTTCTGTCGTCTGGCTGGGGTCACACTCCTGTGTGCGTGATAGAAATGTCCCACATGGTCACAAAGGCCTAGAGACGGGGAGGCCTCATGCCTGAGGTCACAAAGCAAGTTCAGGGCCTGGGGCCTGCCCCTCTCTGCCTGGGAGGGAACCGGTGACTCAGGTAAGGTCTCAGTAAACGCAGATTCAAGGCACTGTCCGGATGGTGCTCAGTGTGTCCCCTCCCCTGGGGAAGGACGGTCCAGCACCATCGGCCCGAGACTGTCCAAGCACGGAGAAAGAAGAATCAGAAAGACCTGGGCACTGGCTGGGTGGCCTCGGACCAATGGCTTAACCTCTCTGTTTCTGCCTCTAAGAACCAGGTCAAACCAGCACTGCCCCCATCTGGCAGCCGTGAGAATTGAGCGCCACCCTAGCGGGGGAAGGCCCTGCTGGTAGGTGACTCAAACTCCAGGTCCCTGGAATTCACGGCCCACCCTGGGCCTGCGTCGCCCACGTTGGCAGGTAGCGAGATCTCCATTCTGGGGAGCATTCCAGGCAACAGGACGTGGCTGGACAGGGCACCCGCCTGGAGTGGGACTTGCCTTACCGGCCCTCCCAGGGAAGGCGCCTCAGCGCCAGCTGGACAGGTCAGCAGCGCCCCACCCCTGCCAGGGGCTTCTTTGCCAAGAGTCACAGGGCCCGCAGGGACTGGGCGAAGAGGTCCCTTTCCTCCAAGCACAGAGCAAAGCTGCTGCTGGTCAGGTCAGAAGCCCGGGTGTCCGCCTGTCCAGGGCCAGGGCCGGGGGCCTGAGGGAGGGTGGGCGGGTACTGGATGGGGGAACCCCAGGGGGACCGCGGCCGCATTCCAAGCACACCTCGTCCTGGGCTGCCCCATGTCTGGCTCCTCCTGGGACCAAGCCAAGTCCCCAAGGGCCAAAAGGCATCACTGACTCACATGAGGGACTCTCCAAAATCTTGATTTCAAGAGAAAAGGGGCCTGGGGGCCATGAGTCCCCATGACAAGGGACACTGCTGAGTTGGCCAGGCTCTGGGGCCGTGGCTGGGGTCCAACTCTGGCCCTGGGGGAAGCGTTACCCCAGGTGAGCCCAGGCAGCTCTCCCGGTAGGGCCTGCCCCTGCAGGGGAGGTCTGGTCCGTGGGCATTACAGGCGGGCTGCACCCAGGCCCCTGGGGAACTCCAGGTCCTGGGGGCTCTGCGGAGGCCTCTGGAGGAGGGGGAGGGCGTGGTGTACTTGGGGTTTGCATGGAGCCTGTCAGCTGGGTGCGGACAGAGACTAAGAGGAAGGCTGAGTGGGCGGAGGAACGAGGGGCCAGGTCTCTGGGGCACGTGGCCTGGCGCTCTAGCCTCAGGCTGGCTCCCAGGGGTGGGGCCCTGGAGGGATGTGGGGGCCACGCCGGGGCCTGGGGTGCTCCGAGGCCACTGGACCCAGGTGCCCACCCTGCCAAGGGCTTGGTCTGTCCCGCCCTCTTGCCCTCAGCGGGTGGGCTGGGGGCAGGGTGGCGTGCGGACCTCTCCAGCAGCTGTGGCCGTGAGGATGGGCCAGCGACACCTTCCATTCCAGACCCTCCTGGGGGCTCAGTGTGTTTTCTTCTTCTGGCCCCCGGGGTTTCGCTGGGAGTGACTCGTTGGCAGGCCTGCCAGCTTGCACAGTGTCCTTTTAATTAGATTTTCCCCAAATTCCCTCTGTCACCGGGTTATTAATATTTATCTGGAGTATACCTGACATGATTAGCTCAGCGGGCCCGGGGGTGGGAGAGGTGGGGGGATGGAGGGCAGGCGCCCCTCCTTTCCCCGTCCCCTCCCACCTCTTCCCATTCCCACCCGGAGCCCCCCGCCCCTTGACCTCCCTCCGTTCCCTGAGTGCCCTCCCTCCAGGAACCCCCCAGCTCCTGTCCTGTGTGCCCCCTCCCTCGGGGCCCCTCCCTGCCCCTCACTTGGGCGGGAACCAAGGCACCCGGGGGTGTGCACACGGCTGGCAGGAACAGCGGCGGGGATCCCCACTTGGAGAAAAGGCCGGCTGGGGGTGAAAGCCAAGGAAACGGCAACGAAGCCCCTTCTGCAGAGGACGGGATGCACTGGTGCGGGCCCTCTTCCTAGGGAAACGGGAACTAGCGTGGAGGTCGAGGGGCCCCACTGGGCCCACACAGGCCCACATGTGCCTCCTTGTGCCCTGGGCCCCAGTGGCACTGGCAGTGCAGGGGCCCTACTCTCGGGGCCTGGAGTGCGTGGAGGGTTCCGGGAAGCCCGTGGAGGAGGCAGGGATGTGAACGCCTGCCCGCCTCCCTCCGTCCCGGGGGGACGATACCTGGTGAGAAGCCCGGGCTTTGCAGGGAGGTGACCGTGCAGATGGCTCTGCCCACCCTCTGCCCCCCGGGTCTGTGCCTGGCTCCCTCAGGACAGCTGAGGGGCTGGGGACGCAGGGCAATCGGCCTGCTGTCTCACTCAGAGCTTCCTGGTGGCTAGGGCTCTGGAACTTGCTTTCTAAAAAGGAAAACACCCCATGGGGCGGGGGTTTCCAGTCCTGTCTGGTCCTCCGAGATCTCCTAGGCACCCGTCCACAGCTGGGGGTACCGAAGCCACACGGTCTGCAGGAGTCTTCGTGGAGAGGGGTCCTTTCTAATCCTTAACCAGATCCTGGGGGCCAGGAGCCCCCTCTCCGGCTGACCTTGGCGTTCCGGGCCAGTTTCAGGCCTGGGACAGGAGGAGGGTCTGTGCAGGGACCAGCAATGGCATTTCAGGCCACAAGCCTCCCACCCATTCCGGGACCCTGGGAACTCTCTGGGGCGGCCGTGGGGGCTGAGGTCTGACCCCGAGCGTTGAGGGCGGTGGTCCTGCTGGCAATACTCTCTCATCTGCAGACTCCATCCTGAAGAGGGGAGGTGAGGGAGGCTGGGGAAGGGGAGAGGAAACCTGCAGGCCGGAGGCGAGGGGACCCAGCCCCCGCCTGGCAGAGCTGTCCCACCACAGGCACCCAAAGACGACGCCATGGGGGCAGCGTCTCTTCCCACCTGCACTAGCCTGAGTCCGGCTCTCGGTCTCACCCACCTAGAAAACCCCGTCCCCGTCAACAACCAGGAAATGCACCCCGAGCGGAAGGCAGACGAGATGGTTTTTCTGTCTCAACCCGCTGCAGAGCAAAGAGTCACCTCCCCCAGAAATACCCTCATCTGGGACACCCCCACCCCGCCTCGCCACTGCTTCAGGCTGGCAGGCCCTCTGACCTAGAAGTTCACTCCTGTGTATCTGCCTGGCTCGGGGGGCCACGTCGCCCAGTTGAGCAGTAAGACCAAGAACTGGGGGAAACTCCCGTCTAAATTAGTCATTTGACAGAACCTGGGGATTTATCAGCACATCCAGAAGACGCACGTGCTGGAAGAACATGCTGGAAACAGGACTGACCCTGCTCTTTGGGTGGGCGCATGGGATTCTCCCAGAGGGCACCTGCCCAAAGCAGCGGGGGTCACCGTCACTTTCTTCCTCAAGTTTTCCAATGGGAACAGAGGTGGGCAGAATGGGGGGGGGCAGAAACCTGGAAACTGCCCCAGAGGGGGGATGTCATCAAGGGTCACCGGGCCTGCCGCCCGCCCCTCAGTCTTTGCTGCTGGTTTGCTTCTGGTCTCAGCTAGTTGTTTGTCAAGGACATTTGGGTTTTCTTTTGGAGGACACTGGGACCGTGTATCCAAAAGCTGGCTCCAGCCTGCTCCCCCCACCACCCCGTCCTGACTTGTGCATCTCGTGAGGTGAGGAGTCCAGTGGGGGGACAGGCTTTCCCACCAACACTGAGTTGCGCACCAGGAGTCCACACAGTTCCCGAAGGCAGAGCAGAGGGGTCAGCCACTCCGGAGTAACCCTCTCAGAATCGTCCACCTGTCTTCCCAAAGCTGGTGTCCAGACACTGACCTCAGTCGTCCAGTGAGCCCAATCCAGAGCTCGGACCTCCCACCGCGCGAGGTCTCCCCGGCCCTCGCCCATCGCCGTACTCTACCATTAGATTTTAAAACTGCCGGACCATTGCGTTCACCAGTCACCAACTCGTGGCCACATCTTCTCTCGTGCGCCATCACGGCTGGGAATCAATCAACTTCAGACCTCGCATCGGGGGCAAGGCGGAGGCTTCCCATCCTGTCGCCCTGCACGTGTCTCTCCTGGCTGGAGGGGGTTTGCACCCCAAGGGCTGCTGAACCCAGTCCGCGGCCCCGCACCCCCGCGGTGGCACCCTGATTCCTGACTTTGGCACCTGAACATCGACTTAGAAAATCACTAAGGCATTTTCTCCAAATAAAATAAAATAAAAAGCGCCCTCTTTTGTTCAGGGCCACATTGCTGATGGAAGAGCTGGGGGGCTTCTGACCTGTCGAGGCAGACGGATTATCATAGACAGAGACCGGGCGGCCTCTCTCCAAGCCACTTTGTCTAAATTACAGTGGACGCCCCAGGAGCCTGGAGGTCTGGGCTCTCTCCTGTGATGCAGGGAGGGGAGAGTGGGGGTGGGGAGTGCATGAGGAATGGCTTCTGGGGTATCCCGGGGCCGAAGCTGAGTGGGGTCCACGTGCCCACGGGCAGGTGTCTCCCCGTCTGCAGAGGGCATGGAGTGACCGGGTGGGACGGCTCCCCCCTGCAGCCCCAGATGGACGCGTGTCCACAGGCACGGCTCAGACACGTCCTTCAGTAGCCGTGTCGCTTGTGTGGTCGATGATGCGTGGAGACGACTGTCCTCTGTTCTCGCTGCACTTTTCCTTGCAAGCCTGGTGACCCCATCATCTCCGGGAGATTTTTGCTGAGAAGTGGGAAGGGCCTGCAGCCAGCATGGCGGGGGGGGGGGGGGTCCATCCTGAGGGCCGGTGCTCCCAGAGGCGAGGGAGGCAGGTCGACCCTGGGAGAGGAGGGGACTGGAGCCTGTTCCGTGTGTGGAGGGGCCACTGGCCTGGAAGCGTCCCCACCCCAGGACAGGATGCCCGCCCTGGTGACTCAGACAGAGGACAGAGCCAGATGGCACAGGGCTTTCTCGGGCTTGGACACAGGGCGGCTCCATGGCCACAAACGGCCAGGAGCAGGAAGACCCCGACATTTGGCATGAGCACCCCCATCCCTGCTCACTGCACCATCCTCAGGTGTGGGGACAGGGGAAAGACAGACACCGGGAATGACACACTGGACAGGTCAGTGGGGCTCCTGATGTGACATGTCTTTCTCCCTGGGGCTTGGAGATAAGAGTCACACCTGTGAAGCGTGGGGGGAGGCCTCTCGCACAGAGGGTGCTTCCAGTTTGCCCCAGGAGCCCCAAAGGTGTCGGCATCTAAGTGGCCAACCCTTCCGCCCCGGAGGGTTACAGGGCCAATGTCTTCCTGTCCCAGAAAGCCCAGCCACCTGCTATCCTCGCTTAAGCCCCTGGGGCAGATCCCAAGTGCAATGGCCCCAGGCCTCCCTACAGGAAGGCCACTCGCCTTGAGGGGGACGAGACCCCCAGGAACATCCCCTCCGTCACGAGCAGGAGTAGGAACACTGTGCGGTGCAGACGGCTGTCTATACCACAGAAGCTGCTACCGGGCCGGGTCCTCGGGACTGCAGGAAAGCGGAGGGCTGGGCCTTTCCAGGGCCGCCCCTGAAGAGCCTGGCTCATCGGGCAGCATGTCCCCTTGGCTGTCCCCGTGGCCGTGAACTAGGTTATTCAGCAAAGGGCAGAGCACAGCAAAGACAAGCATCCTGCTGGTACATCCTGGTTGGACCAGACCCAGGGAGCCAGCCGGCCGACAGGTTTGAAAGGCCCTTCTGGGTGGGGCCGGGGCCGGTCCCCTCTGCGGGGCTGAGCTGTGGGGTCTGGACCATCCCTTCCGGAGGATATGCTGCTCCCGCCCCTGGCTTCCGGGCCCCGTGTCTGTCTGCGTCAGACTCCAGGTTATGGCTGGAGCTGGCTTTCCAGCATGACGGGGCAGCAGCACACCCATCCCCAGAAGGACCAAGGTTTCCCTAAGGGGCACCACCAGCCTCGCTCACGCACCGTGTCTCCTGCTGCCCGGCCCCCCGCTCCACCCCCCACCCCGCCCAGAAGGCACTTGCCCAGCCGGCCTCAGGCAGGGGCACCCAGGCATGCAGCGTGCAGACGGGGTGGCGAGGCGGGCCCCGCAGACAGGAGCCAGCCCGCAGTGTAGATATCCAGGAGAGCTTGGCACTGCCCTCTGCCCCGTGCAGCGCAGAACGGTGGAGAGCCAGCTTCAATCCAAAGGTGCTGCCATGGAGGCTAGGAGCTCGTCACGCCACCCCCCTGCTCCCGGAGAACCCGGAACCACCCCAGCCTCCCCTGCCCAGCCTCCCGCAGTCCCCCGGGGCCTGGCCTCGCAGGGGCGCTCGGTGGGCTCGTGAGGTGAGGGGAGTGGACACAGCTTCTCAACTCCATCCCCCCCACGCCCTGCAACAAGGTCAAATTCACCTTATTTGCCTCCTTAAAAAAGTTCCCAAATGCAAGACTCCAGCTTTTCCTGAAATCGGAGCCCTGGCAGTCGAGGCTCAATAAAACACTGTGTGCTTCCAGGCGCCGTGCCGGGCGCGGGGCCCCCACTTGCCGGGGGTTCCCAGGCCTTCCCCAGCCTTTCCTGAACTCCCCCACCGACCCCTCTGAGGCAGAGGCAGAGGCAGGAGCCTCCCTTGCTCCTGGCCCCGGCCCGGGCCCTCCCTCCTGCACACCCCTGGTCATTGGCCCCTTCCCCTTCCCCATCACGAATCCCCAGGCATCTGGGGGCTCTTCTTGGGGTCCCTCTGTGCCCAGCACTGGAACCTGCCACACGGGGACCAGACAGACCCCACGGGGCCTTCCGGAGGCGCCGGACAGCGTCTGTCTGTTGTCAGTGTGATTTATTTACTTTTCAGGGGAATCCACGGGAGGCGGAAGCACGGCTGGGGTGGTGGTGACCAGTCCTGGGCTGGGGGTGGGGCCCAACGGACAGGTGATTGTATTCACAAACGAAACAAAACAAAACACAAAGAATTGCTTGCCATGAACAAGAGTAATCTGTCGATCAAGGTGGACATGATCAAGGCAGAGCCCTACCCTCCGAGCAGAGCCAGAGAGGAGGGCCCTGGGCTCTGAAGGTGCCCGTCCCACCTAGAAATTCAATGCCACATATTTAAAGGGCCAGATGCCCGCAGGCCGCGTGCACCCCTGCCCTGCTCCCTGGAGGCTGAGGGAGGCCCCTCCCGGGGTCCAACAGTACTGACCCAGGAGGCCAGAGTCCCCGCTCGGGGGGTTTCTGTGGAAGGGTAAGACCTTGCCTGCATGGACCACATTCCCGCAGAAGAGCCTTGCACGCCTACGCAGACGCCTTGCAGGAGTGCTGAGGTTATGGTTCATGGTTGACTTTTCTTGGTGGCAGGAGTGGAGGGTGTGGGGTGAATGTTACAGAAGAGGCACAGAGAGATTTCCCGTCGGCCGGGTACGCAGCAAGGTGGGCGTGAGAGGGAATGGGTTTGCTGACTCCCAAAGCAGGGAGAGCTCTGGAGCCAGGGGGCACACTGCGGCTCTCGGGCAAGGCTGCTGAAGGCCAAGGTCAGTGGTCTCTTCCCTGAGCGGCGGGTGTCAACCTTCTCATTTTACAGATGGGGAAACTGAGGCTCGACCCCACTCACCCCCTAGAGGGAGCCCAGGCCTCAGCCTTTACAACTTGGGAGGACATGAGCTGTTTATTTTGGGGCTGTTCCCTTTGAGCCAGGAACATCCATGGACAGAATGTTTTCACTCCAAGGGACAGCCTTGCCGTGTGGCTTAGAAACACCGGCCTCAGGGGATCCTGGGTCTGGTTCCCTAGAGTGTCTGGGGATGTGGCATGCCCAGCCTCAGGCCGGACCTTCCCATCCCTCCCTTGGCCTCAGGCCACCTCCTCTGGCCCAGTCCACACCCCTGCACGTGTGTGGGTCTTCCTGGGGAATGCCTCTTCCTTCCTCCCTACAGGGTGGCCACCAGGGGCCTCTGCTGGGCAAACTGGAAAGGCTTCCTTCTCTTTGCCGCGTGAACCCTGGTGTCCCTGACACCTGCCAGCCTCCCTGCGGGGGAGGGGAGCCCAGACGGATGACTGAGGCTTCTGCGGGGCTCTGCTGTGAGCACATGCCCGTCGTCCTGAGCCTGCCACGCTCCAGGTCATGTCTACCAAACAAGGAATGGCCACGAGAGCTTGGAGAGACCTCCCCAAAACCAAGGGGGAAGCCACAGAGCATCAACCCCCACCACAATGGCCCCCAGTCCTTGCCCCATTTCTGGAAGGCCACCTGTCAAAGATCAGTGCGGCTGACCTCTGCCAGCCCCCGTCACCTAGCCTGGGAGAAGCCACCGTCTTAGGACCAGAAGCTTTTTCCTGTCCGGCTGCCCTCCCCGGATGGGGCTTCGGGTTAGGCTCTTATGGAATAACTCAAAGGACACGTGCTTCAGGTCTGGGATTTGAAAACCTCCGTGCTGCCGGACACGCAGCCGATCAGAACAACACGCCTACTCGTGGCACGCAGACGGGGGCCCCCAGGGAGCCGGGCCACCCCTTCCGGACCGCAGACCATCCTCTGTGCAGAGGGGCCCCTCCCAACCCCATCCACTCCCCACTGATGGGCTCAGGGACACGAAATCCCACAACTTGTGGGTTCCAAATCTTCCTGGCTGGGACTTGAGTTGGAGCCTTCTGGAATAAGAACACTGTTCTCCGCACCTAACAACATGCAACCCTGCCAGCCTGCGTGTCCCCCACCCTCCCAGCACCCTCCCGCCGTCCCTTCCTCTCTGGGAACGGGAACCCTCCCTGGGCCGGCGAGCCCCTGCCATGCCCCTGCCATGCGGCCCCGTCTACACCAGCAGGAGCGTATCAAAGGCTCCCTCTCTTCCCAGGGGCCCCGGCAACATCCTGGAACGTCCGCACAGACATTAGCGGGAGGGAGACTGGGTACGCTCACGCGTGCGCACCAGTCAATAACATTAAGTGTCATTTAAAAAATGGGTTAAATAAGCGGCATCACCGACAATGGCCGTGCCAGGCTGATTATCCCATATTTGCACGTTTGGGAGGTGGGAAGGCTAGAAGTCTAATGATGGAATTATCACCCTAATGCCTTCTGCTGGCTGGGAAGAATCCTGGGGCCGCAGGGTTTTTGGCTGGCTTCCTCTAAACGCACCCAGATGAAGGGAGCCTGCAAGGCGGGCCTTCCCCAGCCCTCCAGAGCAGCCTTTCCTCCAAGCGCCCACACCCCCAGGGCTTCGGTTCCTGAGGTTTTGGCTGTTCTAGAGGCACAGGTCTCCTGGGGGCCCGGCTCAGCACAGGGGAGTGTGTCGGGAGCAGTGAGGGTGGGGTGGCACTTGGGGAGCTGTGGGAGCCGGGAAACTCAGCATGAATGCCTTGTACTCAGGACCCTCCAAAGGGAAGGGATCCCTGGATACCCCCCCCCCGCAAATCCACAGCAGCCTGAAGGCACAAGGTGTCTCAGTAAAATGCGCGGCTGCTGCCTCCTAGATGGTGTGAGCTGAGAAGCATCCTTTACCCCCTTGGCATCTCTTGCCTTTCCAAGGGAAGTCCTGCCCCCTGACAGGAGAGTTCCCAAACAGGGCTATTTGGGCCAAAACCTCCTGGAGGGGATGGTACACATACCCACAGCCCAGTTCCTCCCCCTCGGACTTCCCAGCCCCCTGCCATCACCATTCAGCTCCTCTTGCTAAAGGGAAGGTCCACTCCCCAGCCCTGGATGCTGAGTCCAGACATGGGACTTGCTTTAGCAATGGGAGGACAGCGAGGGTGGCCTCCCCTGAGGCTTGGGAAGGCACCTGTGCATTTCTGCTTCTGCACTTTCGTCTTGACCAAGGTCAGCTTGCGGGGGCAGGGTGGGGCAGGAGACAGCACCAGGTCTGGTCTCTACACACATGAGCAGCCCCTCTGAGCCAGCCGTGGGCACACGGCCAGCCAAGGCCAGGGGTGGCCGGTCTAAACCCCTGACCCTGCATGGGTGGGAGATGGGTCTGGGGGCTCTTCGCTATGCAGCATGGCTGCGGTGGCTAACCGATACTCCTCCTCACGGCGAGATGGTTTCTAGCGCAGCATTGGTACAGCATCTTTTCCACAGCAGACTGGGGGCCGGCACAGAAAGGCATCCAACCCCCTTTCCCAGATGTAGAGCAGGTAAGAAGTCCACCCCACCCGGCCTGGACCCTGCTGCAGGGCTGAAACGGCCAGCCCCCCAGGACCCGGGGACTGAGGGGGCTCCAGGGGTCTCTCCCCAGAAGGCTCTGGCAACTCGGAGATGCTGGAGGACTTGAGCTCATGGAAACAGACAAGCTTCAAAGACGGTGGCGGGTAACTTCCTCTCTCCCGTCGAAAAACATCTCTTCAACGTGGCACCAGCAGCGTGGCTGGCTCTCCGGGGAGAAGAGTGGAAAGAAGCCTCTGTAGGGTGCTGTCTCCACCAGGACTCTCAGCACTTCGCGGGCATGCAGGAGAATTTGAGAAGGATTCAAGCCTCCGTGAGCCCACCAGCTCAAGAACGGCTTTCTGAGCAGACAGCTGGATGCTTTCCAGCCAGCTGGGGGCTCCCACGCCCTCCTCTGTCCATTGTCACTAACTCCCAGAAGGAGCAACCGACAGAAATCTTCCAGAGGTGGGAGCGGTGTCCTGAGTGCCGGCTACATGACGGGGCCGCCGCTGCGCCTGGCCACCTGCAAAGGCCCACGGTCACACCGAGCAGGCCCTGCAAGGAAGCAAAGGTCCTTCCAGGCCTCTCCGATGCCTCGTCCCGGGCGCTCAGCCTTCCCCAGAGGGTGGGGATTTCGCCTGCGCGCCCAGGGCCCAACCCATTGGGCCCCCAGCTGGCGGCCGTGTTTGGTGAGGCTGATCTTGACGTCTGAGACCCTCGTGGAGCACCCGTGCCCCCAGCGTGGGAGAGGGCCCAACCACCCCCAACAGCCCACTTCTCGGGCTCAGCGGCAGGCAGACTGCCTCACATCCCAGGAGGATAAAATGTGTAAACAGACACAGAAGAGTCTCCAGCTTCTCGGACCCTCAGGCTGCTCCTACACTTGTCTATTCTGAAATCACCGGGTTTCTTCTTTTTTTCTTTTTCCAGACATCTTCGTATTAGCTTTGAAGCTGTGCGAAGCTGAGACTGGCCTGCTCAGGAAATGGGTCCTGATGAGGGGGCGTGTTCAGCTCACAAAGATGTCCCTGGGCTGGACGGGACCTTCTTCGGCTCTGCCTTCCTGTGCTTCTGGGTGAGCAGGCCCTCGGCTCCTTTCACACTGCCTGGCTGCGCTGCCCGGACGGAGCTGGAGGAGTCCCTGAGGCACCTGAGACCCGCCAAAGGCAGGCGCCCCGAGAAGCCAGCCAGCCCACCTCTCCAGGCAGAAGGACCGCACATTCTGGCCCTGCTCTTCTGGGAGGTGACTTTTCTCTGGCCTTATGTCGTTAATACAAAAAGGTTCCCTTCCTGTTGCAAGTCTTTCTCCTTTTCTTTCCACCCTCCCCTGACCCCTCCACACCCATCCCCAACCCCTCCCCGGTGCCCAGGCCCTCTGGGGTCCCTCCACCTTCGGCCAGCGCAGGGAGCCCCGCCTATCTGCGGAAACCGAAGCCTTCCCGAGGCGTCTTCCGGCCCTTCTTGCCTTCTCTGGGGGGCTTGGGCGAGGGCGTCTCCACGGTGCCCCCGTAGGGACAGCTCTCCGAGCCCGGGTGGTGGCCCGTGCACTCCACGGCGGGCATGTAGCCGCTGTCCCACATGCCGGTCCCACACAGCTTACACAGGTCATGCAGGCTGCAGGGGACGCGCGGCAGGAGGCGGAACTGGTACAGCAGGCTCCGGGCCTGCCAAGAGAGGACAGGGTGGGGGAGGGTGGGGCAGGCTCCCCAACGCCTTCCTCGGGAGGGTGAGCAGGGCGGCCCAGGGGCCCGTCTCAGTGGCCGTCCCTGCCCTTCCGTCTGCCCCCTCCGACTCAGCCCCTGGCTGGGACGCCCCAGCGCTCCGGCGGCCCCGTGGCGTCGCCTTTCGTCCTCCACCTGGTCCGCTCGCGCGGCCGTGGACAGCGCTGTGCCCACTTCCTACCCACGCGACCTCTGGCCTGTGTCGCTCCTGCCAGCCCCCGAAGACCACGACAGGGCTCCCACCTGGGGCATCGCGGGTGGAGACCGGGAAGTGGGGGGTGGTCAGCACCATCCCGGCCCCTCCACGGGGGACAAGTGGCCGCCCTCCCCCAACGCTGCCTTCTCAAGCCGCCGGCTCTGGGCGGAGAGCGGTGCCCAATGGCGGGAGGGTCTGTCAAGCCGGACAACGTGTTCCCTCCACGCCAGGGAGGACTCTGGTGTCCCAGCCTGGATGTGGACCAGCCCTGCGCCGGGAGCTCCCCAGATCCGGGCCCGCACGGGGCGGGGCCTGCGCTCAAGCCCCGCCCCCATACTGGGGGCTCGGCGTGTGGGCGGGGCTCTGAGGCCAGGGGGCGGGGCTCTGCAAGCCTGGTGGGTGGGGCCGCGTGAGGGAGGGGCGGGCACTCACCTTCCGGAGAACCAGCTCCCCGTTCATGTGCATGGCCAGGTTTCCGAAGTGCAGGAGCATCTGGTCGGTGGCCAGCTGCTGCTCAATGACGTCATCCCCGTAGATGGCCACGATGGCCACGCAGATGAAAAGGTGGAAGTAATCGGTCTGAGGGGGAGAAGGGCGCAGGTGGCGGCTGAGGGCAGAGCTGTGGGGTGAGCCCTCCAGGCCGAGCCCCGTTCCCTGTCTCCCCATCTGCGCTCCGGCCAAGGTCAATACTACACCACAGGCTCCTGTGACATGCAAAGGGGCGGCCTCTCGAGCTACCCCTGCCGCTGGGGTCCGCCCGGGGACACTCCCTCACGGGGCCAGGCGAGAGCTTCCTCGGAAGGCCCTGGCTCACCGCGAAGAAGCCTATTCACAAAAGGCCGAGAAGAGCTCGTGACGGTCCGCGCTGGGTCAGAACGCGGCCAGCGGGCTGTGGACGCGCCAGCGAGGAAGAACGTTCTAGCAGCCACCCTCCGCTCAGCGCCTTCCTCCCTCCTGGCTGAACATCCCAACTCTTGCCCCAGAGATGACCCCTAGGTTTGTTGCTAAGAAATGGAGACGACCCTAACGGAGAGGAGCGAGACAGCCCCGGAGGGCCCCCACGGAGCGTCCCGACAATCCTGCTGTCTTTTACTGTCTCCTCATGGACCCCACAGAGGACCCTGCCGCCCTTCCTGGAGACCACCTCACCCCAGGGCCCAGCAACGCCAGGCACCCGGCAGGATGCCGGTGCGCCCACACTTGACGGGGCACTTCCTGTGAGCTCCCCCGTCCGGATGCTGGGAGGGGGCCCCGGATGCTGGGAGGGGGCGCTGCCTCTGACTCACGTGGGCCCCGAGGGCAGAGGAAGAGTAAGGAGCACCAGGAAGCCGGTGTTTAGTCTCCCAATGTCAACCGGCCAGCCAGACGGCCAGCGGGACGGAACAGAGAGGCCGGCTGGGCGGAGCCCACAATTCTGGCAGAGGTTGGAGTCAGCAGACGCCCCACACCCTGCCTGCCAGGGACAGACAGACCCCCAGGCTGCCCAGCCCCTTCCTTTGAACTAAACCGGAATGGATTTGTTCCTGCTTTGGCTCCTCCACTGGGCCACGGCAGGAGACAGCAGGATTCCAGGAAGGGGGTTGTGTGCTGCTCCTCGGAGAGACAAACGTGGGGAGGAAGGGGTGAGGCGTGTCCCACACAGGGCTGGGCAGCAGGACAGGACTAACTCCATTCCCAGGACAGGCGCGGGGCAGTCCAGCCCCCACAGACACAGGGCTCACTTCAGAAGAGCCCGCCACCGGCCCAGGGCGCGTACTCCTGAGGAAGTAACCTATTCCCACTCCCAGCATTCAACCACCTCCCCCCGCACCCCTGCACCACAATGTCATCAAGGTGTGGGGCCAACACGGTCCAGGGTCTGAGAGACATCAATTGATCGGTGAACTTCACGCAGAACGGTGGCCGCTAGAGACGCCCAGAGGGGCCTCTCCCGCGGTCTCCGCTGGATTCCATGACACTTAGGATGGAGATGAGCACAGGGATGGAAAGCGCCAGGCCAAGTGGCTCCGGTGGCTGGGTGGCGCCCAGAGTCCACCTGTGACGGGAGCCTAAACAGGGTGTCCCCTGCTGCTGGAGGAACGTCAGTGGAGCCTTGCAAAGCAGACGCGATGCAAAAAAACCACACGTGGCCCAGCGTTTGGGCCCATCCGTGCTGTGCTTCCCCCGATGAATGCGCCCGGCTCCCTCATTCAGGTGGGGTGCAGGGCGGGGGGGGGCGCAGGGAGCGCGGGCGGGGTCGGAGACGGTTTGGGGCACCAGCACGGCTGGGACTCCCTGCTCCAGAGACGGTCCTCCAGCGACGCCCGTGAGAGCGGAGTGGGCCGGCTCACGAGTCTGCGGCTGGCCGGGCTTCCCATCTGCCTGCGAGGCTTCTCTAACGGAAGCTCCTGGCTTCCATGGCAAGGACAGAGCTGGCCCTTGCAGAAAGGATCCTGGCCACCTCCCAGATGCGTCGGTACAATTTTTTTCTTTCTTTAAAGGCTGATGGATCCAGAGAGACTTGCCCATCTTTGAACACAGCCAGCTTGTTGCTCATTTGGGTGTTAAAGTCACGTGACAGGGCCGGCTTTGCAGCTGAAATCTGGGGAAGGATGGTGGGTCCTGGGCGCTCCAGAGGAGCTGATGGGGACGCAGGGTCTCAGGCTCTTTCCCTGAGCAGTTCCAGGCGTGCGGGGGGGAAAAGGAGGGCCCGGCGGCCTGGGCTGCAGGGGGCCTGCTCACCCTCACAGATGTCTTCCGCACTGATTGGTTGTGGCAGCAGGGAGCTCGGCCGCAGGACGCGGTAATGAGCACAGTCAGCGGGCAATTCGCATCCGTTTCAGTTACTTGAGAGGTGAGCGGTAGGCCTGAAACCAGCCCCAAGGGACAGGGGACAAGGGGTGGGACTAGAAGGCAGTGGGCTGGTGCAGTGCTGGTGTGTGGTCTCTGCAGGCTGGGGTTGCGCGGGAACCCCAGAACCAGGGCACAGCTACCCAGAAGCTGCCCTCCTTGCAGGGTGTGGCCAGAGACCAGGGCCCAGAGCCCCGGCCTGCCTCACCTGGTAGTGGGCCCAGCAGGCCTCCCAGATCCGCAGCGCCTCGGCCTCGGGGAACTCGCGCTTGAAGCACAGCAGCAGCCAGCGGTGGCAGAAGAGCATCTGCAGGCCGTCCTCGCCCAGCGACACCAGGTGCTGATAGAAGCGCACGTGCGTCAGCCGCAGCAGCTCCCGCAGGTAGAGCTGGGGACAAGACCAGCACCGCTGAGCCCCCAGGCTCTGCCCAAGATGCCCCCTCCTCCCGAGGCCCTCCCACGGGCCCCCAGCCCGAGAAGCCCCCACCCCTGGCCCTGGGCCTCCTTTGGCTGCGTCTGCACCTGCCGAACGTGATTCTGCTGCGGGGACCCAACTCCCCACCCCGTCTTGGCTCGTTGATCCCTGATTCAGCGGGGTCAGCTTCCTGGGGAGCGTGCTGCCCCACCGCGGACGGGCAGGCGCCCCAGGCCTCAGACACCCCACAGGGCTGTTTCTGCCTTCCCCTCCTCCCAGGAAGGCGAGCAGATCACGCATGGAAACCCCCAACCACCTTCCCATCGCCAAGATCCACCATCCTCCAGAGCTGACTTCCAGTAGGGAGGGGGCATTTCTGAACCTGAGGGCACTTGTTTTGGGCATGTCAGGTCACCAGCCAGGGTTGTGGGTGAGGGACAAGATCGAGGCTACTTGTGGCAACGCCCAGTTCGGGCTGCTGACTTCCGAACCTTGGAGAAAACCCATCTCTGGCCGCTAATGAGTCACGGGGCCGCGTGCCACCCCGTGACCATTAGGGGCCAATTGAGTCTGACCCCATAATTACCTCCCCAGGTGCCGTGGAAACCTGTCATCACGGGCCTGATGCAGAGAGGGCAGCCGGGGGTCGGGCGTGTGTGGGGGACCTGGGCAGGGTTCCGCGACTCTCAGGCCCCTCCCACACCAGGAGCCCATCATTCTCCCTGGAGACAGCCGCGAGGATCCTTTCTGACCGGCCAGTGTGAGCACCCTGCGGCCCACCCCAGGGTCCAGACCACAAGTGTGGCTGGCCCCTCCCCTAGCCCACACGGCCGTCCCCTGGCCCTCCAAGCCACGCCTCCCAGATCCTGGCTCCCTGGTCCTCGGATCCCCTGCTGTGCTCGGCTCCCATTCACAGTCAGACCCCAGCTCCGCTCAGCTCCTTCCTCATCGCCCTGACATGGCTGGTCCCCAAAGCCCAAGACACACAGTATCACTGCCCCAGCCTGTGCTCAGCCAAGTCTGGGCACATCCCACGTGTGGTGGAGTCTGCCGGATCTGCCTGCCTGACTTCCTGTCTCTGTCGGCTTCCCAGCCGGGCTTCCCTCTGGGACCACAGCCCAGTGCCGTCCACCCAGCACCCAGCAGGTGTTTGGAACACACAGGTGCTGCCTGAGGTGCCGGGTGAGGGCTCCTGGCCTCACCCTACCAGCTCTGCCTGTCCCCCCACCTCCCCAACCCTCAGAGCTGCTGGGTCTTTCCTGTGAGGTGAGGCTGTGAGGAAGGGGTGATTGGGCCGGGCACTGCAGGGGAGGCCTAGGGCCTGGGTTGGGACGTGGCAACTGCCCAGGGGCCCTCAGGAGACCCTCCCGACCCTGCATCCTGTGTTGGACCCCTGCAGGGAGCAGCCCAGATGTCCCTGTGGCTTGGGACTGAGGAGGAGAGCGCGTTCCTCCCAGGGAGCTGGGTCTTCCCAGAGGCCCACGGCTAAGCCCCCAGGCTCCATTGGCAATGCCCACCCTGGCCTTTCTGCCTGTGGACCCACAGCGGCCACGACACACGCAGCCCCCAAGCTCTCTGGCGGCCAGGGCAGGAGGCGGCGTGCTCTCCCCACCCCGGCATGCTGTAACCCGCGTCCCCCAGCCTCACCAGCTGCTTCTCCATGTCCTCGTCCCGAGGGCTGCTGACGAAGATCGTGTTCTGCATCAGACCCACAAAGCACCAGAAGGTGTCCGATTCGTCCAGGACCTCGGCCAGGATGGGCGCCACCAGGTCTGACATGCCCTGGAAGTAGCCGATGGCTGGGTTATACACGGCGTAGTTCAGCAGGATCCTCCTAGGGGTGCAGGGCAGAGAGCAGGCAGTCAGCGAGAGCGGCGGGTCTTGACATGGCCCGCCCTTGCTGCACTCTGGGTGGCCTGTCGCCCAGGCTGGAGACCCCAGGCTGCCAGGATAATCCCCCCTTCACCTTGATCTCAGGGCAAGGGAGGCAGCTCTGGGGACTGTCCTGAGAATCTAGGGAAACGGAGGGGCCTACGGTAGCCTCTTGCCAGGCCCAGACCTCCAGAGCAGGGGAAAGAGGAACGTGGGTCTGATTTTCTTAATGGTCGCTGCCCGCCCGTGACAAAGGGCAGGCTGGCAGGGACATTTTTACGGGCTGCTAACGTTGTGCAGTCATTCACCAGGCCCCAGAACGTCAGAGATGCCCACCTCGGGCTCTGTGTGGTTTCATCGCTGGGAGGCCCGGAGGGAGGCTCACCCAGGGCTGGTGGGAGCCAAGCAAGCCAGGCCTGGTGGAGGCCCAGGGGATGGGATGCTTTGCCGGTCCCCTGGGGAGGGACTGGCCACACAACGTTGACTGATTTGCCGAAATAAAATAGCTCATGAACCTCTGCTTCTGGACCTGGAAGGCGGACCCCACCCCTGCTGCTAACCCGTTCCTTCGCAGGTGGCCGGCGGAGGGGGCCCGCGGGGTGAGGTGACCCAGAGTGGCAGGTAAGGAGGTGGAGGGGGGCGCAGGGCTGTCCTCCCGGCTGGGAGAAGCCCGCTGGCCAGGAAGGGGTACCTCATGCTCTCCACGTTCGGGTTGTCTTCGCCACGGAAGAACTGGTTGCTCCGATCCGTCCGCACTACGTCCTTGTCCACGGTGAACTGCACGTCGCGCCAGAAGGCTCTGTGCTCTTCCGGGGTCATGGAGAGCCTGGCATGGAGGGCCTGGGGCTCAGCGAGAGGCACATGAACGCTCTGGGCAGGGCCCGCCCCGCCCACCCTTGCTCCTGATCGGGGCTGGGCTGCTGCCCCAGCAAACCCTCCAGCTCCCCACTAACTTGGTGGGAGCGAAGCTGGCCACCGCCCGCCCACCGGGGCTCAGCCAGGCCAGGAGAGACCTCAGCCATTGGCTGGTGGGGGCACCCCCCCCCCCCCCCCCCGCCCTGCCGCTGGTGTTCTCAGCAGGGTGTCGCTGTCGAGCTCAGCCTGCTGGGACGAGCTCTCAGACCCTGACACGGAGCTCAGGAGAGCCACGGCCGAGCCCCAGGGATAATGACAGCTCTTATCCAAGCCTATCAGCCCGTGCCTGGGACCCATCTTCCCGGGAAAGTCTGGGTCACGGAACATAATATCAATGCAGGATTGCACGCCAATCGCCTGGTTGGCTAACGCCCCCCGGGGTGGCTGGTCTTGTTGCGGGGGGGGCCTTACCTCTTCTGCTGGATCTCAGCGTACTCCCGACGCTTCTGCGCCCGCAGCGCCTCCCTCTCCTGCGACGTGGACTCGTGGTTGTAATACCGCAGCAGGAAAGGCCAGACCTCCCCCCGGATTGACACATCAATACCGCCGAAGAAAATGGCCTGCAGGAATCGGCAAAAGTTGGGGAGGGGCCAACACAGCGCGGCTCAAAGCACCCCCCAATCCCTGGAGATTTGTGTTTTGGGGGCTTTGCTGGGCCTGGGTGACAACGGATGCCTTGATTCAGGTCGCTGTGATTTGCACATGTTTGGAGGAAAAGTGGCAGCCCTCCATTCCCATACAGGACACAGCCAGGCTCATTTCAATGTCAATGCCCACCCCGTGGGGCACTCCGATTAACGTGTTGTTCTCACGTCATGGCCTAATCCCGGTTTTGGAAGCGCCGCATTTTACCCCGAGCGGTTCTATGCAGCCGGACACCGGGTACCCCAAACCCGCTCCGGAGGGTTCCTTTTCAACACACGGAGCCTGGACTGCTTTACCGGCTGGGCCGGGCTCACACCGCGCCTGCCTGCCGGAGGGGGCGGGCCCCCAGGAGGCGGCCCCGCCCCCCCCCCCCCCCCCCCCCGCCCCCCCCCGCTCACCTTGCGCAGTTTGTACCCCTCCTCCACCTGGCCCAGCTCGTTCAGGTGCCGCAGCCAGGCCGCCACGTCCAGCCGCTTGTACATGCTCTCCTCGGGGTGCGTCTCGGAGGACGGCAGTTTGGGGCGGCGGATGGAGAACTGCATGCACGTCTTTTCGTCGGCGACCTGGGGCCCGGACAGAAGCTCCGGGAGATAAGCACCCGGCAGGGGCAGGTCGCCCGAAGCCAGCCTGCTCTCCCCAGGCCGGAAAAGCCCCTCTCTCTCCCCAGAAAGGACGGGGACCGCTCTCCCCACATACAAACCCCTAAACGGCAAGTGTAATTAGACGCAATTAAAATGAAAATACCCTCATCTTAACATCGGTTTCCCGGGTCGCTGGGCTCCTCCAGCCCCCTCCCACCGACCCACCCACCAGCCGACAGACCACGGGCCCCCTGGCCGCCACCCCCACTCTCCCGGCGACCCCCGGCTGGCCGCAAAAAACGGAATTAATGCCTCGTACGGCCCAACTTCCCTCTGCCGGGAGGGCCTGCCATAAATTACATGTGATTGGCCACAAACAAAGGGACCGCTGTTCCCCGAGCAGGGAGCCCGCCTGTCAGGTTGTCTCCACGGGCAGTCACGAATCCAGGGCAAAACTGCGGCTGACATTTAATTCAAAAATCAAAGGTTGCTCGATGTAGGGGAAAGCAAGCCACACTACAGTAATAAGGGAAGCCAGCAGGAGGCTCGGTGGGAAGGAAGGGGAGCTCCAAGTCGGCCCCTTTCTAATAAGCACAGACGGTCTCTGGAACAGATAATTAAAGAGTTCTTATCACATTTGTATGTAGATTGAGCAGGAAGCCTTGTCAAAACACGGTTTCTCGAGCGCAGAGCACTGACTTCACAAGGAGCCGGCGTCCTGCTCTACCAGCACCCCCAGCGACCAGCCACCCCCAGGGGCCCCCAGGGTCACGTCCCCCACCCAGCGAGGCTTCTGTGGGTGGGGGGGAGCCCTGGACCCCCTGGTTGGCTTGAAGGGCAGGGGGTGGGTCTGGCGGGGGTGTGTGGAGTCGGCGGTGGGGCCTCTCCATACCCCTCCCCCAGGCAGCGCCCTCGGCCTCCCCCACCCCGCTACCTGGTCCTTGAGGTGCGTCTCCGCGCAGTACTTCCAGCGCTGAAACACGTCGGACAGCTTGTCCAGGCCACCGTGGTGGAAGTGGAAAACCTTGTACTGGCTCTCCCGGCTGGCGACCACCAGCTGGCCGCTGGTGCAGGCCTCATCACTGGGCCGCCGCGCGGGGGGAGGGGAACAGAGCAATGAATATGCGGATGCAGGCTTTTATTTCCCAGGATAATCAGAGGTCTCTGTCACTGACCCCAGAGGCAGGACACATGAGGGCCCCTGGAGTTTGGCCGCTGACCGCGGGGGGCGGACAGCACGGCACCGCACAGAACCCACCACCACCACCCCCTTGGCTGAAGGAGGAAAATAACCCTGTCCTGGGGACTCCTGTCCTCGCTCCCTGGACAGCTGCCTGAGAGGCCTTGCATCCGACACCCCCCCATATGCTCCCTCCTCTCGGGGAGATCCAGGGGGGATGGCATTCGTGGAATCCGATTTTTTGAACCCAGGTGGGATGGGCACTGAGAGAGCCTCCTCCATCAGTCTGGGCTGGACTCCTCTCACTCCAGGAGAATCATCCAGGGAAACTCACTGCACACCCAGCCCAACCTCGCCTGCCCTTCCATAAACGGGACCCTCCAGGGACACGCCTGCTTGGAGCAGGTCTTCCACTGGGGCTATTCCGTGGCTGGGCCACTGGGCTTTTCAGAAGAGAACGGATGCGGCCACGAGACAGGACACGATTGGTCCACCCCCCATGAGAAAGGGGAGCCTCCCTCCGGAAAGCCACGGCCACGTCCCGCACACACAGACTGAACTGCAGAGCCGGTCCGTGGGTGACTGGAAGGCCACAGCTGCTCTCTGTGCGGCCCGTCCGGCTGTTTCTCCAAGCCAGACTCTCAAGCCACAGCCGGCCACCGTCACCCTGAGGGCCGGTGGAAGAGTCTGGTAGCTGGCCCAACCCGGTTCCTGGGGGCGGGCATCCTGGGGTACCCCTGCCCTCCAGCCTAGTGATGTCGGGGAGGCCGACATTTGGGAAGACCCGAAGCCCTGCCTGACAGGAACCCGGCACCACCAGCCGCCCTCCTGGAAGCAGCCCACAGAGGCTCTCACCTGAAGAAGAGTCGGAGGGAGCGCATCTGCCCCAGGTCCACGCGGAACACGCCGCAGATCTGCTCCAGGGCGCAGGCCCTCTGCGGCTCGTCCCAGCGTGGGGTCTGCAGGAGGCCGGGGCCCTCTGGGAACCGCAGCTGGGCGTCGGCACTGGAAGGGGAGCTGGTGGGGCAGGTCGCGGGGTGGCCACACGGTTCCCTGCCCACGCAGCCAAAGGCACAGGGCAGGGAGGGTGTGGGGAGACACTCAACCTGGGCACAGACGCGAACACACGCACAGAGGGGACCGGAGGCACTGTGCAGGTGGCGGGCCCTCCGCAGATGCCATGAGCCAAGGAATGAAGGAGGCCCGTTCCCGTGCGGAAGGAAAAGCGTGCTTGCAACCAACGTGCACCCCACGTCAACCGAGGCGGTAAGAGGCCTTGATGGCAGACGAGGTCACTCCGACAAGCCCTCATTATGCGACCTGGGCAGGTCCCCAAGCCTCTTTGAGCCTTCGTGTCCCCGGGTGCAAAGTGGGGATAATCCCAGGGCCTTGTGCAGGATCCGGGGCAGCAGAGCACCGGGCACCCTGCTGTCCTGCGACCGCATGAGACAGCAGGGGCCTTCCATGCAAGTCCTGTGAAGTTCCCACTTTCCCGAAAAAATTCTGGTTCTGTTTATGGTTCAGTAGGAGAACATGAGGGCTACTGATGCTCATAACGCGAATAATGGCAGTTATTAAACATGTAGTCTGGGCCTGGCCCTCATGTTCATTTAGCACGTATAATCCTCACAATAATCCTTCGAAATGAGTCATGTCATGACCCCCCCCCTTGTACAGAAGAGGAACTGAGGCCCAGAGAGGTTAAGCAGCTTGCCCAAGGTCACGCATCTAGCAGGTGGAGCAGCTGGGATCTGAACCCAGCTCTGTGGCCCATGTCCTCGTCAGCAGATGCGTTGTCTCTGAGTTCCACGTTCAGCAACACAACCCCACCTATTCTGTTTTATTTATTTATTTAAGATCTTTATTTATTTATTTGAGAGAGAGTGCGTGCCCTAGCAGGGGGAGGGGCAGAGGGAGAAGCAGACTCCCCGCCAAGCAGGGAGCCCCACGCAGGACTCGATCCCAGGACGCTGGGATCACAACTTGAGCCGAAGACAGACATTTAACCAACCGAGCCACCCAGACGCCCTATTTTGTTGTTTGTTTGTTTTTTTAATTGAAAGTTCACAAATTTGTTCAAAATCCCAGTTGCAAAATATTCTCTTACACGGTTCAGCCCTACCATAGGTTAAATACCTACCATAGGTTAAATCTCTTGAGATTGGCCAGCAATACCTAGCAAATGCTCATGGAAACGCCAGCAGAGCAAAGCGCGCATCAGTTCCAGGCCCCAACCCCAGCATCCTACAAAGATGTCACGGTGATTGCTTCATCCTGCTTCCCTGTTCTCGCCCAGAGCATAAGAGTGTCGGAGACGAGAAATCCCAGGGCACCTCTTCCCCCAGGAGGTACCCGGTCTCTCCTGGCAGTTCAAGCACAATCCCTCGTAACTTGGAACTTCCTCAAAGATAAAGACCGGCTTTTTAGAACCTTTGCTGCTTCTAGAACAACAACGGTCCCGTGTAGGACGCTCTTCTTTCCTCCCTGTCTCAGGAAGTGGGCCGAGCCGGATCCTACCATTTCCGTGGGGGCCCTGGGGCTTTCCAACGGGACGGATTCAGGTAGCTGGGTGGGTAGGGAGGTAGATGAGCTGATCCACTGTGGCCAGGGAGCAAAGTCAGACCCAAAAAGGCTGAGGCAGTTGCCGCCTTCCAGAGTGGACCCTGACTGGGCTGCACTACACAGTCATTGTGTGCAAAACAAGGCCAGTCTCAGGCCTGAAGACAGCCCCCCACCATGCCACTCGTGCAGCATCTCATAATCTCCTTATTGAACAATGAGGCCCCAGCGGCTGGGAGATCGTGGGCTCCGCATGCTTCCCAGGCTGGCCGGCCCATCCCGGGCTCGCCTCCAAACCCGGCTGGAGGGAGGCCCCCAAAGAGGGGCGTTCTTCCCAGCCCCCTCCCCGGCCTCCCCACCACCACGCCACACCACGCAGCACCACCCTCCCAAACCTGTCCACCCTCCCGTACATGCTGCTGCGGCCGCTAACCCCGAGGGGCCCACCAGGCTTTCCAGAAAACAGAGCCAGGAAGGAGACTCAGTCTGGCAAGGGGGAGGTGTGTGAAAGACCCCCGCTCCACAGCCGGGGCCAGGAGCACAGCCTCCCTGGAGGGGAGGGGCCAGTTTCAAACCAGGAAAGGGCCCCAGAGAGAGGGTCTGCCACACACCTTCTGGGGCCAGCTTGTCTCCAGGCAGAAGGCTGCTACACCCTTTCCCGGCTCCTCAGGGGGACATTATTTGCATTAATTCATTGACTGATCAATTAATTCAAGACACTGTGCTGGGGACCGACCACTGGGGCGCCATCGACTTTACCGTTTCAGCTGACTCAAAAGGGTTAGGATGAAGAGGAACCAGAACGGATTTTAGAGGTTTGGCTATTTTAAAAATGTTAAAATCTGGCTCCAATGCCTCTTTGACCTTGAGACCCACAATTTTCGCGGTTTTCTCCTCCCCGCTCAAGCTTTACTCTGAAAAGAGACCCTTCCGATATATACCCCAGTCACCTGCTGCCGTGTAACAAATGACTCCAG
Organism: Enhydra lutris kenyoni; assembly: GCF_002288905.1. NCBI lineage: Eukaryota > Metazoa > Chordata > Mammalia > Carnivora > Mustelidae > Enhydra > Enhydra lutris. The sequence goes on from NW_019154159.1 coordinate 4,101,631, forward strand.
AACTCAGCAACTTAAAAGACAACCCCGTCTTCTTTGCTCCCAGTCCTGGCTGGGGGCGGGGGGCGCTGAGTCGGGCGCTCTGCGGGGCGCTCAGGCAGCTGTAGCAGGTGCGCGGAGGTGGGGGGGCGCTGAAGTGGCCTCTGTCCACAAGTTCTGGGGCTGTCGGCGGCGCTTCTCACCCCTCGTGGCGCCTCGCCGCCTGTCCCCAGGCTTCCTTACGTGGCAGCGGGCGAGGCGAGGCAGCAGGCGCCGGGCATCCTGCGGCCAGGTCTGGACTCGCCTACGTCACTTACACCGCGTCCCATTGGCCAAAGCAACCGGTGGGCGGGCCGGAGGGCGGGGACACGCGCAGAGAATCCGATCCTGCGCCTGTGTTCAGCCTTGACCTTGCGCGGGGCTTTGCTTTTTTCGTTTCTCTTTCTGCATTTGGGTGAGATCCTCAGAAAACAACAAAAACTAAGAGATGCTACATTCCTTGGAGTTTGGCGCCTTCTGGCTCTATCTGGGACACATTTTTAACGTGCAGCATTTCGGGAGAGATTGCCTCAATCAGCCGTCCGCTTCATTTTCAGGCACCACGCACAGTAATTTTATGAACAGCCCAAATTACACACGGCACATTTGAATATTCTTAAAACCAAACTGTTCTCCACGTGCAAATAGATAAAAAAATACAAACTGTGCTGATTTCCATTTCCCTAGATCTTACTTCCTTACTGTTGTTTTCCTCCGGCTTCAAAGTTCACAGACATTCAGCTGGAGGGTTCAAGGACCGTGTGTTCTCTGCCAGGACCATGCTGGGAGCCGGAGACACAGACGCCACCAAGACAGTCATTCCCTCATGGCAGTGGGTCTTGGTGGGGAAACAGATGTCACGCTAGGTGACTGAGGTGGTCATACAGTCATGTGCTATACAGGCCCTACTCCATGGAGACCCAAGGCTTCCATCAACTTTGCTCTAGTTTGAACCTGTGGAGCCCAGGTGGTAGGGTATAGGGGACCGCAGCAGCGTGTGCGGGAGAGCAGACAAGTTTGGGAGGGTGGTGCTGCGTGATGTGGGGTGGTGGTGGGGAGGCCAGGGGAGGGGGCTGGGAAGAATGCCACCCTTTGGGGGCCCCTCATAATTTCCAAAACTTGGAAGCAAGCACACTGTCCTTCAGGAGGTGAATAAATAAACTTTAGCACATCCAGACAAGGGAATATTACTCAGTGCTAAAAAGAAACGAGCTACTGAGCCATGGAAAGACATGGGGGAACCCTGAATGCATCTCACCAAGGGAAAGATGCTGGCCAGGAAATGCCACCAACTGTGTGAGTCCAACTACATGACATCCTGGAAAAAGCAGAACTACGGACACAGTTAAAGGATCGGTGGTTGTCAGGAGTTCAGGTGGAAGAAGGAGGAACAAGCAGAGCCGGAGGGTTTTTAGGGAGTGAAATTACAGACGGCCCTTGAGCAACACAGGTTTGAACTACACGGGTCTACTTCACGCGGGTTTTTTCCCCCATGAATTCAGTCTCGTACTCTAAGTATATTTTCTCTTCCTTATGATTTTCTTAATAACATTTTTTTCTCTAGCTTGCTTTCCTGCAAGACTACAGTACATAATACATATACAAAATATGTGTTATTGGTTTTTTGTGATATTGGTAAGGCTTCTGATCAGCAGTAGGCTATTAGTAGTTAAGTTTTTGGAGAGTCAAAAGTTATATGGGGATTCTTGAGTGTGGGGGGGGTTGGCACTCCTAACTGCCACATTGTTCAAAGGTCAAGTGTACTCTGCATGATGCTATAATGTTAGATATATGTCACTATACATTTGTTAAAACCCACCGCATGTGCACCAAGAGTGAGCTCTCACGTAGACTACGGACTCGGGGTGATAATTATTTGTTGATGTTGGTTTATCAGTTGTAACAAATGTGCCCTCTGGGGTGAGATGCTGACAACGAGGGAGGCTATGCACGTGTCAAAGCAAGAGGTGTACAGGAGATCACTCTACTTCCTCTCAATTTTTGTATGAACCTAAAATTGCTCTAAAAAATAATATCCTTTAAAACAAAACAAAACAAAATAAGAAGAAGCCTAAGGAGGGGCACCTGGGTGGCTCAGTGGGTTGAAGCCTATGCCTTCAGCTCAGGTCATGATCTCAGGGTCCTGGGATCGACCCGCATCCGGCTCTCTGCTCAGCAGGGAACCTGCTTCCTCCTCTCTCTCTGCCTGCCTCTCTGCCTACTTGTAATCTCTGTCTATCAAATAAATAAATAAAATATTTAAAAAAGAAGAAGAAGCCTAAGGAGATACACACACACACACGACAAGGACTCATAGTTTTAATAAGTAAAAATGTGTGTAAACTAAACCAAAACAAAAGAAAGTCCAACAGAAAAGTGGCAAAAGGACAAGAAAAAACAACTCACCAGAGAATAAATACAATAACCAATAAAATTTTCATGTGCAGGGTAATGAACTAAATGCAAATAAAAGAAGATACTATCTGGGGGGAGGTCAAGGTCCATGAAATTGGCAACAACCAAAAACTACAGATTGTGGTGTAGGTAAGGTTTTGGGAAAACAGACACTCTTACACAGGCAGGGGTGGGGAGGTGCTGTATATGGGTCAAATTTCTCTTTCTGGCAATTTAGAAATAGGATGCTAAAGGCTTAAAAATGTTTATGCATTTTGACCCTTTACCTTCATCTGTAGATATTGATCCTAAGAAAACAACCAGAGACGCCCCCACAAAAAAAGAATAAATACAGAAAAATCATTTGGCAAAAATCCAACACTTATTCATGACAAAACCCATCAGCAATGTAGGCATACGAGGGAACCTCCTCAAGTTGACAAAGGTCATCTAGGTACATTCTACATACAGTTGACATCATACTCGATGACTGGAGACTGGATTGCTTCCCCCGTGGTCAGGACAAGGTTAGCACGCCTGTTTTCATCACTTCTGTTCAGTATGGCACTGGGGGCTCTAGCCTCTGCCTAAGGCAAGAAAAGAAACTAAAGGTATGAAGATCAGAAAAGAAGAAGTAAAACTGTTTCTGCGTGCAGATGACATAATTCTTTATGTGAAAAAAACCTCATGAAATTTACAAGACAACTAATAGAACTAAGAAGTGAATTTAGCAAGATTGCAGGATAAAAGGTTAATATAGACAAATTAATTGCATTCTTAAAAACTTAGCAACAGACAATTGGCAAATATAATAAATAAAAAATTCCATTTATGGCACCCCCTCCAAAAAAAACTCTATATAAAATACTTCAGAATAAGTCTAGCCAAGGACATTTGGTAACTCTACACTGAAAAACACAAATCTTGCTGAGAGAAATAAAGGAAATGTAAATAAATGGAAAGATATACCATGTCCATGGATTGAGACAGTTAATATTATTAAGCTGGTAATCTTAGCAAATCAATCTATTGATTCAACACAATCTCAATCAATATTCCAATTGGGTCCTTTGGCGGGGGAGGTAGAAATTGACAAACTGACTCTAAAATTCATATGGAAATGCAAAAGACTTAGAAAAACCAAAGTCATCACCAAAAAAATGATGAAAGTTGAAGGACGTATCTGATTTTGAGGCTGATTATAAACCTATAGTAATCAAGGCAGTCTGGCACTGGTGAAAACAAGGACTTTCAGAGCAAGGCACAGAGTAGAGAGTCCAGAAATAGACATATAAGATCACTTGATTATGGACAAAGATGCAATTCATGGAGAAAGGACAGTTCTTCCACAAATGGTGTTAGATCAGCTGGATAGCTGTCTGAAAAAAATATTAACATCTCCCCCTTCCTTCATGTCACACACAAATATTAACTCAAAACAGGTCCCAGACCCAGATGTGATACCTAAATTTTTTTTTAAGATTTTATTTATTCATTTGACAATGAGAGACAGCGAGAGAGGGAGCACAAGCAGGGGAGGTGGGAGAGGGAGAGGGAGAAGCAGGCCTCTCACAAGCAGGGAGCCCAACGCAGGGCTCGATCCCAGGACCCCGGGATCATGACCCAAGCCGAAGGCAGACCCTTCACCAACTGAGCCTCCCAGGTGCCCCAGTGATACCTAAAATTTAAAAACTGCCAGAAAAATCCATAAAAGATGACTTAGCCACCTCAGAAGAGGCCAAGGTTTCTTAGAACACAAAAAGCATAAGCCATCAAAGAAATACTAATAAACTGGAAAATTAAAAACTCTTTTCTTCAAAAATTCACCATTAAAGAAAAAAGAAATGCAAGCCACAGCCTGGGAGAAGATATTCACAACACATATGCCCAATAAAACATATATCCAGCCTATATATGAGAAGCTCCTAAAACTCAAAGAGTTAGTCATAGACTGTTTGGATATGATACCAAGGCAGGATCCATAAAAGAAAAAAATTGATAAACAAGACACTACTAAAATGAAAAGTGTCTGCTCTTCGAAAGACACTGCTAAGGAAATAAGACAAGCCACGGACTGAGAAACAATGCTTGCAAAACACCTTCTCTGATAAAGGATCAGAGACACTTCTTGTAGAATTTTTTTTTTAAGATTTTATTTATTTATTTGACAGACAGAGATCACAAGTAGGCAGAGAGGCAGGCAGAGAGAGGAAGGGAAGCAGGCTCCCCGCTGAGCAGAGAGCCCGATGCGGGGCTCGATCCCAGGACCCCGGGATCATGACCCGAGCCGAAGGCAGCGGCTTTAACCCACTGAGCCACCCAGGCGCCCCCGGATCAGAGACACTTCTGAGTAATGAGAAAACAAACACAATTTAAAAACAGGGAAATGATGTGAATCGTTTTATTTTAGAAATAGGCAAGTGACGTGAAGACACTTCACCAAAAAGGGGGGCAAATAAGCAAATGAAAAGGTACTTGACATCACTGGTCATTTTTTAAAAGTTTTATTTATTTAAGTAACCTGTATACCCAACCTGGGGCTCAGACTCATGACTCTAAGATCGAGAGTTACAAGGTTTCCCAACTGAGCCAGCCAGGCGCCTGGTGACATGGTTGGCCAGGAGAGAAATGTAAATAGAAACCGTAATGTCACAGAAAGGACAACACACCTATGAGAAAGACCGAAGCACAACGGAGAAACGGTAGTAGAGACCGCCGGCCGGACGCAGAGCCATCAGCCTCGCACGTGGCCGGCGGGATTGCCAACGAGAAAGCCACCTTGGAAACACACATTTACCATACAACTCAGCAATCCCTCTCCTAGGTCTTTATCCAAGGGAAATGAACAATGCTTGTAGAAAAGTCTGTGTGTGCATGCTTAGAGCAGTTTTACTCATAACGGCAAAACCCAGAATCAGTAGACAGGTCTTTCCATGGGTTAACAGCTCCACAGGCAATGGTACGCCCCCACCATGGATACGAGTCAGCAATGAAAAGGAACAAACATGAGCACGTAAGAGGGTGAATCCCAAATGTACTGAGTGGAAAAAAGCTAGACTCAGAAGGTTATATCAAAAGATATTCAGCATCATTAGTGATCAGGGAAACGGAAATGAAAACCACAGTGAGATACGCCTGCACACCTGATAGAACGAACGAGACTGACCTCGACCACTCCGACTGCCGGTGAGGACTGGAAGCCCCCAGGATGCTCACACACAGCGCTGGTGGGAGGGCCACGCGGGACAAGCACTTTGGAAAGCTGTCCGGCGGGTTCTTCAAAAGTTCGACACCCACCCAACGACCTGGTCATTCTGTTCCCGGGTAGTTACCAAGACATGTAAAAACCTCCGTCCACAGGCAAGACTTCGTGTAAGCGCCGGGAGCAGCTTCATCTGTGGAGGCCAGAAACTGAGAAGACCCGGCAGGTGAAGAATAAACGAGCTAGGGTCTAGACCCACAGCGGACTAGGACTCGGCGACAGAAACGAAGGAACTCTCCACGCATTCACACGACAACGCAGCCTCATCGCCAAATCGTCGCACTACGAGAAGGAACCCAGACGGGAGAAAGAGTACCCACTGCGTGACTCCAGTTATATACGATTCTAGGAAACGCAAACCCATCCACCGTGACAGAAGCTGCAGAGTCATTTTGGGGGGCAGGGGCTGGAGGAAGGGATGGATTACAAAGGGACACAAGGAAAATCTGGGGGTGATGGGGAAGTTCATTAACTCGATTGTGGTGACGGTTTTATTGGTGTGTGTGTGCGTGCACATGCGTGTGTGTGTGCAATCTCAGCAACTGTACACTTCAAATGTATACAATTTAATATATACAAATTATACTTCAATAAATTTAAAAAACCCACCAATATTCAACTCAAGGCTAATACTGAATTTCTAACAACAGGATAATATTTTAAAGATTTTGTTTCTTTTCTTTTCTTTTTTTAACGATTTTATTTATTTGTCAGAGAGAGCGCACAAGCAGGGGGAGCAGCAGGCAGAAGGAGAAGCAGGCTCCCCGCTGAGCAGGGAGCCTGAGGCAGGACTTGATCCTAGGATTCTGGGACCATGACTCAAGCCGAAGGCAGACGCCCAACCAAATGAGCCACCGGGCATCCCTATTTATTTATTTTACAGAGAGAGAGAGAGAGAGAGAGAGAGAGAGAGAGAGAGTGCATGAGCAGGGGGAGAGGCAGAGGGAGAGGGAGAAGCAGACTCCCTGCTGAGTGGGAAGCCCAGAGTGGAACTCGATCCCAGGACCCTGAGATCACGACCCGACCTGAAACCAAGAGTCCAACACTCAACTGACTGAGCCGCCCATGCGCCCGAGCAGGAGAATACTTTAATACATTGTAGCCTGTTAACGCGATACAATGCCGTGAAGCTGTTATAAAACACCTTATTTTACTTTTTAAAAGATTTTACTTATTTATGTGATAGAGGGAGAGACAGCGAAAGCAGGAGCACAAGCAGTGGGGGGATGGGAGAGGGAGAAGCAGGCTCCCCGCTGAGCAGGAGCCTAATGCGGGGCTCCATCCCAGGACCCTGGGAGCAGGACCTGAGCTGAAGGCAGAGGCTTAACGACTGAGCCACCCAGGTGTCCCTATAGAACATTTCACAGAAGTTTTTAAAGAACAAGGACAATGCTCGCTGTCATGTGACGTGAAGAACGTAGGATGAAGAATGATGTGAACTAGAACAGACGGTTTTATAAATAAGATACAGTTATTGATACTTTGTATCTACACAATATATTATTGCAGTGGAAAATGGCCCCCAAATTATCACAATGATCATGTCCAGATGGCAGGATTATACATTTTTTTTATCTTGTTTTCTATTTCATAAATTTCCAAAAGTAATACTGAATCATTTTGATAACTGGAAATAATAAGTTAATCTTGTGTACTTACAGCTTTTTTTTGGTTTTTATTTTATTTATTTATTTTTTTAAAAACATTATTTATTTATTTATTTATTTTTGAGAGAGAGAGAGAGAGAGAGAGAGAACATGAGAGAGGTCAGTGGGAGAAGCAGACTCCCTGCCGAGCAGGGAGCCCGATGCAAGGCTCCAGGACCACGACCTGAGCCGAAGGCAGTCGCCCAACCAACCGAACCACCCAGGTGCCCCACTTTTTTTGTTTTTAAACAAGAAGCCTATTAATTAATGGTTTTTATACTGAAAAGCCAATAAGGATAATTTCATGAAGAAGAAAATGAAGGGGAAAAGTCGGGTGTAACTAACCGAACATCGTTGTGGTTACCATCTACCAGTGGCTTCCCAGGTGCTAATGGAAGGGGATATTACTGACGCCGTTTTATAGCTGAGGAGACTGAGGCCAGGAATGACCTGATTTCCAAATAAGATCATATTCTGAGGTTGAAGGTGGACGTGAATTTGGGGGACATTACTTAACCCACTCACCGCCTTTCCACCCCGTGAGGTCCGCTCTCCCAGCATTTGCTCACAGGGTCCCTCCCTGGGGGCTGCCTGCTCTGCCTCTTCCTTTCATTCTCCGAGGCTCCCAGCTTCGATGCCGTTTCATCCAGGCTACTTTCTCCGGATCCGTGGAGAAGTGCCTGGGCAGAGCGCCTGCCATGTGCCAGGTGGGCGATAGAGGAGGACTTCCCTTGTTTCTCGGGAAACCCTTATAAGTTTATCACTCTCTTTTGTGTGTTTTGTCTTTGACTTTGCGTAAAGCCACTTGCTGATGCTCAAACCAGACAAAAACGTCCCAAGAACGTAACATTCTAGGCCCTTCTGAACACTCCTCATGAATACAGGCACGAAATTCTCAACAAATACTAGCAAACCCAATTCAACAACATTTAAAAAGGATTATGCACCATGACCAAGTGGGACTTATGCCAGGAATGCAAAGGTGGTTCGACGTAGGAAGAGCCATCGGTGTAATACGCCAGATTAACCGAATAAAAGACAAAAACCACACGATCTCAAAAGCAGCACAGAAAACATTTGACAAAAATCCAACAACTTTTCATGACGAAACACGTAGCCAACTAAAAATAGAAGGGAACTTCCTCAAACTGATAAAAGGCAACAATGAAAAACCCACAGCCAACATTATACTCAGTGATGAAAGACTGAAAGCCTCCCCCTAGGACCAGGAACAACACAGGATGTCCGCTCTCTCCTCTTCTAGTCATTGCTGCCGTGGAGGTTCTACTCAGGGCAATTAGGCAAGAAGAGAGATAAAAGGCGTCCAGATTGGAAGGAAAGGAGTAAAAGTATCCCTATTCACAGATGACCTAATCTTGTACATGGACTATTCTTAGGAATTCCAACGCCCCCACACGAAACCTATTAGAACTAATGCACAAATTCCACAAAGTTGCAGGACGCAAGATCAATTTTTTTTTAAGATTTTATTTATTTATTTGACAGACAGAGATCACAAGCAGGCAGAGAAGCAGGCAGAGAGAGATGGGGGAAGCAGGCTCCCCGCTGAGCAGAGAACCCGATGTGGGAATCGATCCCAGGACCCTGGGATCATGACCTGAGCCGAAGGCAGAGCCTCAACCCACTGAGCCACCCAGACGCGCCCCGCAAGATCAATTAAAAACAAATTAATTGCATTTCTATGCAACAGCAATAAACAGTCTAAAGTGAAATTAAGAAAATGATCTCATTTACAACACACACACACACACACACACACACACACACACAAAGTACAAGACTTGTACCCTAAAAACCACAAAACCATTGCTGAGACAAATCAGAGAAGACTTGAGGAATGGAAAGTCATCCCACATTCATGGGCCGGAAAACCTCGTATTGTTGAGATGGCTACGCTCCCCACATTGATCCCCAGATCCAGCACAACCGATCCAAATGCTGCATGTGGATGGGCCAATCCTAACACACATATGGAAATGCTGCGGGCCCAGAACAGACAAAACGACATTGAGGAAGAGGAACAGAGTTGGCGGCAGGGGGGGCTCGTGCTTCCCAATTCAAAAACTTACTACAGAGACACCTGGGTGGCTCTGTCCAGACTTTTGATTTCAGCTCAGGTCGTGATCTCAGGGTGGCGAGATGGAGCCCTATGTCGGGCTCTGGGCTGGGTGTGGAGCCTGCGTCAGATTCCCTCGCCCTCTCTCTGCACCTTCCCTCCTCCCACCTTGCACACACACTCTCTCTCTAAAAAAAAAATCAAAATAACTTACTACAAAGCTACAGTAATCGAGACTGAGTGATGCTGTTGGAAGGACAGACGTAGCGAACAGTGGAGAGTCCAGAAGGGAAACCCGTCTGTGTCTGATCAGCTGGTTTCCAGCAAGGTCAACACACCTCAGCGGAGGAAAGAATAGTTCGTTGTTTGGTTTTTTTAAACAAATGGTATTGGGACAACTGGACATTTATGGGCAAAAGAATTAAATTGGACCCCTACCTCACACCGTTTACAAACTGTAACTCAAAATGGACCAGAGACCTGAAGCTAAGAGCTGCAGCTCTAAAACTCTTAGAAGAAAATAGGCACAGATCCTCATGGCCTTGGAGCAGATCACGACTTCTTCAATACGAGCTCGAAAGCACATGCAACCAAGGACAGATACTTCAGACTTCGTAAACATGAAACGTTTTTAACGCTTCAAAGGAAACTATCAAGAACGAGAAAAGATAACCTGCGGGCTAGGAGAAAGTGTTTGCAAGTCACGTGTCTGACGGGGACTCGAACCCAGGATGTACAAAAACACGCAGAATTCAACCATGAAGAGACGGTGACTCGGCTCAAACGTGGGTCTGTCTGAGCAGACGCCTCTGCAGTGGAGCCACACACACGGCACATGAAGCGACGCCCAGTGTCACGAGGCATCGGCGAAATGCAAATCAGAACCGTCACGAGGTACCAGCTGGCAGCCACGAGGACGACCAGAACCAGAAAGATGCGTGACCGCAAGTGCTGAGAAGGACCCGGAGGCCCTAGAGCCCCCGCGGGAAATGGTCTGCTGGGCCTCGGAATTCAAACACGGAGTTGTCGCCCAGCAGTCCTGCTTCTGGACACATACTCCCCAAACTGAAAACATATGTCCACACGACGTGGACAGATTTAACTGCAACATCGCCCATAACAGCCCCGGACGGGGAGTGACCCAGAGGTCCGTCCCCTGACTGGGTCCGTCCACAGGACGGGCGGTTACTCAGCCTCGGGGAGGAACGAGGCGCGGACATCTGCGCCAACGCAGGTGAACCTTGAAAACAGGGAGACAAGCCAGTCACACAAGGCATGATTCCGTCTGGACGAAATACCCAGAGCCTGTTACGCTGTAGAGACAGAAAGATTTGTGGCTGCCAGAGGCCAAGAGAAGGGGGGGTTCTAACTGCAGTGGGGACGGGGATCCTTTGTGGGGTGATGGAGATACTCTGCCCTTGGTGGCAAGGGTGGTACAACCTCGCGGACGTATGGAACGCCAGCAGGTGGCGTGCTTTAAAGGGTGACTTCTGTGTTGTGTCACCGGTAGCGTGATAAGACGAAGCCACCAGGTCCCCGTTCTCCCCAGCCTGATCCACTCTGTAGTCTCCCAGCAAAGGGTCATGCACCCAGGCATGACCTCAAAAAATATTCGTTTATTCAACACAAAGTTCTTTGTGGGCACCCCCTCCCCGGTGCTGGGGGCAGCTAGGTGTGGCCCCCGCCGTGGGGGGCTTTGAGCTGGTGGAGAGCGTGGTGGCAAACACAGCAAGGAGCTGTGTCGGAGGCTGTTCTGGGGGCCCTGAGCCCAGGAGCAGGAGGGCAGGGGGGCTGGGGGCTGCCACTCCAGAGCAGGGGTCTTGGGGTCTCGGCGAGGCCCCAGATGGGGGGAGGGGAAGAGCCAGCAGTCCTCAGCCCCGTCCTCCTGCGACACCGCACTGCCCCGGAACCCGAAATCCGCACGCCCTCACCTTGTTGAGTCTAAGTTCCCTCCTAGCGCAGGCACGGAAATGATCTCATATTGCAAATAATTTTACATGAAAAGACACTCCCTGTAAGTCTTTTATTGCTTAATATTTGCAAGCAATAAATAAATTCACTCTTGTGGTTCAAAATTTTAAAAATCGTGCAGAGTTGGCAGTGGACGTGCCCTTCCCGACCCCTCCCCGCCCCGCCCCACGTACCCCCCAAGAAGTTGTCCTGGGCGGTTTGGCAGAGCCTCCCAAGCCCCGCGCACATGTCTACATACATACAGCTGAAGGGCGCCGTTCACGTCATTTTGGGATAATGGCTCAGGCACAGTTAAAAAAGGACAGACAGTCTTTATCTTTTATTCAGCCCAACCTGCTGCAGTCCAGTCATGGCTCTTCTCTGCGACACTCAGCTTCACTCAAGGAGACTTGAGGAAGGAGCCCTGCCCACGGGCGGACGGGGAGCTCACAGGAGATCTCAGCCGCGCACGGGGGCCGGGACATGGCACAGACCGTGCACGGCTCTGGGAGGCGCAGAACAGTGCTGGGAGCATCCCCCAGGGCCGGGGAGGGGGGACATGCTGGCTGGTCTTGGGGGGGTCTCCGGGTGAAGGGCAGAGCCTGACCAGGTGCAGGATGTGTGCGGGAAGAGAAGAAAGCCAGAAGGGCAGGTCAGAGTCCCTCCGAGAAGGACCCCAGCATTGGTTTTAGAAACGGGTTGCCCCAAAGATCCGAAGGCGAGATCTCAAGCAAATGTGGATGCACTAAACGTGGTCCGACCACGCAGCGGAATATTACTGGTTCTTAAAAAGGAAGGACGTTCTGATGTCTGCTACCGCGTGGATAGACCTTGAGGACCCTGAGCCAGTCACCCAAGGACAAAGAGTGCAGGATCCCCTTCCTGTGAGGTCCCGAGAGAAGTCAAATTCCTAGAAACAGAAAAAATGGTGGGGGTGGGGGCTGGCGGAGGGGGAAATGGAAGTCAGCGTTTAACGGGGACAGAGCTTCGGTTTGGGAAGATGACGTTCCAGAGGTGGACAGTGGTGGCCGCAGGACAGCGTCAACGTGCTCACTCGAACACCGTTACAGAGGTTCAAGTTACGTTATGGGTGTTTTTAAAAAGATTTATTTATTTCCTTGAGAGAGAGAGAGAGAGAGGGCATGAGTGGGAGGGGTAGAGGGAGAGGGAGAATCCGCAGTCACTGCACCGAGTACAGAGCCCAACAAGGGGCTCGACCCCACGACCCTGAGATCATGACCTGAGCAGAAACCAAGAGCCAATGCAAAACCAACTGCACCACCCAGATGCCCCTGTTATGTGTATTTTAGAAGGCAGAGGAGGGGGAGGGGAAGGCGGAGGAGGAGGAGGAGGAGGAGGAGGAGGAGGAGGAGGAGGAGGCGGAGGAGGAGGAAGAGGAGGCCGGGGAGGAGGGGGAGAGGGAGAGGGAGGGGAAGAGGAAAACAGGTTACTGCTTTGGATCCTCTGTTTCCCCTCAGCTAACGTGTATTTTCTGGCCTTTCCTATCTTTCCTGCTCGAGTCTGCAGGATGCACGCCCAGATGGGCTGCGGGGCCGGGCGGCCGGGAGCCTGGGGGAGCCTGGCAAACAGATGGGCGGGGCTGGGGCAGCTCTGCTCACCTGGGCTGTCCACGCAGCTGCTTTGCCTCACCCTGAGGATGATGATGTGTTTGTGAAACACGTTCGGGAACATTCAGAAAGTGGGTAGAAGCCTGGCCGTCCTGCTTTCAAAGTGTCTCTGTGTCCCCTCCCTTACTTGGCCCCGGGTCCTTCAGCTGAGCAGGGGTAGGAGTGGGAGGCCGCGTCCTCCCCGATGAGGGAAGGCCGTGGACGAAGGCCACCACTTTAGGACGCGCCGTCCCCGTGCCGGCGGTGGCCCTGAGAGAGAGAAGGGGCTCGTTCCTGGCAGGGCCCACAAACACCCAGGAGACACCCCACCCCCCGCTGCGGTCCACACGGCTTCCCCTCCCCACTCCCTCCTGGCAGGGCTTCATGTTCTGGGAAAGCAGGTTTTGCTCTACTCTCCCTTCCGATTTGGTAAAGGCCGTGTGAAGAAAGCCCGCCTTCGGGCTTCGTGGGAGATGGAACCACCCGGCTCTGAGGTTCTGCCATCTGCCCGGTAGCAACGCCAGCCAAGCCCGCCCCGCACTGGGTGCCAGCTGGCCGCGAGGGGTGCCGGGGACCTGGCCTCCTGCGGGTTCCTGCTCACCCGGCCCGGCAGCTCCACCCGTGGCACAAGCCCGCAGCCACCCCAGGCCGCAGCCAATAGCCCCAAACCTGTGCCGGCAGCCCAGGGACCGTGTCCCTGCAGTCCCAAGCACACACGCAGTTTCTGGGAAAGGACCACAGTGCAGGGCTGGGCTGTCACAGGGTCTGCCTGGCAAAGTCCCTGGGTTCCAGGGTGACACAGGCTTCTCTTGGTCACGGGGACGCTCGTCCTGGCGCTCCCAGCTTCTGCCTCTCCCGGTCAGGGTGCGGGGACGCTGCGCAGTGAGAGCCGCTGGCTGGCGGCCCCACGGTGCTGGGCACCCCCCCCCCCGCGTGCGGCCCCGCTCCCTGGAAGCTAACGAGCCAGCGCCCGGGACAACCCGCGACCTCCCGCACCCCAGCTCTTCCTTCCCAGACAAAGCTAAGAGGAGGAGATAAAATCACTGACAGGAACTCAGCGGTCTTGGTTCTAAAGGGTTACACAGGACCCTCCTGCTGCATCGTGGGCACGCCCGCTTCTCAGATGTGGAAACTGAGGCCAGGGAGTCCTGGCCCCTGCTCCAGGCCGCTGTGATCTGCAGCAGAAGACGCACCCTCCATCGTGGGTCAAGCATCGGGTGATTCTCACGTGGGGCTTTCAGATGGCCCAAAGTGTGGCCGGCTCGGTGGTGCGCACACACATGTGTTTACCAGAGCGTGAGCGAGTGCACCAGGCATGCGTGGGGCATGCCTACGTTCTTCCAGCCAAGGACAAGCTGAGGGGAAGGCCTCCCTCTTGCCAGTATAGTGCCTGGAGGACCTGGGACCAACCCTGGGTTGGCCTCAGTCCCCTCATCTGTAAAGCGTGCTGGGGGAGACCGCAGCACAGGGCTGCGTGGACACTGCCCTTCCGTCCACGCATCAGTGTGGCTGCCAGGCCCACTGTCTGCGGTCCAGGAAGGACACCGTCTGCCCTCCATGGGCCCTGCAACCCCGTATCGTCTCCTTCCCGGTCTGGGCTCCAGAGTGCTGGCTATGCCCGGCCCCCACTACCCCCAGCCCTTGGCCTCTGCGTGTGTGCCCCTCTCTGCACCTCTCTTCTTTCCAGGGAACCCCGCCAAGCCCTCCATGAGTGAGCGATCGGGGAGGAAGGGGACTTCAGACAGAGACCTTTCCATCCCCTTTTCCCTGTACCCTGACTGGGGATGGGGGTGGGGTCGCCAGGGCTCTGTCAGGAGGAGAGGCCGGGCCCAAGGGGTCTCTGACTCCCCTAACAGGGACCCGCCTTCCCGGAGTCCTCAGCCCTTCCCCGAGTCCCTTCCTGGCACGTGCGCCTCCCTGGGACGTGTCCTGGCCCCCAACAGGGACGGTGTCTGTGCCCAGCAGGGCCCAGCATGGGGGAGGATGTGGGCAGGTGACAAAGGAGGCCTCCCTGCCGGCCTCCTCCTCCCCATCTGTGCATCGGAGCGACGGAGCACACCGCGGCTGGACCCCGAGAACCGAGACCCCGTCAGGCTCTCAGGCTCTGGCCGTTTCTAGAAGGCACACTAAGCCGACTATTCCAAGCAAAACCGAAGGCACGTCCGCCGTAATTGACACCACACACACGTGCACACAAACACACACGCACGCACACAGACAGCGTGCGATCAATCCAGCCGCGGCGCTGGGCTCTGTCTGGTTTCCGCTGACCGCGGCAGCCATGGGGCCCGCGCGGGGGTGTGCTGGCAGAGCCCAGCCGGGCGGGGCACAGGGAGGACAGTCAATGTCCCCTCCCCAACGGCCAGCCAGGGCACTAGGCCTGGGTGACCGGCCCCTTGCACCGCCCGTGGGAGCCTGACAAGCTTTCCGGAGACCTCGCTGCCCCAGAGCACCCCAGGGACCCGTCCCCCCGGGCTAAGAGAGTCGTTTCTGATGTGACTGCAGATTTTCAGAGTGGAGGCCGGGCGGTCTGCTGCTCCAGTCTCTAGAACTTGCCGCAGCCAATCTGGCTCTCCCGCCCAGAGGGACACGGGAGCCGCGGGCCGAGGGACGACAGGCTGAGCGGGGCATAAATCACAGGCCAGGCGCTGCTCCGAGCCAGGAGGGCAGCGTCTCAGCCTGGCGACTACCTCCGTCTCTCTGTCCCTGACATCACGTGAGTGTGCGGGGCTAATTATGAAAGGCGTAAATCACGGGGAGGAAGGGAACAGGCACATTACTCAGGTTTATTACCAACACAGTTTAGGAAAAGATAACCAGGCCAGGCCTTGCTTCTTCTCTGCCGCCGGCCCAGGGGGAGCGGGACTGGGCTGGCCAGGCCGCATGGCGCACGGCGCAGAACGTGCCAGTCCTCTGGCTGCTGTTTCTGTTCGCATGTTTTCCCGAGTTCAATAGAATGACGCCATCCGATTTCTAAGCAGAATTAAGAAAAATGCCATTTAGACTGCCCGGAGGCTTTTCACGAGTTTCCAATTTCCCCGTGTCTGAGGCATTACACTGTCACACAGGTAGACTCGGGATGTACATGGGACAGCGCGGGGCCGTCCCCACTTAACGTCATTATGCGGTATTATTCATGACGGGCTGGAGACACTGATGGCAGCCATCATTTGTTTTTCTCTTTCCCTTAAGGCATTTGCAAATACGCTTTGAGGCTAAGGGACGCTGGGTACATCTAATAAATAAGGAGAAATAATTAATAGCCCCGGCAGTCTGGAGACCACGCCCGGCTGCTCCCACACCAGGCGTTTGAGGACCTGGTGCTCAACTTCATTGCCAGCAGACTTCATCCTTGAAGCAGACTTGACGGAGACAGTAAGAGGAAGGAGATCTCTCTGAACCCCAAAAGAACGAAAAGCAGAGATACACATTTTTTTTTCCCTCCCAGATTTTACAGGAATTAACACAGGAGAGCAAATGAGAGAGTTCCAGAGCCAAGTGCGCGCGTGAGCTGTGTGCCCTCAGCCGGCTCATGGTCACACTTGGGAAGTTGTGCATGCCCGAGGGAAATAAGGAGGGACACAGTTCTGGCAAGATCCAGACCCTGGCAGAGGCCAGGCTCCAGGGGCCATGCTGGCAAGACCCCTGGGCTGGCAGAGAAAGGCAGAGGATGTGCACCTGTGGCAGGACCCAGCTCCCAGCCTTGGGGGAGAGGGTGGGCACCCGCAGGCCCGGCTCAGCTCGCCTGCCAGCCTTGGGACCCCTTCAGGACAAAGCTGGGACCCCAAGCCAACACCAACAATGTGATGCTGGGGGAGGACAGGGAGGCCGGAGCAGCACCACGCGTCCGGGGCGGGAGGAAGCGCGGCTCCTCACCCAGCAGGTTCTGCAGTGCGGTAAACAGGTACTACGTCGGCCTCGTGTCATTTTTCTGCAAAAATGTCTGGAATTCGTGGCGGGGTGCCTGGGGGGCTCAGTCAGTTACGTGTCCGATTCCTGATTCCAGCTCAGGTCATGATCTCGCGGCCATGGGATTGAGCCCCACGTCCAGCTCTGTGTTCAGTGCCAAGCCTGCTTATGATTCTCTCTCCCTCTCTGTCCTGCTCGCTCTTGCTCTCTCAGATAAATAAATAAAACCTTTCAAAAAATGCCTGGAATGGGTCATCAGCCCTAGAAAGCCCTGCTTCCAATCTGCTGGGCCCCAGATCACACAGGTCTTATGTCTTAGCAGGAGCAGGAAGGAAGGGGCCCCGTCGTCCTTTGTACACCTGTTCTGGGAACTTCTCCCACGCACCAGGAAGCCCGCCCCAGACTCGGAACCAGCAGAGGAAGAGACCAGACGAAGGAACAGGCTGGCCAAGTAGCCCAGTAACAAGAAGCAGACTCTGGGTGGGTGTCGCCCCTGACCAGGGGACTCGCAGTGCCTGGCGGGCTCCGGGAACCACAGCCTGGGGCTGACGAGGTCAGCAAGTGATTCGTTGTGGGTCCTGTATTACACCAAACGCAGGAAGCCCTCAGGCGTGCCTGACCCCCGTGGCCCCCTGGTCTCCCCAGCCTGGACCCTCTAGCTCCGGGCCGGGGTGCCACCGGTGGCAGGCGTGTGGTTTCTAGGGACCCCTGTGGTGCCCCGTCACGCCCCAGCCCCTGGCTCTGCAGAAACTGAGTCCTCACCACCCAGGCTGGTGGTTTCCCGACATTTTCGGTGATGTTCCTCGAGGCGGTTTAAAAATGGAATGAATACTAATAATAATTTGACTAAATTTAGGTGTTCCCCTTAGGCATCTGATTAAATTTCATGAACTCCTTTCTCAGGCTTTCAGCCCAAATTCATCTTCTCTCTGGGCTTCACGGCAAGGACTCCTTGACCACCCTACGTGTCAGCGAGCTCCGCCTGGTGGGCTGGAACACCTTCCCCAAAGTGGCAAGACCAGCGGAGGAGGTTTATGGGGGACGGGTCGGGGGCATCTGGAGGCCAGCTTGTCCAGAGAAGGAGCCCGTGGTCACAGAAGTGCCTCAAAGACCACGAGGCCCACCAACTCGCTTTCCTACAGGGGCACCGAGGCCCAGGGCGTGAAGGGACCCGCTGAGAAGCAGCTGGGGGCGGTGTGGGGGGGGGGTGAGTGGGGAGGAAGAGCGGAGCTTGAAGCCGGAACATTCTGGTTGCAGAGCTCAGGCTCGGTGCCACTCCCCGAGTCTCCTTCCCACATCCAGGTCGGTGTGAACCATGTCCAGGAGCCCCTGCGGCAGAGACAGCCGCCCCGGCTGCGGGTCCAAAACACGCCGTCCCCCACACGCAGAATGGTGCCCCGGGGACTCGACCGCACCCCACTGAAACCAGCAAATCACGGTAACAACCAATAAAATCACCTGCCTCCTCCGGTAGGGCTGCTCGTTCACCATCACTGAAATCCTAGCCCCGAGGTTGACTCCACAAACCTGAACTTTGCACACAGCCCCTCGCCCACGGTTGAGGTCGGCACCAACCTTGTCTTTGATTCCTCCCGCCCTCCCGACGACGCCCCCCACTCCTCTCTGGCTTCTTCATCCACTGGGCCCGGTTCCTGGTTGACCAATGGCATTCTCTGGCACCGAGCCACTGTTTGGCTTGGCTTAGGGTGTTTAAGGCAAACCGGGATTGGGACATTGGCTGACAGAGTATTCTTAGAGTGAAATGTCTATTCACGGACCTGGGGAGCTTGGAAAGGCCGGTCGTGGGGGCGGGGCGGCACCCTCCGTCGGCTGGACGTAGTGCCCCGCGCCCTCCAAGGTGGTGTGGAGGGTGGGAGGGGTAGAGACGCCAGGATGTGATGCGCGCAGATCCCAGACGGTCTCCTGCTGCCTCCTGGTCTCCCCAAAAACTATTCCAAAAGGGTCCATGAGGAGGTTTAGGGGACCTCCACGCAAGGGCTAAGCGCATTTTCTCTGTGATGTGCTCTTCCATAAAAACCACAAAGACCCCAGGAGATAACTGGGCCAATGTCCTTTAAGAGAAGAAACGACGTGAATGAGCCCACAGAAACCCATTCAAAGGTGTCCGTCACCCAGGAACGCCAGTGAATACGGTTTTTAGCGCCTTCACCGCGCTGAAGCTATTTCCAAACAGGGGGAAAGCGATGCTGGGAGGTCTACAGTCAAGCGGGATTCTCCTCCTGCCCGAGGCACAGTGAACCGGCAGATCCCGAGTCCTCTCCGTGAGTCCTTTCATGCCAAAAGGAATGTGCTCGCTACAAAGTCAGACACTCAGACGTGGGTAGAGCAAAATCGTGAGGTCTCCCGTTCCCTCACCAGCCCCAGCCCGGAGCCAATCCTGCACTTGCACGGAAAGCTGGTGGGGCGGGGGGCCCTCCGGGGCACACGCACGGCACATGGACACGCTGGAGCAAACAGGGTCACGCAGTCGACAGCATGTTCAGCCGGATGTTTTCCGCTACCCTGTGGGAGGCCTTTGTCCCGTCCGTGCGGCGTCCACCACACCTCTTCCTGAGGACGGCTCTAGGCGCCGCATATGTAGACAGTCTCTATAGACAAAGACTTGGGACGTCTTCCTCTTTTTTTTTTTCTTTTTCTGGTAACAAAAATAATACCACAGGGCCTTTCAGGGCACACGCCTGTGTGCACACACGTGTCTGCGTTCAACCTTGTGTGTACACACAAGGAGACACGGAGGCTGTGTGCACGTGTGCGTGGCACACACACGTGTCGGTTTGTCCCCAACCAAGGCTCAGGCCTGTGAAGCAGCAGCGGGCAAGGTGTCCCACGTCCCGAGAGCTGAAAGTGCTCCCCTCCGAGTCTATTCCCGGGAGCCGCTGGCACGTGGAGCACGGACGCATTTCTCGCAGGACCCCGGAGTGCCAAAGACAAGGGAACGCCCGTAGAGGCATGCAGTGGAGGGAAATGTCGCACATCTACCCCAAAGGATATTGTGCAGGCATTAAAAATTACTGCTGTTAAGGAGACGTGAAGTAGGGAGGAAGTGGAAATAGCAGGATGGAGCCCGTGCAGTCCTGGGGCGGGAGCACAGCAGGCCCACCGCCAGGGAAGACCGTGGGCACATCACATGGTGTGGGACCCACGTGTGCCCCCCCCAGCGGTCTGCTCCCCGCGCCGCGGACGGACACGGGAACTGCCAGGACAGCACTGTTCCTGGAGAAAAACCCCAAAGACAAACCAGTCGGGGACGGACAGGCATGTGGACGACCAGAGATAGGCAAAGCCTGGAGGCCAGCACTGCCGTCCAAACAGGTGACCACAGGCATGACCGAGACACAGAGCCGGGTCACACGGGACTGCAGAGGACGGCGGCTTTTTGTAACGCTCAAAACCCGAACGGCAGGAGATCTTGTCAGCAGTGGCGCACCTACGTGGACAGCCCCCTGCGGAGCTAGGAGACCACGCACACCGCGTCCTAAGGCAGCTCCTTCCAGACACCGCGGGAGACCCCGGGGGCTCCGGTCCATGTGGCTGCAGGAAGACGGGGCTCGTTCTATAATGCTGCACCTTCAAACATGTCCCAAGTGCTTTTTGCACGTATCACATATAACAGGATTTTAAATTATTTTTTTTTAAGCCAAGAAACCAGATTTTCCAAATAGTGTGTGCGTGACTCTATGAAGTAAGGCAGGCATCGCAGACACACGGACAAGAAATAAAGGTGGGAGGAAACACACCCGTGTCACTAAGGGTCACCACGCTGGGCGGCCGGTCCTAGGCAAGATCTCCCCCCTCTTCTGAAATCACTTTGGCAAGCGCGTGTGACTTTTATAATTACGAAAGAAAACAAGATCCCTCCAAATCCCAAAAAACATCAAGGGCAAAGAAACCCCAACAAACAAACGGAAAACCCAAACAAAGTAAAAACCTACCCTCTGCAAACAAAAAACTGACCTTGAGCCATCAACCCGCAGTTTCAACAGCGAAATAAAGCGTGAGGGTCAAACGACCAGCCCCAAGTCAGTACTTGGGTCTTACGGAAAACAGGCTGTCCGGAGGCCCCCGCCTCACCTTTCTGGGCCGCCCACTCCCGCTCAGCCCGCCCGCCAAGCCATTCTCTGCCTTCAGACACCTGTACCCACACAGGCCTCCTGGCCCCTCAGGACGTGGACGAGGTCCGCTTCCCGGGGCTGCGGGAACAGATCACCGCCAACTCGACGCCCTTAAGACAACGGGAGTGGGGGCTGCCTGGGTGGCTCAGTGGGTTAAGCCTCTGCCTTCAGCTCAGGTCCTGATCTCAGGGTTCTGGGATCGAGTCCCACATCGGGCTCTCTGCTAGGCAGGGAGCCTGCTCCTCTCTCTCTCTCTCTCTCTCTGCTTGTGATCTCTCTCTCTGTCAAATAAATAAAATCTTTAAAAAAAAAAAAAAAAAAGACAACGGGAGTGTACTCTCTCGCGGCCCTGCAGGCCAGCATGCGGAAGTCGAGGGGTCCAGAGGCCCGCGCTCCCTCCGAAGGCAGGAGGGAAGAACCCTGCCTTGCCTCTCCCGGCGTCTTGGGGCTGCGGCCGCCTCCGCGTCCTTGGCTTGTCACGCCTCCCTCCCACCCGCTGCCTCTGTCCTTACAAGACCTTCTCCCCAGGGTCTGTCTGTGGCCTCTTCTGTCTCTTAAAAAGACCCTCACCCCATGTGGACTCGACTCAACCCTTACGTGGGCTAAGACCCTCCGAGTAGGGTCGCATCTGAGGTTCTGGGTGGACATGAATTTTGGGGGAACGCTACTCAACCCACTACAGACGCAGTCCCCAGCAAGCGGAGACACATTCAAGCCTTAGTTGCTACAGGGAGGCAGAGCCGGGGCGGGGCGGGGCGGGGCGGGGGGTGCGGAAAAGCCATGCTGAGGCCAGGTGGACTGCTCAGGGGACGGTCCCTGCCCGTCCTGTCTCAGAGGGGCCCGTGGTTGGGGACACGGCCAGTCCTTCTCGCGGGCCATGCTTGCTCCCCCGCTCTGCCCGCCCCGGGCAGCGCCGGTCCCAGCCCTGCAGCCCTGGTGCCGTGTGGGCCCCGGGGAGGAGCGATGCCAGCCGGCCGGGATTGCCCTCGCCCTGCGGCGGCCGCTCTCCGGTGAGGTCTCCTCCATTTGCTCTCAGACGCGCATTTCCCATCGTAAACTGTGCTAAACGCTATTTAGTAGCTAATTAACTTTCTCTGTGAAGACCTCTCTAATTGCACACTCCCCCTCCGCCCGGGTCCTCGGGGGACGCGGGGCTGTCCTGGACATTTGTTCTGCTGGCTCTCACCTCCCAGGCACAACCTCCAGCCCGACAGCGGACTGCCAATCAAGGCGGCAGAGGTCAAGGGGGACCAAATTAGGAGCCCTCTGTTACTGCCAAACTTGCCTGGCGAAGCTTAATTTAAATAGAAAGCAAAAAGGTTATGGAAAATAATTTTTCCCACTGAAACTCTCTGCCAGGCAGCAGACGGGGTGCCGTCCTCTGCTCCCTGCAACGGCTGATTTCTCCCTCGAAATGTTCTGACTGGGTCTGCTTGTATTTTGACTGCGCTGGCATCTGCCATCCATCAAACGGAGAGATAATCAGAAAATAAAAGTGTCTGATTAACACTCCAAGAAATCGCAGCAGCGCCACTTACCTCACGGCCCCAAGGCATCTGCCCACTGGGGGTCAAAAGCCACTGCCAGTGTTAGTCACTGGCCTCAGACCTGGTCTTTTTAGGACGTGCCGGGCTCAGGCTCCCCATTCCCCATCTATGCTCGGTTCCTAAACGCAGGCCGTCCTCCAGGAGAGAAATCTGACCCACAAGGAAGCTTCTGGTGGGCACCAACATGGCTTCAAATCAGGGCTCAAGAGCAGACATCTTGGGCGCCTGGGTGGCTCAGTGGTTAAGCCTCTGCCTTTGGCTCAGGTCATGATCCCGGGGTCCTGGGATGGAGCCCCGCATCGGGCTCTCTGCTCAGCCGGGAGTCTGCTTCCCTCTCTCTCTGCCTGCCTCTCTGCCTACTTGTGATCTCTCTCTGTCAAGTAAATAAATAAAATCTTAAAAAAAAAAAAAAAAAGCAAACATCTCAGTCCTGCATCCCCCCATCACCCTGGTGGTGGCCCAGCCCCCAGGACAGTTTGGGGAGCCCCCACTTGCAGGGTTTCCTTGTGGAGTCTACCTACCCCAGACCTCCACGGGCAAAGACAGAACAGAAGGGGACAGCCGCTTCCCCGGCAAAGGCATGTTCCATCCCGGAAGGCAAAGCTTGGGAGGATGAACAGCGGGGGGGTGGGGGTGGCACCCCAGGGTGCCCGAGGCGCCCCATCCCTTGCCTCTTATTGAAGGGCAGGGCCACCCCTGGGACTGGATGGATTTAATCTTGGAAACCAAAACCCCAGCTGGGGTTTCCATCCACGAGCAAAGGCTCAGCCATCCTGACCCTGCAGGGGGGTGTGGTTGAGCCCTGTGTCCTGCGTGTTTCATGGGACATGTCACCCCTGGTTGGGCAAGAAGCCTGTAGCCAGACTGGTGTCTGAGGCCCTCCCCTGGGCAGGCAGGGCAGCGCGGGGATGGGGGTGGGGCACTGGGGATGCCATGGAGGCATTTGTCCCGACCCGAAGGACAATCTGGATTAGCGGTCAGCAGCACGCTCCCGCCCTATGGTCTCTGCTGTTCCCCAGCTCCCTTGGAACAAAGGCCCCCCATGATATATTTTGTTTCTGCAGAAGGTTCTGGATGTGAGCGGGGCCCGGGCATCTCTAATGCAGGCAACGGAAGGACAGGACCAGGATCCACCATGGGGATATGGCCAGTGTCATTGCCCAAGGCAGAACCAGGCCTCCAGCCAGGAGCATCCTCCCAGGCCATGACCCCAACCCCAACCGGCACAGGGAATTGTTCCAGAACATCTGTGTGGGTGCCCGTGAGCAACAAACTCTTCTTTAAGGAGTTTATTTTTATAAAAGAGAATAAAAAGGAGCGGGAATGTGCCTGGCGATTGAGGACCAGCCCCGCGTCTCTAAGCCCTGGAGAGCATCCCTGGGAAGCACGCTTCCCTTCCAGCGCTGGGACCGTGGCCTCGCCCCTCGGGGAGCCCACTGAGGTCCAGGCTGCTGTGCCGATAGGAGAGATGCAGGGGAATATCTTAAACCTGGAAAAACTAGCCCAGCAATTCTGAAAGTGATTTAAAAAAACAAAACAAACAAACAAACAAAAACAAAGAAAAAACTAAAGAGGAGAGAACGAGAGGATGCTGAATATTTTTTTCAGACTCAGATGACGTATGTTCAAGCGTCCTCCCTGAAACGCCGCGTTTGCGCGTATGTGCGTCTGTGCATGCACATGTGCCCATGTATGTAACGTGTGCGCCGGCAGGATTATGCATACGCGTGCACGCGTGTGTGCGTGGACGTGTCGTGTGCTTGTGTGCCTACGCATGCCTGTGTGCCTCTGTGCGTATGAACACACGCACGTGTGCTCTTTGTGCATCGTGTGTCTGTGGGTGCCTGCGCGTGCGGTGTGCAACGGGTACGTGCACGTGTATGGTGCACGTGTACACGTGCAGAGGTGTGGGTTTTAAGCCAGTATTTCCTGTTCCTGCCCAGGCCCATGCTGACCTTCAGTAACAAAAGGACCAGAACTTGCCCTGGGGATCGCACCCCAGGCACAGGGATTAGGAAAGAGGGGAAGGTATCACACCCACCCAGAAATCGTATCGTTTATTGACTTTGAGGATTTTCCCCGAATCTGCCAGGGAGATGCTATCCTGGCCACTAGCCCTGGGCTCCCCAGCAAGCAGGCATTTGCCCCGTCTTGTATGTTCTTTCCAAAGTCCTCAAACAAAGCAGCACTGCCCGAAGAGGTCACACGAGCTGATTGACGGGCCCGTCTCTCCGGCTGCAGCCACGGCAGTGGCCAATTTGCCCAACCTGGACATAGTGTCCCTTTGTCGACTGCAGATGCGTTGAATCCAAACCCACAGTCAGCTCCACCAGGCATGTTCCCAAGGGGCGTGGTGAGCACGACTGGGAAGGGGACTCCTGGCCACGGAGCTGCCCAAAGGTCAGACAAGTCTCAGGGGCGCTCTGCTCCACCAGCCGGGGCTTCTCCTGGTGAATCGAAATCCCATGCCTTGAACCAATCCCAGCACAGAGGGAACAAAACCCGAATCATTAACTTCAGGGTGAAGGGCATTTTTCTGGAAGGTTCTATGCATGGGATATCGGTCCCTTGATTGGCAATGAGCGGTAAAGCAAAACTCAGTGGCCCCTGCTTGTTTTGTTGGTTAAAACCTCAAAAAACCAAGGCCTAATTCTGCCCAGTACGGTGGAGCCTGTCCTGGCCAGTTCTGCTGAGAGCCCTGGGCTTGGCCGTGACTCCCCGGTCCCCGTCAGGCTGGCTGTTGCCACCGCAGCCCAACCCCTGTCTGCCCTCTCGTGCCAGGCTCTTTCTGGGGACCCAGACCCCTCAGTCCTGCCAGGGAGAAGCCTTTCAATCAGAAAAGAAAGAAAAGATTTCCCCAAAGGATGTTTCTTAAATTGAAAAAAAAAAAAAAAAAGTGCGGAGGGGTCAGTGGGGCGTCTCTCTACTGTCTATTATACAAAGTCGAACTTGGTGTGAAAGGCCAAGGCGCGCTGACCCAGCAATCTCACTGGCTGATGGGATTCCAGGGCACCCTGAGGGCACCCAGCTGTGGGGGGCGACTGAAGGCCCTGACCAGCAGCACTGTCTTCCCCTGATGGAAAAGCCCCGAAGCCAGGAACAAATTTTGCCCATTACAGAACTAGAGAGGTGCCCCGAGCTGAGTCCTGCCGGGGACAGGCCACGGCGCATGGGTCATCACCTGGCAGGTGGTTAAAATGCCAAAGCCTCCTTAACTGGTTCCCTACCGGTCTAGGGAGCAGGGGTGTGGGACCCCGCCTGCCTTGTCCTCTCCAGGAGTGTGGCCTTGAACAAGCCACCTTTCTGTTCCAAGCCTGAGTGACAGAGAGCACCCCAGTGAGGCGTGGTACTGGGTGAGCTCAAGGGTGAAGAGACACGGGCTTTTGTGCCTGCCAGAAAGTCCTAATAAGGGCTCGTGTCTTTGCCCTCCCCAAACGCTCCGAGGCTAAGGGCCTTTGCCGAGTTCAGAACCGTTCAAAGGCCCCGTGGTCCCCTGTGAGCAAGTCTGAGCAGGCTCCGTCCGCAGGCTGGCCCTGCACGGCAGAGACGAGAGGTGCTGAGTCACCACGGGGTCGGGCTGCCAGCCAGGCCGGCCCATGAGCCAGGCGTGGGCCCCAGGGATGGCCTGAGGTCCTCCCTAGGGGTCCCTGAGAGGTCAGGGACGCTGGCCTTTTCAGGGCAAGTTATGATGGAACTCGAACACCTGCCAGTCCCAGAGGTCGCACCACACGGTGGCGTTTCTGGACCCTCCTACGGTCCTGGGCCGGGCGGTGGTCATCTTAGGGAGCCGGTCCCAGGCCTACAGATACCTCCCTTCTGCCACGGGGTCCCGTGCCCATGCCCAAAAGGGCCTGCTCAGTTCCCCAGGGTCCAGGAGACCGGGGGAGAATCTATCTTTCAAAGTTCTGGAAAACAGGAAGGCGGTATCGATCCCCTAAACTAATCCTGACAAGGCTCCGGCTTCCTCCTGGTTTTCCTGCCCGGCGGAGGGAGTCTTCCGGAAGAACCAGCTTCCCGGGCCCGGCTCCTGGTTTTACTCTGAGCGGCTTTCAATGAGGACTGAACAAGCCGTGTTGAGAGCTGGCGGCTGTCTCCCAGGGTGGGCCCCGCCAGCCAGAAGAGTCCTGGGGCTGGGGGAACCGGGGCTACCATCAGCCCTCTGGCTGGGGCACCCCAATGGCCGTGCCAGGCTCTCCTTCCAGACGGAGCAACACCAGAGCCCAGGGCCAGCAGCCTGGGACCTCCCTGAGCCTGAAGTCCAAGGCGACGGCCCACGCAAGCTTACAGGATCTCATCGCAAACCCTGGTTCCCAGAAGGCTGGAGAGACGGGCACCCGTGTGGCTTCTCGCCGTCCCAAGGGCCCTGCTGACCTCGACTTCTTCCTTCTCTCTCCCTTCTTCTATTGTGGCCAAATACAACATAAAATTTACCATTTTAGTCATTTTTAAGTGCACAGGTCAGTAGCATTAGGCACCTTCTCCCTGCTGTGCACCCATCACTACCAGAACATTGTCGTCGTCCCAAACTGAAACTCTGTCCCCATCCAACATGAACTTCCCCTTCCCGTCCCCAGCTCCTGGCAACCTCGCTTCAACCCTCTGTCTCTACAAAGGACAACTCCAGGGGGTCAGTGGGACCCTCCGGTATTTGCCTTTTTGTGAGTGGCTGACCTCACTGAGTGCGCTGTCCCCTGGGTCCGTCCACGGGGCAGGTGGCCTGATGTCCTTACTTCCTAAGGCTGACCAGCATCCCACCGGGTGGACAGACCACACTGAGTTCATCCATCCATCCACTGATGGACCTTGGGTGGCTCCCACCTTTCGGAGACCGTGAGGAACGCTGCTGTGAACGTGGGCGCGCACGTACCCGTTTGAGCCGCTGCTTTCAGTTCTTTGGGGGCGCCTCACTCCTGGGTCCAACAGCAGCCGGTGCCTCTGCTCTGAGGCCAAGGCCAAGCCCTCTAGAGCCTGTGTGGTCTCTGGGGAGGTCGTGGTTGGCGTGATGTGGGCTGGGGAGAGGTCACGTCGGCGACTTCTGCCAACAGCACCCAGAGAGGAGTGCAAGGTCAGTGAGGAGAAGGGAGCGGCTGCAGACAGAGAGGCCCCGGGGAAGGGCAGAACGGGGTCCCACGGTGGCGCCCGTGGCGCCCGGCCTGGGTCTGAGCTTGTGTCCGCACCCCAGTTCCCTCCCCAACAGCGCGCAGCCCCCTGAGTAACTGGCCCCCAGCCACCGAGGGGGGGCTCAGCAAACCAGCGGAGGGGGACGTAGCAAGGAGGGGCTGCAACAAAGGGCAGGGGGGTCCCCCGTGAGGAGGTCCCAGGGCCATCAGCAGACGACGGGGCGGGGCGGGGTGTGGGGGAGGGGCCGGCCAGGCGGAGGGCGGCGCCGCGGGCAGGGGACACCCCGGCTGATCTGGAGGAAGCCTGCCATCTGCTGGGCACACGAAGCGCCACCTCCGGGGAAATGGAGTTTCGGGGGCAGCGTTGCCAGCCCGGTCCTTCCTGGGGTGGGGGGGAGTCACGCGGCCCTGAGGCCCCCCACAGACCGGATCCTGGGGCCTGGACCGGGCACCCGGGCGGCCTGCTCTGCAGACAACCGGGCCAGTGGTCCTGGGCGCCCACAGCCTCGCCTGTCCCCCGCCAGCCGGGGCTGCCCGGGAAGCACGCTCCTCACACGTCTGCCCGGGCCCCCCCAAGGGCGGCTCGCTGCAGCCCCCCCCGGGGCCGGGGGTATACAACGCGCCCTTTCCCTCCGGGTGTTTCTGGCAGCCTCCCTGGGGTGCTGGGCTGGCCCCTGGCCCTGCATGTCACGGCTCGCGGCTTGGAAGCTCAGGGAACTGTCACTTGCAACTGCCATCAGGGAAACTTCTCAGACGTGACACCCACCTTTGTCCTGCTGCTCCCACCCGTGGGGGAAAGGCTGGGAGCCTCTGTCTGTCCACATTCTCCCAAAAGGTGGGGCCATGACCCCAATCAAATGGTGGCCCCTGGATCACCAGGACGGGTAGTGTGGGGGGCGTGCAGGGAGCCCACTGTCACTCAACACCCTTCCTGGCAGCCCGGCAGCCCGCCAGGCTCAGAGAGAGACCGTAGCCACCAAAAATAATCCTTCCAGTGTTTAAATATTTACAGAAGAAAGACAGACCCCGGTGCGTCTGCCATCTACAGAGCCTGGCACTAGCCGCCAGCCCTGGGGTTCCTGGGAGAGGCCACACCGCCCGCCTGCCCCCTCTGCTGGGTCCGGGGTCTGTCTTACCCCCACCTCCCTGATGTGTATAGGTCTCCTTCCAGAAGACAGCCACCCGCCCCCTTCCAGAACATTCCCCCTTCCAGCTTCTTACTCCCATGTTCCCAGACCCTGGCAGGCACCTCCTTCCTAAGCCCCTTCTGGCTCCAAAGACCCTCAGAGACCCTCAGGACAGGCCCCTCTTCCCGAAAGGTCCGCACCTTCTTGGAGGCCACTGAGCAAAATGGAAGAGCAGAGGGTGTGCCTCTGACTCTGGGCCAGTCTCTGAGGCCCCCTCCCTGGGGACCTAAGGCTGAGATGGGGGGGAGCTCCTGGCTACTGTGGACCCCAGGAGCACGGAGGGGCCACGCCCCATGCCAGCCTTGTGGTCGCACCGGTCACTGTGCCCACCGTGTGGAGGAGAAAGGGGGGCAGTGAGGGCAGGGACTTGCCAGGGCATGTGGCCGGGCACGGCCGGGATGGGACCTGTGGCTTGGGTCCAGGGCCACTACAGTCGGAGACCGATCTGTGTCACTGCCTGCCACAAAGGAAGGCCAGGGACTTGTCCTGGGCCACCTGCTCACCCCGGAGTCCAGGCCTCCACCCTCAAAGGCCAGGATCATCAGGAAAACGATACCCTCAGGTTCCCCGAAGCAGGAAGCATGTTCTGGACACAGGTGGGGGCTCTACCAGGAGCCCTTTGTCCCCCTGCGCATCCCAGGTGTTTGAGGAACATTGGCTGAAGCGAACAGAAAACCCAAGCGAAAATGTCCTTCCTGATTACTCTGCTGGGAACGAATGCTGACGCGAACAGCGTGGGTACGAGAAGGTTTCAATCAAAAGGCAAAGGTCGGGGGCACCTGGGAGGCTGTCGGTGAAGCGTCCGACTCCTGATTTCAGATCGGGTCATGGTCTCAGGGTCGTGAGACCGAGCCCCATGTCAGGCTCCGTGGTCAGTGGGGAGCCTGCCTGGGACTTTCTCTTCCTCTCCCTCTGCCCCTCCCCCTGCACGCGCTCTCTCTCTCTCTCAAATAAGCAAATAAATCTTACAAAAAAAAAAAAAAAAGATAAAGGTCATTTGCCACTACTCCTCTCTTTTAGGGAGAATCTCATCGGTATTGGGTTACGTTGCAACAGCCGACGTGGGTCCCCGGAGACAGAGCGTGAGCTCCCCGTCTCACCTGGGAGGAGCTGCCGCGTCGCTGCTCTGTGAGCTCCTGCTTCCATCTCCTGGAAGCTGCTGTGCGCCCTGCGGAGCCCCTGCCCAGGGCTGCTGAGGCAACACCCAGGGAGCCCCTGGGGACCCTGGCTTCCTGCTCCCGAAGGCGACTTCATGCCGTCAGAGCAGAAGAGCTCCCCGGCAAGCATCCCTCCAGGCCCCGTGCAACAAATCATCCACGGTTGCATCAAGGAGCCCCAGAGGGGCTGTCATGGTTTGTGAGCGGAGCAGGAAGGACAACGTGCCTCCCGCAGCGGGAGCCCCGCGTCCCCAGGGAGTGCCCTCTCTCCAGGAGGCTAAACGTCCTCCTTCTCGGTTCTGGAGGAACTGGCGCACTTTCCTTCCTCCCCGGTCCTGACAGCTTTCACAGAGAGAGGCCAGCTTTCTAAAGAGCGGACGGTCCTTTACAGGGCAGACAGCAACAACATGATTTCCAGGGGACCCACCGGGTGTGGTCACTTCCCTGGGTGACACCGTTGGCTGGGGACCTCCAAAGTCCCTGCTCAGAGCCAGGGAGGGGTCAGATCCGCAGGACTTCCCTAGCACGGACAACGGAACACCGCCCAGCCCTTCTCCTAGAAGCTGCCCAGCCATCACGGACAAAGAGAGAGGGACGTCCAGGGGAAAGGGCTGCCCAGAAAAATCTAAACAAAACAGCCGGACACCAGGCTGAGCCGGCCAACGCGGTGGCCCCGCACACGTGGAGGATGGTGAGTTTACCCTGAGACGAGCTCTACGGGTGAAGTGCACGCAGGATTCCTAAGACTCGGTCCCAAGAGACATTACCAATAATGGGACGTTGATCGCACGTTGCCATGGTAATATTTGGGGTAGGCTGCATAACCATTAAAATTACTCTTACGTGTCTCTTTTTCACTTTTAAAAAGGGTGGCTGTTGGGCCCACACAAATACGCCCCAACGATGACCGGCACGGATGCAAAAGCAATTGACGGCGAGATGGTCTTCTTGGTGGTACCAAGCTGACAAAAGGGAGCCGTGGGGCGTCCTGGCCGGGCTGGTGACACAGAATAACACCACCGCACAGAGCTCCACAGGCCCCCAGCCTCCGACAGGCTTCCTGGCTTGGACGGCGTAGTATGGTCTCGGGCAGGATGATGCCATTGGGGGAGGCTGGCTGAAGGGTTCGTGGGACCTCCCTGTACATGGCTTTTTGTTTTTTTGCATTTCAAAATCTAGTGTTCAAAACGAGACTATTAGAAAATTTTAAACCATAAACGGGGGCTCAACATTACACTTCTGCTGCTCAGAGCTGGCCGAGACCAGAACCACCCATTACTACAGCCCCCGCTGTCTGTCCCTGTACCACCCAAGAGCTGAGAACTTGTTTTTGAAAGCAGATTTAATTGCTTTAGGGCAGTTTTAGGTGTACAGAAAAACTGAGCAGAAGGTTCCTGGATATCCCCCACCCAACACACACACGCGCGCGCACGCAGTTTGCCTGTTATTAACGCCTCGCATTCGCACGGTGCGCTTGTCGTAACCAATGAACCGGTAACAATTCACCGCACTGATAACCGAAGCCCACAGCTCCCAGGGGTTCCTCCTGTCTCCTACACTCTGGGTTGGGCAGGGGTACGAAGCCATACACCTCTCACTACGAGCACCCAGGATAGCCTCTGCTACTCTCTAGCAAGGACTAGAACCCCCTCGTCTGGACGGACTGCCGTCCATTTGTCCATTCACCTCCCGAAGAACATCACGTTTGCTCCCTAGTGTTGGCGGCCGTGACGGAGGCGGCCTCCCGCGTCCGCGCACAGGTTTTTGCGCAAAGATCGGGTCTGAACGTTTTTCGCTGTTGGAAGAAATCAAAAGGAAGGCGGTATTTCAGGACACATGAACACTCCATGAATTTCAGATTTCAGGGTCCATAAATAAAGTTCTCTTGGAACCCGGCCACGCCCAGCCGGGTACAAACCGCCAGCGGCTGCTTTCTCCCCCAGGCCGGCCTCTCAGCCAGGAACTCACGCGCCCTGACCCCCGGCAAGGGACACGGGCTGTCAGCGCCTCTGTTCTCACTCAAACGGGGCAAGGACGGCACCCGCCCTGGGCCTTGTTTCCACGATGAAAGGCACCAGCTCACCCTAATCTCGTGCTGGGTTGAACAGTGTCGCCTAAATTCGGGTCCACCTGTGACCTCGCAACATGACCTTCTTTGGAGACAGGGTCTTGACAGAGGCTATCAGCCAAGGGCTTCAAGAGGAGGAGGCCCTGGGTTCAGAGTCGCCCCGATACACGCGACCCAAGTCCTCACACAGAGAGGTGTCCGGAGCCGTGGCAGAGAAGGCCACATGAGCACACGGTCGGGGATGGAGGGACGCAGCCGTTAGAAACGCCTAGAGGCCCCAGAATGGGCAGAGGCAGAAAGGATCCTCCCCAGAGCCCTGGAGGGGGCTCAGACTGCAGACACCCCGGTCTCAGGCCTCCAGGCTCCAGACGGAGAGTCTCCATTTCTGCTGTTCTCAGCTGCCCGGGGTGTGGCCCTTCCTCGAAGCAGCCCCAAGACACCACTACAAAGCACTTCCCATTGGGCTGGCACACGGTCAGGTGCCCAGCAGGCGTCCCTGTCCTGAGGACCGTGCTGGCAACGACTACGGGTGACCTACCGATGGCCGAGTCCTCCCCCACGTGCTTTCCATTACCGCCTTACTCTATCCCCATGATGGCCCCATTTCACAGATGAGGAAACCAAGGCATGGGGAGATGAAACACACTGCCGAGGTCACACCCTAGGGGTCATGGTGGGGCTCAGGTTCACACCTGAGGCCACAGAGCTGGCCAGGCTCCCAGTCCCATGGGACCCAGGGGACCGAGCCCGACCGAGCCTGCCTGTCCCTTCCCTGCCCTGATGGCTCCCTGATTTGGACATCGGAGGACGGGGCACTGTCAAGGCCCAGCCTAGGCTCCTGGGCAGCCTCTCTAAGCTCCCAGAGCCAGCGGCAGCACCACCCCATAAGGGACTCCCACGGCTGAGGGCAGACCGTAAAGGGCACGTCCTTGGTCCTGGACCCCCGCCAGGCTTCCTAGCCCGCCCGCCCGGAAGCCTCGGGCCCGTCCACGGGGCCCCCGCCTGCTGGCTGCCCTTCCCGAAGCCGCTTCCCTTAGACCCGGGTGTCGGCCACCGCAGACGGAGCAGCTGGTGACTGCCGCCTTGACTGGAGGGGGTGGCGCGCGGAGGGGAGGGGGAGCCGGCACGGAGCCTGCCGAGTGCTACAGAAACATAAGACAAGATCAGTCTTAACGAAGCCCAGAACAGATTGCAGGGTGTTGGGAGACGGGATGTTTTAAAGAAATACATCTCAGCTCCCAGTTACAGAAGCACAAACAAACCCAAACAACAGATCTTTGGAAACTGCCAGCTTCGCGGCTGCCAGGCTGCTGCTGAGGGCCCAGGAGGGGCGAGGTGGGCGTTCCTGCAGCACCCGCGGGGCAGCGGGGCGCCGGGCAGGCCCACGGCGGGGCACAGAGGGAGCTCCCCGAAACCTCGAGGGAGGGACGCACCCCCCCACCTCCCCCCCACCCCACCCGCCGCCAGCTCCCGGCCGCCCCCCTCCTGTCTGTCCAGCACACAGCTGGTCGGACAGACGGGCACCCTGTCTCTGGGGTGGTGGTGGCCGCCCCCACACCCTCCCCGCCCCCATCTGGTCCTGCTGCTGCTGGAGCCGCCTCCTGGGACGTCCCCCAGTGCAAACACACTGTCGCCTCGCCTGGAGGCTCCCCCGTCCCCCAACGCCCTGGGATGCTCGGGGTCATGTCCCTCTCGCCCCCTCCCTACAGGGGCCCCCAGCCGGCCAGAGGTTGCTGTGCAGAAAAAGAACGGCCAGGCCGTCTGAGAGCTGTGGTCTCACGCCACCTGCCACCGTCAGCTGGCTTAGGGGGACCCTGGACGACACCCCAGCTCCCCGTGGCAGCTCCCTGACAGGACACCTCGAGGCATTCAGACCTGGACCACTGAGCCCGCCAGTTCCAGACCCTTCTGAGAGGCTGGGGTTCCCGCCTCTGGTCTGTCCCCTGTGTGCACAGGCCAGTTACACCGACAAGGATGACAGATATCAATAATTCAGCCTCTACAGCTGATAGCCCGGTGTCCTGCAGCCTTTTCCTCCTAAAGGCAAAAAGCACTTAAGATACCATTTATTTCCGCCTCGTGTCCCGCGGTGGGGCCGCCTGGAGCCGGGCAGGGACGCCCCTTGTCGCCGGCTTCTGCCTGCGGTGTCAGGCCCCCTACCCTCCGGCCCCCGGGGAAATCTGCCAAGGGGGGCACCTGGCCACTGGTTCTGTGACCCTTTTCCCTTCAACAGAGAATCGGAGGGCCCTCCCCACGGGGACCATCTCAGGGGACCAGCGCTGCCCAACACGGAAGCTTCTGGCCTTGTGGGGCTATCAAAATTTAAATTCGTTGAGGACTGACAAAATTAACTCCAGCTGCTCCGTCACCAGAGGCCCACTTCCAGCGCTCCACAGCCACACGTGGCCAGGAACGACCGCCTGGACAGCGTCCACCGCAGAAAGTTCGGAAGCACACGGCACTGCTCGCACGGACCCGAAGACTCAGGGACGGCAACCATGCAGGCCGGGGATTTCACGGGGGGCTGGAACAGGGCACCGGGGGGCAGACGCCTGCAGAGTGCAGCACGGTGGGGAAGAGGGTCGTCCCCAGCCCACGGGCTGCCTGGCGCTTCAGCGACACAGGGGAGAACATTCTAGACACAGGCGGCAAGGCTGGGGAACAGCAGAACAGCGGGCGGGCTTGGGACGGCTGGCAGCGGGCTTGGGGAAGGGCAGGAGCAAAGACTGGGGGCGGGGGGGGCGTCCGAGCAGGGCCCCCAGGGCAGGGGGCGTCTGAGCAGGGTCCCGAGGGCAGGGGGCGTCCGAGCGGGGCCCCCAGGGCAGGGGGGGCGTCTGAGCAGGGCCTCCAGGGCAGGGGGGGGCATCTGAGCAGGGTCCCGAGGGCAGGGGGCGTCTGAGCGGGGCCCCCAGGGCAGGGGTCGTCCAAGCGGGGCCCTGAGGGCAGGGGGGTGTCCGAGCAGGACCCCGAGGGCAGGGGGGCGTCTGAGCAGGACCCCACCTGGTGTTCACCAGCCTGCATCTCCCCAGCGCCTGTGCCCTGCTCGCCTAGACCCGCATCTGAGCAGGCTGGTTCACGGCACCCAGGAAGCCACCACGAGAGGCGCCCAGCCAGTTCCATAACCCCACACGCTGCCCTTCACCTGGGATGGCCACCTTGAGAGCAGGCACCAGGAAGGACAAGAGGACCCCAGGAGACGGGAAATAGCAGCCTCTCCCGGGGCAGGAGCACAGCTCTGGGAACCGGCCGGCAGGTCGCCAGCATCAGTTGCCGGTGGGACCTCAGTCACTGGCCAGCACGACAGCTTTTTCACGGACAAGCATGCGGCCGAGGCTGGGGGAAAGCAGTCTGAGTCGGGCACTTCAGCCGGCTTTCTGGTTTTAAAACTCAGTTTTTACCATAAAATGAATACAACCACAGAATAACATTTTTGAAAATTGAGAAAAGGAAAACATTAACCACAATGTGGTAACATCTCGGCACATTGTTCTCTAACCGGTGTTGACCGACGCGGCGGCCACGCACGCCGTTTAAATTTAGATCCCGCAACATGACGGAACGTGGAAGTCCCATGCCGGCAGCCACACTGGCCACGTTTCCAGAGATGCCAGCTGTGCGGGAGGCCAGCGGCCACTACGTCGCAGGCACAGAGCTGGAGTCTGTCCCGCAGGCGGGAGGTTCTCCTGTGCCCCCCGACTCCTGCCCAGGACGGCCTCACCCACGCTCAGGGCCTTTCCACAGACTTTAACCAAAACATGCGTGGGATTTGCCCTGCTTTGCTGCTAAGACACCACGAACGTCCATGTTGACGGCTCAGCCTTCCTGAACACCGCGTGGCTTTCCTCCAGGAGGCACTGAGGTCTGAACGCTCGGGAGTCACAGACGCCTGAGGAAATCGGGTGCTGCCCCCTCCTCAGTGACCCCCGTGAGCACACACACAAAGGGCCCAAGAGGCCGGGGGCCCGCAGACCCCTGATAAGACTCCCTTGTCTTGTAGGGTGAACTTCTCACCTGTCAGACAGTAAGTCCCTCCCCTCCGCTCTGCTGTAAAAACCTCCACGATGAACATCTTCTCGCCAATGTGTTTTACCTCCGTGATTCGGACTCTTTCCCAGCACCCAGAAGACTTTCGGTTTCAGAGACGGCAGCTGCGTTCCGTTCTCCATACACATCCCTGATGCCCTTCCCTGGGCAGGGGCGCTGGGCAGGCCCCCAGGGGCCCGCACGGGGGTCCTGCTATGTTACACCCTCACCTACCGGCGCTTCGGACGGGGCCGGGCACCTCCCAGGACAGATGGACGGCAGGCTGGCTGCTGACCGTGCTGCTGACCCTGCCCGATGGTCGCCCTCGCCGGCACACCCATCCCACGCCCTAGTTCCTGCTGCTGAGGGAGTCACGGAACCCCACCCTGCTCCGGGACTCGGACCTCAGCCGGGCAGCAGCCCTCCGTGGCCGCCTGCTCCCCAGTGGGCCTTGAGCGCTCACTCGGTCAAGGATTTCAGGCCATCATTGTGCTGGGAGCAGGGTGGGGGGTGGGGCGGAGCAGGTGCCTTGGCCATCTGGGAACCGGGTCCTGCCCGGCTGTGCCCCACAGGTAGCACACGAACGGACACTGCCCTCACATCACGAAATGCTGGAGGGGCTCTCAGGTCAAGGGCGGGGTGGGGGTCCTCCCCGTCCATCCTAGCCTGCCTCTCCACCTCCACATGTAGTTCTCCGGTTCTGCCACCAGAGGGATCCCATGAGCCAGCCTGCCTGCACCCCTCCTGGGGACCCAGTGCCCAGTTACAGTGGGACCCTTGGCTCCAGGAGCCTCTATGGGCACATGCCAGTCCTCAAAGCCAAGCTCAGCTGCGGGGTGGCTGCTCTAGCCAATGCCGGCATTCTGGACCTCCACCCAGGCGCCCTCTAGGTCCAGGGCTCACGGACCACGCCTCTCTTCCTGGGGTCCCCTTCAGATCTGTGGTTCTCAACCAGGCAGCCATGCCGCAAGCCCCTGGGCCCCGCTCCCAGCAGCTGGAGGTGTGGCTGCCACCCAGGCAGGAGGCGTTTCCAAGGCTGCCCAGGGCGTCCTCACCTGCAGCTGGGCGCAGAGCGCCTGGTCTACAGTGTCCTGCACGGCGGACCCTTCGGTGCGGGATTTCCAGCCCCATCAACGTGTGGGCACTGTGCGGCGGCGGGAGGGAGCGGAGGAGCCGTCCCCTTGCTTCCACGGTCTCCGGAGTGGTGGCTCCGAGAGGAAAGGGGCAAGTGAATGTGCCCAGCGCCCAGACCTGGCCCTCGTCACAATGGCCTGGGAAAATGCAGATTCCAAGGCCCACCCCAGCCCCTTCCAGAATCCACACCTGCTTTTTAAGGCCCCCAGCGACCTGTCACATACAGCTGGGTCGGGAACCAGGGTGCCTCCCTGTAACACCCATCAGGTCCCAGCTGGGACGCAGGCTGTGTCCACGTCGGCCCTGCCCCCACCTCAGCTGAGCACAGGCTCCTGGCCAGGAGGCCACGAGGGCTCCCATCTGTCTCCATCCCGTTGCAGCACAAAGCCTCAGCCTAACCAGACTGCTCGGGCCTGAAGAGCACGTGTCACGATCTCGGGGTCTCTCTGGTAGACGAGGCCTGTCCCCGACCACACCACGGTCTGCTGCGCACGCCCAGAGATCGGCCCACTGTCTATGAAGCAGCTCCACGCAAACAGATGACCCCAAAGGGAACTGGGGAGCCCAGGGTTCTGGAAGCAAACATTTGGCTCCGGGAGCCTTACCACCGAGAGGCCTCCTAACGTGGCCTCAGAACCCCAGCTCCGGAGAGACCCCCCGCTTTCCCTCGGGGGCCTGACGTGGTACAGAGCAGGGCTCTCGCATCCAGCCGCCGTTGGAATCACCTGGAGTAGCAGCCAGCCACGAAGAGGAGGCCCACGTCAGGGACATCGTCAAGGGACCTCAGGGACATCGTGCTCAGTCAAAGCAGCCACACACAAACGGCCTCCTATGCCGTGATTCCACTTACAGGAAACATTCAGAACGGGCAAACCCACAGAGACAGACGGTAGGGGAGTGGCTGCCGGGGCTGGGGGAGGGCGGAGGGGGAGTAGCGGGTGTGGGGCTTCTTGTGGGGTGAGGAAAAAGTTCGGGAGCCCGACAGCGGTCACTGCTGCCCAACACTGAGTGTGCTAAAGGCCATGGAACGGGACAGTTTTAACTGGCTACAGCGACAAGTTTTGTGTTATGTGTATTTTACCACAATCAGGAAAACAAAATTTCCCTACTCTGGGGCCGCCCCTCTGTCTGGGAGGGTTCTCAGCCTCAGCACTGAGACACGCGCGCAGGATCACGCGTCATGGGGAGGCTGTCCCGGGCACTGTGGGGTGCTGACAGCACCCTGGCCTCCAGCCACCAGAGGCCAATCACGTCCCCATCCTCCGTTGTGATCAAAATGTGTCCCAAGACTGCCATGTGTCCCTTAGGGCAGACTTGAACCCAGGTGAGAATCTCCAGTCTAGACGCATCTGGAATTGCCCGGCCATGAGGAGAGTAAAAGGGGTCCCCTGGGAGGTGCCCACATGGAGCCAGCGTGGAGAACCAGCAAGGCGGGGGGCAGGGGGGAAGCAGCCAGCAGTGAACTCACTAGGTAACCCCATAAAACAGGTTACTATCCTCATCTTACGAACGAGGAGACGGAGGTTCTGAGAAGACACAGTGCTTTCCCGGGCTCACACCAGCCAGGTCTCCCGAACTCCCAATCCAAGCTCCTTACGCGACTGGGGTCCCTACAGGGCCCATTACATCAGGCCCTGATTCCGGTTCTGCCACTACGACCTCAGCCATGAGACCAAAGGCCAGGCCCAGCACACCTGAGTCACAGTAAAGATGGAACTCAGGACCTGTCCCTCCACGTGGGCCCTGCAGGTGCCGGGCACCACCAGGTCTCCCTGCGCTGGCCGGTGGCACCACCAGGGGGAGCTCCGGCCAAGCCCTGCGGTGGGAAGCCAGGTTGTTCTGGTTCCCAGGCTGGTTCTGGTGGGGAACCCCACGCAGCTCGGTGCACAGGGTGCCGCGGCCGCTCCCCTCCACAGGCACTCTCCGGTAGGTGAGACAGCGGTTACCAGGCCACTCCCAGGCTCCAGTGGACCGCATCGGATTGAGGGGATAAAACCAGCAAGAACCCAAGAAGCTCAAATTCCTTCTCCTTTGCTCCCGGCTTCCGTCCGCCCTGTGTGACCTCGTGTGCTCCGGGTCTGGGGCAGAGCCAGCTGGGCTCAAACCCAGCTCCTCTAGCGTGCCGGCTTTGCGACCTCCAGCAAGTCACATAACCTCTCCGAGCCTCGCTTTCCCTTTCTGTGGGGTGGGGGTGATGGCAGGACCCGCCCCGCAGGGTCTGGGGTGGCTGTGAGCATAAGCGTGAGCTGCCCGAGGCATACATGCCCGGTGCCCACGCCAGTGCTTGAGGCCTCCGCCCTCACCAGCTCGAGTTTGGTGATCACCTGCAGGCTGAACACAGCAGGGCTTAGGGGCGTGACCACCGTCCACCCAGCAACCTAATGAGCGAGGACCACGGCCGGAGCATGAGAAGGGGCTGCCGAGGTCAGGGGTGGCCCGGCCTGCGCGGGCCCCGGCCGCTCCGGGTTAGTGCAAGCCCGCTGTTCCCGAGCCTGGGCACGCGCCACCCCCACCCCGCGGCGATGCCCTGCAGCCGCCTCATGAAGCCGCGTGGTGGCCGCGACCGGCTGTGACAACCCTCTCCGCTCAGGTGCGCCCAGGACAGGGTGTGGCCTGAGCCAGTATCTGGTGCCCCTCGGCTCTCAGGCTACAGAGGGAGTGACAAGAACATCACCCCCAGGACTGTGCTCCAGCCTCTCATAGCTCAGGGTCTGGGCAGAAAGGTTAAGGTTCCCCCGGGGCGTGGGGGCTGGGCCACATGCCTGGTTTGGCCGCAACCCCAAAGGCCTTACGCTACCGGCCAGGGGTCTCCGAGCCTGCCTGGGGTCTGTGGGATGGCCGCAAGCCACTGTCCCCCCACTGATGAGAACTGGGGCACCAGGGTTCCCACGGCCTGGGCCCATGGGGTTTAGTCTGGGTTACAGGGCAGGTCAGACCTGTGGGGATGGCTTATCCTAGGTGAGGCCGCCGAGGGGAAGGGGACAGGCGAGAAGGCGGAACCCCCCCTTCCCTGTGGGTCCTTCACCGTCTCCTTGAGCAGCATCAGTGGTGGGACATGGGGGCCGAGGCCCTGGCGTCGGGAGAGCCGGACACCGGCAGGGCGAGATGCAGGCCGCCCGCAGCCCTCAGGGAGCAAAGCCCCAACTCACGCAATCCCCCCCCACAAGGCGCAGGGCAGGCCTGGGGGTTGGACTCAGGACTCACCCGCTCTCGCTGTCCAGGAACACGGAGCTGCCGCTGTCCACCAGGGCGGCGCTGATGGGCGAGAGGCAGAACGGCGAGGAGAAGGCGTCAGAGTCGGAGTCGAAGGAGCTGTCCCTGCTCACGCCGTCCGCTGACAGCTCCAGGGAGCCCTCCTCCTCGCTGGCCTCGGGCCTCGGCTCCCGGCCCTCCTCCGCCCCGTCCTGCGAACTGACCACCGACAGGATCCCGGAGTCGCTGTGGGCCGGCGGGGGGGCCACCCCGAAGCCCCGGGCCAGCTTCTCCCCGTCCTCGGAAGGTGGGGAAGGGCTGACACGCACGGCGTCTGGGTTGCCCTGTGCCACCACCAGGGCGTCCTCATCTCTGGGGGTCAGGGCAGGCCTGGGCTCCGTAGGGGAGGGCTGATGGGCGGTCCCCAGGCTCTGGGCGCGCCGGACCCGCGGGCGGGGCGCCTTGCGCACGGGGGAGCTCTCAGGGGTGATGTAACGCAGCGCCTCCTCGTCCTGCCTCTGGATGCGAGAGTTGGGGACCCACGCGAGGATGACGGTGCTCCCCAGCAGCTCGTCCTTCTCCACGTACAAGCACAGGTATCCTGCCAGGGTCGGGAGGACAGGTGCGTTAGGGACCACGGCGCCTCTGTCTGGCTCCTGGTCAAGGCCCCACCCTGGGCCGCCAGGACAGGACCGGGCCGGAGCCGGCTCCAGACAGCCTGGCCCTGAGCGCAGCATGGCCGGGGGCGCTGTTGGCTCAGTGAGTGAAAACTGGGGGCACGTAGCCGATTCAGGGGCACCGGGCTCCCAGGCAATGGCCTGTTGTCACCTCCCCATACCCTGGGAGCCCTCCTCCCGCTCAGAGCCCCCCCCCGGCTACGGTCTGGCGGCCCCGGAGCTTCCCTCCCTACAGCCAGCCTCCAGGTCTAAGCGAGCCCAGGGGCCCGGGAGTCCCGTTTCACCACGCCTGGGAGTGACGGAAGCTGCGGACTTTATTTCTGTCTCATACAAAATAAATCCAAAGAAGGGTGTTTAGGCGTTTTCCAGTCAGTCGGGGTCTCAGTGTGTTTTCTTTAATGCAGCTTTCTGGAAGGAGGGGCGTCCCCGATGTCAGGCACCAGACCGTGGACAGGGCCGGAGAAGAGCAGTCTCCCTCAGAGGCGGCTGCCAGTGGGTGGGCTCTCTGGGCCCCTGAATGCTCAGTCTGGGGACAAGCGGCACTTCCTGACACTTCAGGATGTCCTGAC
The DNA here is from genome assembly GCF_002288905.1 of Enhydra lutris kenyoni. Lineage (NCBI taxonomy): Eukaryota > Metazoa > Chordata > Mammalia > Carnivora > Mustelidae > Enhydra > Enhydra lutris. Next base: position 4,143,298 of record NW_019154159.1, read on the forward strand.
TCCTGGGTTGATCATGCCAGGTGCCCAGGCCTCCTGGTTTCTGCACTAGAAAGCCCCCGGGGCCGAACTGGGCTGTCACATCCCCCGGAGCTCTGAGAACCTGTACCAGTCTCCTGAGCCTCGCTCCCATTTCCAGAAGAGGTGGGGACACTCCAGGATAACAGTAAGGAGCAGGGGAGGCCACGTGTTTCCATACCCTCAGATCCTGTGGCTCGGGGACAGGGAAGGGAGCCCCAGGACTCTGCCCTCACCCCGCGGCCTTCCATCATGATGGCGTCCGCACGAAGTTCTCCCAGGGCTGTGCTGTTCTTTCTGAATGAGACCAGAAGAGCTGACACTCTCAGATCCGGCCCTAGAACCACTGTCCCCTCCTCGAACCCTCAGAGTTGGCCCCGTGGTCAGGAGTCCACGGCCACACGCCACCAGAGCCCGCACCCCCTTCTAGAGCACACTGCGGGGGGGATGCAGGACGCTGGAATTCCCTGTCTACATGTCCCGGAGCTGGCTCCCAGGGCCTGCTCCTGAGCTGTCTGTGGGGGCTATGGGCAGGCTGGGGCGTCCACACATGGGTGCCCACGGTCCCTTCTAGTGCAGGACAGAGCTCAGCTGCAGGCGGGCTCTCCTGCTTCAGGACCTGTGGGGGCTGATGATTCTGAACCCGCACCCGACCGTCGGGGGCTACAGAGACAGACTCACCGAGGTAGGACCAGTTCATTAACATGATTTAAACATTTTGTCTTTTAATTAACTCATTCAGTATTTTGCAGACACAAAATTTGCATACAGCAAAGTGCTCAGACCTGACCGTCATTTATAACTTTTCGATGTCTGACGTCTGGTGTGGGGCTTCTGTCTGTGCTGGGTGGGCGAGTCCACAGGCCGCAGCCGGCCCCCTGCAGGTGCACTGGGGGCCCCGAGGGCCCTCCAGCAGCCCGGGGAGGCTGCGGGAAGAACAAAGATTGCCCAGAGCCTGCCCTTGTCCCATCTCCTCCCCCGACTAGCGTTGGGAATGGCCCAGCCTCTCTGAGCACCAGCCTCCTCGTCCAAAACAGAGGCCTGTCCCGGCTCCCGGCACTCTCAGGAGGTTAACGTACAGATAAGATAAGGGAAACCATGTACTTGTCGCAGTCGTCTGCAGAAACGACAAAGGACACAGGACTTGGGTATCACGGACCCATCATTTTGTCCTTCCCGTGGGAGGCAATCAGGGCTGAGGGAGGTCAGTGCCCCGTTGCTATAACCGGATCTAACAGCCTCAGACTCGCCCCGGCCTGAGGACAGCCACAGTCTGGTACCCGACCTGGAAGAGATGCGACTGCTTTGCTCCGTGCTGTGAGCCGCAGCCCCGCGGAGCACCGGGCAGCCGGCCACCGCAGCAGGGCTCAGGATACAGCCCGAGCCCCAGGAAAGAGGCAGTTTCTTTGTCTGCAACTTGGCACAAGATCGCAAAGCTGCTGTCACCGCAGGAAAAGTGTCCAGCCCAGACTCACGTAGGCCCCGGTGCTGGTGTGTCCCGGGCATGGCCCTAGGGGACGGAATCTGCGGCCCCCACATCTCCCAGCGGCAGACTCCAGCTGATGCTTTCTGCCCTGATTTTGGAACCGTGGGGTTAGAGGACAGGTGGAGACAGGACTGGTGCTTTCCGGGGCCTGCCCTGCAGTCTACCTGGTTCTCATTGCGGCCTTCCGGGCTGTGGGAAGGGAAGCAACCACCAGGCCTAGCTCGAGGTGTGTGGTCATGCCACAGTGGAGGGGGCCCGTGGGTACCGGTCCGTGCCCACAAGGAGGGCTGCCCACTTCCCTGCCTGCAGGTTCCCTGCTCCCAGCAGCTGGGAGGGACCTAATGTCCTCTTCTGAGGCTGATTCCCTGTAAACCGTCCCGCCCCATGTGTACAAGTTAAAGGTCACCGGCCCCTTCGAAGATGGGGGAATTAGGACAAATGGGGAAGTGGCCCAAAGCTTTCCGAAGCTGGGGCTTGGACGCTTTAGAAAGAAACCAAGCCCCCCTGCCCAGGCCCTCCCATCTCTTGGGCTCACCTGGGTGGTGCTCCCCCAGCCCCTGCAGTCCCTCGGGCGGGTGCACGCAGACATTGTTCTTGGAGTAGATGATCTCCCCGTCCAGGACGGAGGGGGGCCCGCCACTGCCGCCCGGGGTGAGGGTCAGGAGGTCCGAGGCTTTGGAGGAGGCCCGGCGAAGGAGACGGCCCAGAGACATTGCCGGGGAGTGTTTCCATCCTCTGCACGCTTCGGCCCAGGCGGGGCTCGTCCAGATGTGGCTGGGGGAGAAAGACAGAGGCGGCGCGTCAGGCCAAGGTCATGGGCGTGGGCGCTGTGTCTTCGGCGCTGTGTCTTGCCTCATACTGGCGAGCGCAAGATGGATGGGAGTTCGCTGACCTCCAGGACCGGTCCTGCTAGCATGAGACCACGTGGCACCATGGACATTTGAGGCCGGGTCGTTCTCAGTGCTGAAGGCGACCCCGGTCTCTACCCATGGATGCCACTAGCAGCGTCCTTCCTACGATGACTCCAGGCATGGCTAACGACCCCCAAGGGCCAAACCACCTGTCACGGGCGTTCTGCTCCCCCACGGTGATGCCAGGAAACGCTCAGACTTGTCTCTGCTCAGTTTTGCCCTGCGTCTGCGTCTGTGTCAACAAGCCCTCCTGTCCTGAACCTCAACCCCTCCGCCGTGCTTCCCAGGGAGCGACCTCCTTCCTTCATCCGCCCTTCCCGGCCTCCTCCACCCCCAGCCCCGGCCTGATGTCCTGACACATGACGGGTCATCTCAGCTGGGAAGGGTGTCACAAGGACCCGAGTTTGCCTACAACCCAGCAACGAGAGGGGCGTCTGGCCGGCTCAGAGGACTGGGTAACTCTTGATCTCGGGGCCATGGGTTTGAGCCCCACGTGGGGTGTTGAGATCACGTAAATAAGTAAAAAACGTACAAAATAGATAAATAAAAATTAAAACAGTAAACGAGAAACTGGAGGACCGACCCAGTACGCATACAGAACTCCTCGAGATTCCCCGACAGAAGGAGCAGGGTGATTCGCAGGAGAGTGAGCGGGAGAGCTCATAAAGGAGGAATCCTCCGTCTGGACGAAAGTCCAACACCCGGCGGACGGCCCGAAGCAATTTTTATTCCAGCCGAAAGCCCAACCGTCAGAAATCGCTCGCGGTGTGGACTGGCCAGACGCTTCGCATCAGCCGAGCCCCAGAACGCAGCCACCCAGCGGAGCCGTGGAAGGAGCCACGGGAGTGAGCTCGTGTGCACAGACCCTGCCGCCCCCCGCCAGAGGCGCTGTGTGTGCGAGACGCAGCCCGCGCTGGGCAGGTGCAGGCCAGCCTCACGGGGTGGGGCCGGGACGGGGACACCCGATCGCCTTCCTCTCGTTGAAAGAAAAGAAACGAGGTGAGAGCCAATACGACAGCATCGTCGATGACAGATGGACTAAACTGGGTCCGTCCGCACGGGGGATGTTATTCAGCCTTAAGGAAGGACACTCGGCCACTGGCCACACGGGTGGACTTCAAGGACACTGTGCCCAGTGACGTCAGCCACGCACAGAAAGACACAGTGTAGGATTCCACGTCCGTGAGGCCACTGGAGTCGTGGGTCAGATTCACAGAGAGAGAACGTAGGATGGGGGCTGGGCGCCAGGGGCTAGGGGAGGGGCGGGATGGGGAGTTAGTGTTTTGGGGGCCAAATTTTCAGTTTGGGACGACGACAATGTTCTGGACATGGATGGCGGTGACGGCCCCACAGCGGCGTGAAGGGACTTAATGCCACTCAGTAAGACAGGCGCAGTTTTATGTCCTGTCTGTCTCACCGCAGGACAACAACTCTTTGAACCTCCTGCATTTCTGACGCTTCTCCCCCAACCCAGAGCTGGTTTGCAGGGTTCCCTACGTGAGGCTCTTTCTGCTGGAGGTTCTGCACAGGCTTGTGGGGCAGGGGGGCCGGGCTCAGGGTGCCCTTCATTATCCGAGGCCAGGGGGGCTCCCTGCCGGACCCTCAGCCCCCGGCTCTCTGGGGGCCCCTCCCGTGCCCTCAACTCGGTTCTCAGATCTCCCCAGAAAGTCACTAACTCTCCCAGGCACAAGATTCTTCTAACGGCTTCCAGCCAGCCTGAAAGTCGCCCCTCCCTCGTCCGCATCTTTACCTAGAAAGATCCATCACGCCCTTTTCCCAAATGACCGGGGTTCCCAATATCGGCATCGCCTTGAAAGTCACGGTTCTGGGACCCTCACTGCCTCGGCCACAAGCCGAGGACATCACTCCACTCCTGGTCGTATCCAGGGCCCGAATCCACCCCTCGAAGGCTTCCCCCAGGCCAACACTCTCAACCCCCTTGGCCAGGGGGCAGCGGGCTGATTTCAAGGACCAAACAGTAATCGTCAGGCTCTGCGGCTGCCAGTCCCACCGTGTGACAGCGGCCACAGACGGGAACCAGAAGGTGTGTCTGTGACCCAGTGAGACTTGATTCACGGACACTCTCATCTGAATCTCCTAATCTCTATGTCTCACAGAAAATTCTCCTTTTAGTTTTTTTCCAATCATTTAAAAATATAAAACCCAACCTTAGCTCAAAGACTAGAAAACAAGCAGAAGGCTTGATTTGGCCCATGGGCTGCAGACAGCTGACCCCTGGCTCAGGCCACCTTCTGGATACTCGGCCCTTCTCTCTACCCCAACTGCCTCCAGGCCAGCCTCTCCGGGAAGCCTTCCCGGCCTCTCCAGGTCAAGGGGGTGGCCGCCCCTTATGCCCCTCACTGGTCTGCTGTCTGAACTTGGAGGCACGCCCCAGCACCTGTCCACCTCGGTATAAAATTCTTTAAAAAGCAAAACCAATCACACGCCCTACATATCACGTCGTCTGTGCAACTAACTGTCAGTATCGTTATTCTGACGATTCTGCTGTCCAGAATATTTTTAGCACTCAAGAATCGTTCCAGAATGACAAGGTCCCTTCACGAGCCGTACAAGAAAATGAGTCTCCTCTTTCTCGACCAGCACTGCCCGGTTTGCTAATATCCCCCAGCCACGTTTTAAAAAGTGAACAGAAAGGAGGAAGATTAACTTTGGTAACACACTTTCATTTCAGTCCTTATTCCTCAAACAGGATCGTTTCAGCTCATAATCCATGCGGAAACCAGCTGCTCGACGTCCCCTCGGCCTCTGGAGTCTGGGGTCTGTTTCGCGTTAAGGGCAGCTCAGCCGGGACCCACACTGCGGCCGCGGCCTCGGCTCCCTCGGGGTCTCCCCTGGTGTCCCTTCGTTAACCCGGACGAGGCTGCAAACAGCTGTCAGCTGAGTCTGGAACCCAAACCGCCCTTCAGTGAAGACGTCTGCCACCGCAGAGGACAATCAGAAGGACGTGCTGGAAGGTCTGAAGGGCCAAAACACAAGCGCTCACAATCCCGCCTTTCCCCGCACACCCGACGCGGACCGCACGCTCTCCTCCCCTGAGACTCTGGCCCACGCGACCTCCTACAAGCAAGTTCCGCAAACGAGAAAACGGGTTCCAAACGTTCGGGTCACTTGGGGAGCAGAGAAACTTGGCGCCTAAGACCTTCGTCCCCTGTGCTCAGAGTTCAGCTCCCACCCTACCCCTGCCACCTGGGTAGGCAGGGGACAGTTCCCCCCAGCTCCGGCCCCAGAGTGTCCTGCAGCAGGCCGCACCCTGGGGGGTGTCTGTCAAATGCCCCCACAAATATTCACCCTCTTCAGACACTTTCCACTCGCTCTCCAAATGCGTTTGCTCTTCCGTGAGCCGCCTTCATTGACATGAAACCCGGTTCCCAGCCTCTGCTACCACACTGCTCGCCGAGAGAGCCCTTGACCTATTTTTGAATGCTTTTTTTTTTTTTTTTGTAAATTAAGCACCAAGCTCAGAGAAGTACAAAGAAGAACACAAGTGCCTCAAATCACAGGATCCGAAACCGTTCACGTGTCTGCTCCTATCTTCTGTGTCTATCTTATAAAAAAGCAAAGACGCCCCACGGGGGTGACCGGAGTCTTGCTTTCTGTCGTAGCGTAAGTGCATTCTCCCACGTGTTAATGAGTCTAAGAGTGTGTCTTCCCCCAACCTCCAAATCATACGTCGAAGCTCCAAGCCCCCCACCCAGCACCTCGGAATGAGGCTGTATTCAGAGACAGGTCTTTACAGAGGTGATCAGGTTGGAATTAGGCCATTAGAGAGGCCGGAATCCAGAGGCTGGCGTCCTTTGAAAAGAGGAAATTTGGAGATGGACAAGGTGTCCAGATCAGGGCACAGGTCCAGGAAGAGGCAATGGAGTGACAGAGCAGTGGCGAGGTGGAACGGGGAGGGCGGGCGGGTGGGAGGGAGGGAGGCCTGCCTCCTGCAGAGCTGGCCGGTCAGGCAGGGGGGTAAGGGGAAGGGGCAGGCCCAGCAGGCGGCACCCAGGGAAGCTGGGTGGGAGACGCAGAGCAGGGTAAAAAGGATAAAAAATTCCTGGGGTGGACAGGGACCCGCGGCACAAGGATGTGAACGGCCCCAATGCCACGAAACTGCACGCTTCAAAATGGCCCACGTGGGCACCACACTGTGTATCCTTGACCGAGATGAAAAATACCGTAATAGTGGAACCCGGAGAGGGGTGTACAGATGCTCTCTGTACTGTTTTTGGTAAACCTAAAACCTAAAAAATAAAATTTGATTTTAAAAAAGAGGGTGGAGACCAGAGTGCATGCCCCCAGAGAATCCAGGCAGAGAGGACTCCGGCAGATGGAGGCAGGGGACGGGCTGGGAGCCAGAGGCAGGACGAGGGACAGCAGCGTGACAAAGGGAGCTCGAGTGTCCAGGCCGATGGACAGCAGCAGTAATGCCAGGGCCTGGCCAGAGCTGCACGCCCCGACGGGGATCTTCCTCCTGTCCTTGAGTCTGCAAGATGCATGACCTTGAATGCTTCACTCATAACCTGCAGAGCAGTTTATGCCCATGACCTTTGGGACCTGGTGACCCGTGGGGGTGGGAGGAGCACAGAGAACTACCCCTCCCGGTAGACCAGAAGGCTGTGCTCCAGAACGTCTTCCCGGGGACAAGGTTCTGAGCACGGAGAACGCCGGGTGCCCTTGTGGGTCTGGGGTCTCTGGGCAGGTGACTTATTCACGTTCTACCTCGGACAGAGCTGGGGGCAGGCGCACAACCAGCACACCACTTAAGTGCCGTCCGCGGAGATCCGGAGACGCACGACATCAGCTCATGCTTGGAAGAAGGGACCTGAGAGGAGCCCACAGCCAGAAGCAGCTCCCCGGCTCCCCCCAGCAAGGACTCGGCGTTCGCTGAAATCAAAACGGCAGCTGAGATGCTCAGAGCACATTGTACCGACATCCCGGCCGCCCCCATCCCCGAGAGAGGAAGGTGAAGAGGGAGGCCGTTCACGGTAGACCCTTGACGAAGATAAAAACACAATTTTTCTCCGATCCGTTCCCCTAACGTTTCTACTTTAAAACGGTCACGCCCGTGTTGGTCTTGTGGATTTTAGGTGATAAGCTCCTGAGTCCAAGACCCCTTCCTGACGTATGTGCCCACCAGAATGCCACCTGCAGTAAAGGTCCACGTGCTTTGTTTTTGCTGACGGAAAGGACAGCGATGCCAGCCTGGCAGTCGGCACAGGGAGCCAGAGATGGAGGAAAGCCAAGATCCAGAATGAGCATCATTCTGGGTGTAAAAAAAAAAAAAAAAAAGGTAGTGATTTTGAAAGGTATAAAGTAAGAACGGCGGGGCTGGTCTCCAGCCATCTGTGCAGCCACGATCGCAAGCCGAGCTCTGTGCTGCTCTGAGCCGTGGTGACCAAAAGGTCGGGCCAGATTTTTGCCAATAGGCTATCGTGTCGTTCGAAAGAACAGAACTTGGCCTCCCCTCAAAACACACACACATGCCCATGACACCGAGCTCCCTCCGCAGAAGGCCCTCCCCGCTCCTAGTGGCTCTCCCAACGCCTTCCAGAACTGCGGGTTCTCAGCTGCCAGCAGAAACTGGGGACCCAGGACAGTGGTTGAGGGTGGCTGGAGAATGGGCAGCCGGGAAGGGGGCAGGAGTTTATCTCACACCCCTGTTTGTACCTGACCCTGCTGCTGGGTTGGGGCCAGGGGCAGGGGGTGGCTGGTCTCCCCCGACCGCGCTCGCTCCTGGGCGCCCCGGGAGCACCTGCCACCAGCCCCGAGCCAGAGGCAGCAGAGGCCGTGGAGCTCAGTGTGGCGGTGCTGGTGCAGAGCCCTCCTCCAATATTTTCAGGGTGAAGCGGAGACATCCATTACCCAAAATTCGTTCCCCAGGAATTGGTGATTTATACCTGGGGAGAGGGGTCCTGGCCAGAGACAGAGCCTAAGTCACTGAGAAGCCAGAAAGGAGCAAAACACATTAAGAAATGACGTCCTTTAGAAAAGACACAAGTCGCCCCTCCCGCTTCCTTCGGAAAGCACCGCCGTCCGCGCGCGTTGGTTTCCCGTGGCTGCTGTAAGTCTCACATCACCGCACATTCCACAGCTGAAAACCCAAATAAATAAGCTCACAGTTCTGAAGGCCAGGAGTCCGACCCGGGCTCACCCGGCTCAAACCAAGGTGGGGGTAGGGCTGCGCTCCTTCTGCCGCCTCCGGGGAGAATCTGTGTCCCTACCTTTACCAGCCTCTGGAATCCTCCCACAGCCCTTGGCTCGTGGCCCTCCCTCCACCTTCAAAGCTACTGGTGCCCAGTCTGGTTCCCCCCACCCCCACCCCAGCACATGGCTCTGACGCTGTCTTTCCCCTTCTTCTGCTTTTAAGGACCCTGGGATGACACTGGTCCCACTGGATAACCCAGGACAATCTCTCCATCTCTAGGATGGCTGATGAGCGAGCAACCTTAATGCCACGTACCCTAACTGAGTCCCAGGTTCCCAGGATTTGGACACAGACATCTTTGGAAACCGTTCTGCCGCTGACCATGCCACGGCAAAGACACAGGAAAGCATGGACTTCTAACTCACCTCCCAACTGTCAAATGCCTATGCAGGGCGACCACCTTTTAGACAATATGATGGGGACCCCAGGCCTAGAGCCAGAAAAGAGGAGGACATGGGCCCCCATGTCCACGTGGGAGCAGCAGGACAGATGGGAGGAAAGGGCGAACTCATGCCAGGGCCTGCCCTTGGCGTCCTCCTCCACCCAGAGCCCTGGTTTCCTGTCCTGGCATAAAGGGGCCCCATCATTTGCCAACCAGAAAAGCAAATAGGAGCAAAGGTGCAAAGTTCTCTCCTGGAACCTCCCTATGAAGACCAGACAGATGGGGCAGCCGGCAGCCACTCTAAGAAGCGGGAGCTTGACTTCTCCCACTCGCTGCTCTGTGCGGTGCACCTGCCTCGGCCCCACCTGGCTCAGTGGGATGCAGCTGTCGGCAGGGCGAGCGCGGTCCCGGCGAGTCCCAGGGCTGCCTGGTCCTGCGGACCGGAGGCTTGAGCCCACAGCCATCCTGACAGCTGCTCACCGCCGCGCGGGGAGACAGGGAGGGGTGGAGGGCCACTGGACACGTTAGGGAACATGTGATGGGAAGGAGCCCACAGGGGATGACCCAGCCCCGAACCCGGCACGGGCACACCGCTAGAAGCAACAGGCCCTGCCACGGCGCTGGCAGGAACCGGTTCCCCTGCTTTGCTCCCAAAGCCAGATCAACGCAGAGCAGGGAACAGGCGATGCTATTTAACCAGGAGCCGGACACACAAAAACAAGGATCATGTTCCTCCCACACAACGTCTGCTGCTAACACCGGTCCAAGGAGACCCCAGCCCTCTCTCCCAGGCATGTGTGCCGCGGTCCTTCCCGGAAGCCCCAGCTCTGCAGTTCAGAGGGGGATCTACACCCCGCAGGTAGACGGGCTCAGAACCCAATCCTTGGGGTACACGATTTGGGGAAGCTGGGTCTTCCAAGTCTCATTGTGCGGACAAGAGACCTGTGGGCTAACACGGCCCGTCCTCCCTGCGGTGCTCCCCTTCATGTTACGGAACCGTCGTGGAAGAGAAGGGTCTTCCCGACACATACGTCACGTTCACATGCCCATGGAGAAGACCGTCACCCAAAAACAGGGTCACTGTGGGCGGGGCCTCTGCCTACAAGGGAGGACAAGATGATCAGCTTGTATTTAAAATGAAGGAACAGGGATGCCTGGGTGGCTCAGTGGGTTAAGCCTCTGCCTTTGACTCGGGTCATCGTCTCAGGGTCCTGGGATCGAGTCCCGCATGGGGCTCCTTGCTCAGCGGGGAGCCTGCTTCTCTCTCTACCTCTGCCTGCCTCTCTGCCTACTTTGCGCTCTCTCTCTCTCTCTCTCTCTCTCTGACAAATAAATAAATAAAATCTTAAAAATAAAATAAAATAAAAGGAAGGAACGTAGTATAGGGCAGAAGCCCCAGGGCAGGAAGCCTGGACCAACTGCCATCTGGGAAAGGACCTTTGAGAGGCCGTAAGGACAAGATAGTCACAGAAACAGGAGGGGGAGTGGATGGCCAGCTTCGCTGTGACTTCCCTCTTTCGGCTGCCCAGCTGTCACTTTGATTATCACCTACTGCCTGGAAAACCCCAAGGCCTCTGCCTCTCACTCGGGAGGCCACCTGCTGCTTGCGCCCCTTGACAGCAAATACCAAAACACTATTTCCTCCCCAAAAAGCCAGGAAAGTAGGGCCTGGGAGATGAAACTGACCTTAGACATGAGCCAGGATTGAGGAACAAGGAAGGACTGGACCCCAAAAAGCAAGGAAAGGTGCAAACCCAGCCAGGAAGCCACCCAGCGACCCAACGGTGGGTTAGGTGCACCTCACGTGACGTCTCTATGGTTCCCCTAAGATTTTAGTTACAGAACTTGACAAATGAAAGTGTAAAATGACTTCTGTTACGTACGCCCTTGGCCCCAATTTCGGAAAGACAGAGGTAGAACGACCAATTTACCAGACCCGTGCATTCCGGGTCACTCAGGACGGAAAACCAGCACGTAAAGCCAAGCGCACAAACTAGGACCGACGTGGGCTACCGCGGTGGTTCCTGCCCCGACCGACCCAGAGAGAGCAGGGAGAAGACACAGACGCCGCGCCTGTGCACCTGCGGCCAGGTGGGCCCCTCCGGGTGGCTCCTCACGTGTGTCACCTTTAAACACCTGGACAGACTGGCCGTCCGAGGCTCAGCAAGAGCAGGGCACACCACCACCCCGCTGGGTGAGGGCTTGGGGAGCATCTCACTGAGTCTTTAAGCGGCCAGACCATGCTCCTCCCTGAGGCCTCTATCAGGTCAGAAGACACAGTAAAAGATATGCTCCAAGTCGGACATCACAGGACAGCTCATCAAAACAGATTTCTTAGTGACCCAAGACCCAGTGCCCAAGGACGCACAGGTGGTCAACAGCAAAAAAAAAAAAAAAAAGAAAAAAAAACCAAAAAAACAAAAAACCACCACCCCTGGGTGCCTGGGTGGCTCAGTCAGGGAAGAACGTGCCTTCAGCTCAGGACATGATCTCAGGGTCCTGGGATCGAGTCCCGCCTGGGGCTCCCGGCTCAGCAGGGAGTCTGCTTCCCCCTCTGCCTCTCTCTCTCTGTCTCTCATGAGTAAATAAAAACCCTTAAACACACACACACACACACACACACACACACACACACCACTGAAGTGAAAGGAAAAAGATCTCCCAGACTATTGCCCTGAATCTGGGGGGAGGGGAGGCTGCAGACTCCGGCTTTCAAGCCTGTGCCCCAGGCTCATCGACGGCCACCAGTTTTGTAGAAATACAATGTTTATCAGTAAAACCCACCCGGGCCCCAGCTGCTACACTTGCCTCACTGTGCAGCCGCAAGCCTGTCCTCCCCACGCTGTCCCCACGGTGTGAAACTACGTGGCTAATCTTACACGAGAAGATTCAGGCCTGTGAGAAATTCGGGGTCCCACCGCTGGGGAGGAGGGGGCGGTGGATAAATCTCGAGCTGAGTCTGTGTTGCAGACAGCCTGGGCGCCCTGGTCCCGGGGAACAGCCTGTGGGACCCAGCGCCCCGAGAAGTTACGAAGTGAAGAGTGTCACTATACATACACGGCCAACTCCAGGGCTGTACAGATCCGCTTCCGCCTGATGGACCACACGAGGAATTAAACAACATCAAAATGTTTTTACCAATTTGCTCACTGTGAACAATCCAACGGATGGTCGATAACATTTTGTTACAAAGTATAATGCTTAGTATGCGCCAGGCACTAGGTCTTCGGGATGACCATTGCCCGTGACGTGGGTACAACGATCTTCACGGCACAGACTGAGAGGCTAAGGCACAGAGGAATGCAGTCGGTACCGTGTACCAGGGCTGGCGTCTGAACCCAGCAGTTCACTTTGGGGGCCACACTTTAGCCACGGCACCGAGGCACCCCAAACCAGGGCTGAGAGACCTGTGTGAGCAGGTAGGCTCCGGAAACCCAACGGCTGACTTCTCAGATATCTTTATCCGAGGCTGCGGGAGGCTCTTTCTGCACGAAAGAGAATGGATGCTAGCCGCTGGTGGTGACACGGGATTAGTTCCCACTCCCTTGCTTTTTTGTGACTCATCGGGCAGAACGAACCGTGTTCTCCCGTCTGTAAAAAGAGGGGTAGGGAAGAGCGTGTGCGTGCGAGCAGCAGGCACCCCTTCCAAGGGAGGAGGCAGCGCGCACAGCCGTTTCTGGGGCTGCAGCGTCCTGAGCCCGAGGATGCACAAACCTGGTTCTGTCCTCGGGGCATGAACTTGGGGAACACCTCCCTAAGGCCCAGGGTTCCCCTCTGTTATGGGGATAACCTCACTCCTGACTTTATGGGCTTGTTCTGGGGGCTAAGTGAGTTCATGAGTAATAATCAGAAAGTATATACACAGCAACCATCATCACCGGAGGGTTTTAAAACTCCCTTGAGAAGAACTTTTGCCTGCCATGTCGAGATTTTGCCCACCATCAACACGCCACACGCCAATAAGTGCCACAGAACATGTAATAACGGCACTCAGCATCCCCCCACCTCCCGGTACCAACCCGGGGCAGCTGCTCAACTCCCCAGTTACTACTACCAGCCAAGAGCGCTTCAATAATCCTTTCTTTGCAAAAGTTTCCGTGGTTCTTCAAAGCCTTCAGGAGTCACTCATCAATTAATATTTCAACCGAGGAATTTCTAAACCTGACAACACAGATTCTTAAAAGTTCTCTCATCCACCCATTGGCAGACTGGGAACGGACCTCTGGGCTCTGGTCTTCTGCACCCACCCCACATGGCCGTTTCTGAGAACCGTGTCTCCCCTCCTTCCGGATGCAAGAACTTGGGCCTTCCAGTGGTAAAACAAAACAAAACAAAACAAGATTGGTAAGACCAGTGTGGGAGGGGCCGCCTGTGAGGGACAGGGAGCAACCAGTCCCACTCCTCCTAGGAACCTGGTGGGGCAGGAGGACAAACTTCCGAGCGGGCATCAGAACTCGCTATGTCGTTCTCCATCTCGGAAGAGAATCTGAACTAGATCGTGGCCAACATACGACACCAGCTTCCAAGTGTGGGATAACAGGATTTCAAATCCACCGGCTTCTGGCAGGGCTCCTGAGCGTATATTTAGCCATCTTAAATTGCCTATTTTTTTTCCCTTCTCCTTTTTTCTACTCTTTCTTTCTTTCTTTTTTTAAGTGAAACAAGGGGGAAGAGCCCGGGCCTGGGGGACATGCGTTTCCTGACACGCGGTTCCTCCAGCCAGACCGCCGACCCCAAGGCCCCGCAAGGCCGGGAGCGCGCCGCTGGGCCGGGAGGCGCACTTCGGGGGCCGCGTCCGCACGCGGCGGCCCCTCCAAGTTCTCCCTCGCGTGCTCTGACGATCCAGCAAGACAAAGACCGCAAGTTCTCGGGTCCACGGCTCCACGCAGGCGGGCACGGCGTCTCCCCGGATCAGGTCCGCTCCCGGCCCGGGCGCCCGCACCCGCCGCGGAGGGGGTCCCGGGCGCGTCTGCGCGAGCCGCAGGGCTTCCACGCCGTCCCGCTCGCGCCCGGGTCCCGCGCCTCCCGCGCCTGCGGCCGGACCCCGGCTCCTCCCGGGCCCCGCCGCGCCAGGCCCAGCGCCCCGCGCGCGCCCCGGCTCCGTCCCCGCGGAGGGGGCGCCGCCCGCTCCCCACCCCCGGCTCTCGGCCCCCGCCCGCGCGGTCCCCTCCCGGGCCCCGATACCCACCCGGGTCCCGCAGCGGGGGCCGGATTCGCGGCGGGTCCCGGAGCCGCCGCCGCCGCCGCCGCCGCCGCCGCCGCCGCCGCCAGTGAGGCGCGGCGGGGCGGGGACGCGCGGCGAGGCCCGGCCCCCGGCCCGCCCCCGGCCCCACCGGGCCCGCCCCGGCCCGCCTCGGCCCGCCCCGACCCTAAGCCGGCCCCTAAACCGGCCTCCAGGCCCACCCGGCGCCTAGCGCCGCCGTGACTCCAACCCGGACCCGGGCCCATCCCGACCCCAAACCGGCCTCGGGCCTAACCCGGCCCCTGATCCAACCCGGACCGCAACCCGGACCCGGACCCGACCCTGCCCAACCGGCCCAGCCCAGACCCCTCCCAACCCGGACCCCAACCCCGCCCCGGGCCCAACCCCATTCCCCGCCGAGCCCTCCCCCTCCAACCTCTTGGTTCGCCCCTACGCTGCCCCAGTCACCTTTCGCCTCGGACCAAGTCCTCCGTGCCCGGACGTCCTAATACCGGGTCCCGGGACTTGGGCTCGGATGGCAGCCGCCGCCCGGCCTCCCCCGCAGGGAACACAGGACCCCTGGGACGCTTCACGTGTGCGCTCCCCTCTCTGTCCCGCCCTCTCCATTTGTGTTTCCTATTTGGAGGTAAGAAGGGATCATCACCCACAAAAAAGCCACTGAGCATCCCTTCTCCGTCCCCGCGGAGGAGCCCCCCAGGTCTGGAGATGGACGGGCGGGCACGGGGCTGGGACCGCCCCCACCCTAGGCAGCCCCTAGATGCAGCGTGCTCCGGGGCCCCTCGCGCCCCCACCTCCGCCTGCCACCTTCGGGGCGCGGAGCGGCCGCGGGTCCCCGGGTGCCGGGCGCTGTCCCTGGGGCATCGGAGTTGTTGGCTGGACGCTCGTGGACACGGCTGTCCTTTACGGACCTGAGCCAGCGGGACAGAGCTCGGACTCAGAGACGGGAGACTGTGTTAGTGTTTAATGAATTGACGTAGGAAGCTGCTCCGCGTTTCCAGCGCGCAGCCCGGGCACAGAGGCCGCGCCGCCCGCGTCTGCCCGGCGCGTGGTCCCCGCCCGCCGGATGTTGACGGCGTCGCCTAGCAACGGGAGATGGCGGAGCCGGGTGACCAGGACGGCGGGTAAGCGGGGCGGGGGTCGCGGGCATCCAAGAGGCCTCCACGCCTCCCCCTTGCCCTCTCGCCCTTGCCCCCGCGCCTCGGCCCGGTCCGTCCCCGCCCTGCCGGCCTTTCCCGCCTCCCCGGCCACCCCCAGCCCTGCGCGCCCTTCCTCATCTCCCGTCCCTTTGTCCGCTCCCGTCCTCTCACTCTCTCCCCGCGCTCGGGCCGCTGGGCTCCCGAAACCCGGCTCGCTCGGCCCGCAGTAACCATGGCAACCACGATGCCCGGCGGCGCCTGCGAGAGTTCCCGTACTTGTAGACCAGCAGAAGCGCGGGGGCCGGGGGCTGCGCGGGGTCCCTCTGCGCGCGGAGGATCCCCGGGGGGCTTCCTGACCGCGGGGACCCCAACCTCCCCTGCCACCGCCAGGCCTCCAGGAGGGGGGGCGGGGCCGTGGACAGAAACTCTTTTGAGGAACTGGACCTTTTACCTTAGACGTTTCCGCGGTGTTTCCTTTTTTTTTTAAAGATAGGTTTGTATATACTGACATGGAAAGAGGTCCAGGTTACCTTAAACGAAAACACTAAATGGAAAACAGTATGTAGAGGGTGACCTCTAATTGTGTGTGTGTTTAAATGTGTAGAAAAATATTTGCAAGAAGATACCCTTAAGTCTCTTTTATTACTAGTAGTTACCTTGAGAACGGGAGGGAAAGTCCGGGAGGATTTTCATTGTCTGTGTCACACATTTCTGTATCACTTTGACTTAAAAAAAAAAAAAAAGAAAGAAAGAAAAAGAAAAGAGAAAGGAAAGCTTGTATTTTTAATTGGAAAAAAATAATTGTAAGAATGTAAATCATGACATTCTTGTACTTCTTTGTCCGGTTTGTGCCACTTTCTCTTACACTGTGTTTCTTTGCCCCATGGGGCTGGGGAAAGTATGCTTAAGTATATTTCAGGTTACTTTTCTGTTACAATGTACCGATGCTGTTCTCTGAATGTTTCCATCATTTCATTCATTCATGGAACAACTCTTGTGTGGCCTGTGCTCCCTCCACATGACAAGCATGATCTAGTGCTGGGGTTGGTGACACACAGCCAACAGCCCAGAGGGGAGGCAGATAATCAACAAGTCCATAATAGTACAGACAGACACCGGGAGATAATCAATGCCAAGAGAAAGAACACTGTTCTTTGAAACTCTTAAACTGTATTTCTGCCCCTAGGTCTCAGCAGGAAAGCAAGTCAGCTGTTGAAGGCGGGGAGGCCGGGAATCATGAAGGCGACAGGGTAAAGTTCCCCGTGGGGCAGGCTGTGCTGGGCTTGTCTTTACTGGGGGTTAAGGAGATAAGAGCTGCTCAAGAAAACTGCACCGTGATCCTGTACCTTGCCCAAAGCAGACTCAGTCCCTTGGCAGAGAAACTCGTTTTCCTCTCCCCATTCTTAAGGGCTGGTGGCTCGCTGGGTTGTCCCACGTTCCCTACTATGATCACCCCAGGGTTTCAGAACCCGAGTTCCTCAAGGAAGGGTGCAGAACCTTACAAACACTGTAGAGAGCAGACAGAACGCGGAGCAGACTCTCCCGGGGACACGGACGTGTGCGGATGCTAGTTCCCCACCAGTGTGATTGCGCAGTTACGAACAGAACTTCACAGGAGCCTTTGACTGTGTTTCCTGGTTTTTCTTTTTCCTGCCACAAATCTCCAGGTATCACCCACCGGGAAGACCAGTGACCAAAACACTGATGAGGCTGCTAGTGCCACAGAGCTCTCTGAAGAGGAAATCACGGCCCCTGGGGAAGTCACAAGTGAAGGAGAAATTGAAATTGAGGGGGAAATCGAAGCTGAGGGGGAGGTGGAAGCTGAAGAAGTGGAAATTGATGGAGAAGGAGAAAGGGAAGAGGAATTCGAATTTGAAGGGGATGAAGTCGAATTTGAATCTGAAGGGGAATTTGAATCTGAAGGGGAATTCGAGTCTGATATGGAAGCCCCATCCCCTGAAGTGAGAGTCAGTTCCTTAGATCTGGCTCCTTCAGAAGAGGGTGCTGGGGAGGTGCCCGAAGAGGACACGGGCCCCAGCTCCTGGCATGAGCATGTAAGCGGGGAAGGTGTTCCGGAAGACAGAGAAGCCACCCGCCCATCGGAATCCAGAGACTTGAGGGACATCTCCACGCAGCCATCCCGGCAGGTAGTAGACTCCTCCGAGCCAGTAGGCCTGGATGCTTCTGGAGCCCGGGCCAGCAAATCGGTGAGTGACCCTGAGGTCGATTTTATGAAAGTGTTTGATCGTCTTTGTGGTTTTGTGGTCCTGTAGCGTTATGTTACTGTTTTAACAAAACAAGGCACATCATAGAAACAAATTGCAATCCCTATTAGAAATTTCTCAGCAAACTTAGGTCTCAGGACCCACTTTTGAATGCCAAGAGTTTCTGGACCTTTCTTTGGTGTCCCCCAGACCCAAGGTCGGGAACATTCCGCATCAGGGCAACCAGGCTTCTGGTCTCCAGAGCACCGCCGTCCAGTGAAACTTTCCATGGTGATGGAAATGCATCTTTGCTGTCCAACATGGTAGCCACCAGTGCCAAGGGGCTACAGAGCACTTGAAATGTGGCCTGGGAGAAGGAGGAACTGAATTTTTAATGGGGATTGTAATTAATTTTAATTTATATAACTACCTGTTGCTGGTGGTTTCCATATGGGGCAATGCAATTCTGGGTAATCATGATTATGATGACAGGAGGTATGATCTTATAATATTCCTTTTTTTAATTATTTTTAAACAAGCATGGGCTTATAGAACAGTTGAAGTGTGATTGGAAGACCTGTTTTATTTTTTTAAGCCTTGGAGAATAAGTTATGCTTCCAGAATGCTTCCCACAATCAACCCCAAAATATCACTATTAAAATCAGGAAATTTCACTGCATTACCGAATAACCCTCAGGTCTCATTCACCACGGGTCCTTTTATAGCAGACATACAGTTCCAAATCACATGTTGCCTTTAGCCGTCCCATCTCTTAGGTCATAATCTTTCCTTGACTTCAGTGACCTTGGCACTTCTAAAGGTCACCAGCCAGCCATCTTGAAGGTGGTTCTCAGGTTGGATTTGCCTGGTTTTCCTCTTGATGCGATCTGGGTTATGCTCCCTTGGGATCGTATGATCATTGAGTCCCAGAGGGAGGCTGGTTCTCCTCCTTATGTCCTATGAGGTGGTGTGCTGAATGTCATTTGTCCCATTACCAATGAGGCTGTTGAACCCTTGGGTGAGAAGAGCCCACCTTCTCCACTGGGAAGTTGCCCTTCACCCGCATGCGGGTGGGAAGGTGCTCTCTTGGTTTAAGATAGGAAAAGTGAGTGTTTCAAAGGAAGGGAAAAAATCACAACAAACCACCACCATATTGTTAGGAGTTTGTCTTCCTCTCAGCATGTGTTTGGACCCATCTTGGGTCAGATTTATTCCTGACTATTTTTACTTTTGATGCTGTTGGAAATGGCTTCCAGTTGTTGGCCGCTGTCTTGTACAGAGTGCCATGCTGTATGTAGAAATAGAACTAATTTTGTATATTGGTCTTATATTCAGTGACACTGCTAGACACCCTTGTTAGTGCTGGTAGCTCTTTTTTGTTTGTTTGTTTTTTGTAGAATTGTAGGATTTTTCACAAAGATCATCATGGTCTCTGTGAATAAAGGGGGTTTAACTTCTTCCTCTCCAATCTGGATGCCCTTCATATCTTTTTCTTGCCTTCTTACACTGGCTAGAACTTCTAGTACAACACTGAATAGAAATCATCCCCAGTATGGCCAATGAGAGCCCATCTAAATTGGTCTTTGTGTCCTTCTGACACAACTGGAGTCATTCTTTGTTTTAACTGCTGTCGTCCTTGGAACGTTTTCTCATTCTTGGCACAGACCACCAGCCCTAGAATCAGACACTTCTCCAGAAGCCTGGTTTCTTTTCATGGAAAATAAAATTTAGAAGTCATGATTTGAGTAGGTAGGTAATCTCACCACCACTAAGACGTCAGCGTCCCCAGGCTCTCTCGGTATCATCCATGCCACGCACGCGTGCACACACACACACCACACACCACACACACCGTACATACCACACACACACATCTCACGCCAACCCCACTCTAACACAGCTCACCGCCGAGTGCGTTCCTCTCAGTGTCCTCCCCTTCCATATTTCCAAGTCCTTTTTCCAACAATGAGAAGGCTGGTCCCATTCTCCCTAACACATTTAGTAATTTGATCAGTCCCCCAGATGGAACCTCCACTGCATTTCTCCACCCCCAAGTGGACTCTCCTCACCACACCTGAACCTAGACACCCCCACACCGGGCTGCCCTGGTCCCTGTTGGGCCAACCCCACCCAAGCCAGCCCCCAAATATTTGGGCTCTGACTCTGTGCCAGGCTGTCCTCGGTGGGGACTCTTGTCATCAGGCCCAGGCCTGTCACCTGTGCGGTAACGACTTCACACAGGGATGGCTTCTGAACCCCAGCCTCCTCACCCCACATTAGGCCAGCCCCGGCCCTCCTTGCTGGCTGCAGGTTTGAGTTGTCCTGGAAAGAAAGCAAGCAGTAGGGTTACGTTCCTCCATCTTTGACTCTGGTCTGGACATGCCTTTGCCCTTGACATTCCGTCCCAGTGACACTGACAACAACCCTCTGGGGAGGGTGCTGATCACCCCCATGTCCAGATGAGGACTCGGGTGGACGGATTCCCTGCCCAGAGTCACACAGCTGTAACGGTTGCTCTTCCTCCGAACCCACCATCCTGAACCACAAAGCCACGATCCCACCCCACATGGTGAGCCCAAAGAGTTCATAACTTCAGAAAGTAACATGATCTAACAACCGCTAATTAAGCTCCAATAACAATGGTCTTCACCTTGTGCGATGTCCAGGAGATTGGAAGTGTAGGTCACTTCTTGAGCTATAAACCTAATTTCCATCCTTGGGTATCATTTCTAGAAAACTCACTGGGAAATAGTTTCCAAAGGTGACCCGCCAGGGGGGCTGAGACAAGCCTGAGGGAGCGCCCCATTTCCCGTCCTCCCGGCTGGTGCTCCGTCTTCTGAAGGACCAGGAATTGCAGAGGGGGGCTGCTGTGTGTCTCAGCGTGTGGGGGAGCCTCATGGATTTCTTAGGAGGAGAAGCCCTTTCTGGACATCCCGAGGCAGGCTTTGGACTCCGGGTCCCCAGTCCTACCATGATGGTTCTGGCTGCCTAAGAGATGGTTTCTAGAAGCAGCAGCATCTGAGGAAGTATTAGAAAGAGCAGGAGCTGGGGGTTGAGGCATCCCAGCCCCGAACCTGCCCTTGGCCGTGTGTGTGAACTTCAGACAAGGTCTTTATCTTTTGTGAGGCTGCTTCCTCTCGGATAACTGAGGGGACAGCTACCTGCCTCACAGCATCGTGCACGGCCAGATCGCCACCAGCGGTAACTACTGTCCACAGTAATCATCACCAGAGTCTCTTTTAAAGCTAAAGTGGAGAGAGGCACTTTGAACAAGAGAAGGTATTTTCTTATCAAAATGTCCCTAAACTAGGGGCGCGCAGGTGGCTCCGTCTGTTACGCGTCTGACCCTTGACCTCAGCTCCATTCTTGTTCTCTGGGTCATGAGTTCCAGCCCCGTGATGGGCTCTACCCTGGGTGGGGAGCCTGCTTAAAAAACGAAACAACAAAAAACACAAAATGTCCCTAAATTGGAATATTTTGCGAAAGGAGAAGTAGAAACAGCCTTTTGGGGAGGTGCTTGCCCGGGGCTGAGGCTTTCCAGCATCCTTTTATAAAGAGGCTGCTCAGAGATGTTGCTTACCATCCTTAGGGAGATCAGCACTGGGGAGTAGAGACACCCATGCACGACATGCCCATGCTTCCTCACTGATGCTTTGCTGTGGATCAAGACAGGCAGAGACCGACCCCGAATTATGTGGGGTGGGGGCGGGTAGGTGTTTCTGTTTTGTAAAAGCCAAACAATCTTTATATCCGAATGGTTTTCTTTCTTTATTTTTTTTTTAAGATTTTATTTATTTATTTGGGGGAGAGCGAGAGCAAGCGCACAAGCAGGGGAAGCGTCAGAGGGAGAGGGAGAAGCAGACTCACCACGGAGCAGGAGCCCGAAGCGGGGCTGCATCCCAGGTCCCCGGGATCAGGACCTGCGCCAGAGGCAGATGCTTCTCCGACCGAGTTGTACTGCTTCGGCAGTGATGTTGAAGTTTGAACGATCAAAATCAAATAACTTTTCGGTCCTGATTAAGGCCTCGTTGATTTAGGTTTGGTCGTTCTTGTTCTAGAAAAAGACCAGTGAAGGGCTGGAGCAGGAAGTGTTTCCTCTGGGGGTGCGACACCACCTCCGACTGAGCCAGGGAAGCAGCATCACGTCCTCGGACTCGGAGGAGCTGCTCGTGAGCACGGAGGAGTCCTGCCTGCGGGAGCCAGGTACCGCGCCGGGGACTGTCCTGCCCACGGGATGAGCCCCTTCCCTCCCCGTCTGGGCAGGGGGTACCACTCCTTCATCGTCTGCTACCTCGCTTCCCATTCGGCTGCGAGCTGAAAGATAGAACTGTCATTAACAGGTAGGGATAATGTTTACGGAACATTCGCTCTGTCTCCTCTCACTTAACCCTTACAGTAACCCAATGAGGGAGGAACCGTTCTCCTATTTTACAAAGACCCTAAGAGTCGTTTAGTGACCTACCCAAGTACACAGCAGAACCAGACCTTGACTGAGAGAGCCGATGGCATCCCAGACCACAGCCCCCAATGCCACCCCTCCCTGCCTCCCGGTCTCACAGGGGGGCTCGGCATCAACACCCCTGAGCCTGCATGTTTGCTGAGTCTCCACGGTTGCACGGCACACCCCATCCCGTATCCCCGTGTTGTGAACGTGGGAAAATAGACCAGGATGTTTCTTATTCCTCATGATACACAAGCATGGATGGTCCAACCAATAAAGCTTCCCACCACTCACAGCGACGTGAGGACAGTGCACACCCGAATGAGTTAAAAACAGAACAGGATCAGGGCACCTGGGTGGCTCAGTTAGTTAAGCGACTGCCTTCAGCTCAGGTCATGATCCTGGAGTCCTCAGGTCGAGTCCCACATCGGGCTCCCTGCTCAGCAGGGAATCTGCTTCTCCCTCTGACCCACTCCCCTCTCGTGCTCTCTCTCCTTCAAGTAAATAAATAAAATCTTTAGTTAAAAAAAAAACAACCCAGAACAGGATCTCTCCAGCTGCAGCGGATTGGAAAGCTGGAACTAGAGCCTTACTGATATTCTTTTCAATCTCATCAACTGTTTCCCATTAAAGAAATAAAATCAGTGTAGCCCATCAGTAAGAAGTCACCTTCCTCTTCACTATTTCTGTCTAAAAAGTATCTACAAAACAGATTTCCTTCTTGGAATATAGCAAAGGTCATATGCATCACCTTTGAAATGCGACCCTTTCTGTGGAACATGTTAAACCGACGACTAGAAGATTCAGAATGGAAGACGCTGTGAGCCCACGTCCGAGCCCTAACCCATGCGACGTCTTGTCTTTTTCTTTTCTGTGGTGTTGCCCGAGGTTGGAAACCAGCGTCCCCGGACAGCACCAGCAGAGTGGCCTCATTAGCCACTGCATTAACGCCTCAGTAGTGCTCGCTGTGCCCCCAGGTGTCCCCCCAGAGGCGCCCGGTGCACAACCCCAGAGAGGGGCCGTCCCCGCCTTCCTGGACCGGATCCAGCAGCTGAGCACCGGCGAAGAGGGGACCCTGGAGAGAACGGAGTCGGAGTGGAGTGACGAGGCCGAGGAAGACGGACAGCAGCTGGTGGTTCTGGACCCCGACCACGTAAGCACGTGTTCCCCACCCTGCTAGTGCCCTGATGCGGAGCATGACCAGAGATGCCCCCCGACCCGCTGCTGAGCTGGCCGCTGTCCCCGCGCCCCACGCCCAGCCCCCTGCCCCGCGCCACTCTCACCCACTGGACAAAACCGCTCTGTGAACTGCCTCCACCTTTCCATTCATTCACCCAGATTCAGCAGTCCTCAGCATTGGCACTGCTGACATGGGACCTGGTCACTCTCTGGGGCCGGGCTGTCCTGCGCAGGACCCTGGCTCCGCCCGCCAGATGCCAGGAGAGCCCCTGCGCCTTAGCCGTGAAGCCAGAAATGTCTGCAGACATCCAGGAGGCTGGGTGGGGGCGCAGTCACCCTGGTTCCGAGCCCCTGCTTGGGGTGCACCCCAGCTTGTGAGGTCCCACGCCGCTGCCCCCCCTCCCCGCTCCGGAAAGCGGGGAAGGTGCATCCTGATGGGCTGAGCCCTTTAGGAAAGCCGGGTGCTCCCTGGGATGCTCCCGGTGGGAAAGATGGGCTGTTGCTCGGAGCTCCGGAGCTCCGACCGTGCTCGCCTCACCCTCTCACCCCGGGGAGAAACCAGGACCACCGCCGCAGCTCACTCTGCCGTAGTGCGAAAATGCGCACTCAGGCCTTCGGCACCTGGGACAGGACCTCGGGGTCCCTTAGTCTAGGGCTGCCAGCGCATGTCCTGGGCAGAAGTGGGGCGCCCCCAGCCCGGAAGTCCTCTGTGCCCCGGGAGAGCTCTGGCAGCTTAGGCGGGGCCCTGCCTGGGCGGGCGGGTCACCAGGCTCGCTTCTCTGTCGTTTCAGCCCCTGATGGTGAGGTTCCAGGCCGCGCTGAAGAACCACCTCAACCGCCAGATAGAGAGTCTGAAGCTGGAGCTCCAGGAGCTGGTGCGTAGCGCCCGTCCGGCTGCCCGCGCGGTTGTGCGCCTCCCTCCCGTGACCCGGTTCTCTCCCCGCCGCAGAGCGTGGCCACCAAGCAAAGCCGAGTGCAGCGGCAGGAGCTGGGCATGGAGCTCTATGGGGTCCAGCAGCACCTGGCGCGGCTGCAGATGCAGCTGGAGAAGAGCCACGACCTGCACTCGGTGGCGGCCTGCGCCCGGCGGCGGAGGGAGGAGGAGCTGCAGAGCGCGCGCCTGCTCCACACCAGGACCTGTGAGGCCGCCGACAACGAGCGCAAAAAGCGTAAGGCTGGGGGTCCCGCGCAGACCCGTGTCCCTGGGTGCCCTCTCCAGCCGCCTGGATCACGCCCCCACGGGGAGCTCATCCCCGAAAGGCATCCCTGTGTGCCGTCACGGGGCATCCAGAAAACACGGTGTGGTCCCGTCCTCCCACCTCGGGGAGCTCCCAGCCCTTCAGGGAGAGAAGGCAGCGATGTCTTGAAAGGCACCTGATCGGGCCAAGCAGCTCAGAAAGTGGACGGAGACAAAAGGGGCAGAGGCTGGCAGGCGGCAGGGCGTGGGCAGGGTTTAAATAAGCGGAACACAGGAGTGAGGCCAACCCCAAGCACAGCGTCTTACCCAAGCCAGCCAGTGGCCCAGGGGATGGCGGCAGCCCGGTGGCAGCGGTGGTCCGCTGTGTGGTCGATGCCGGCAAGACCTGGAGGCTTGGGACCAGATGGGGCAATAGGGCTTTTCCTCCTCAAACACCCCCACCCCTGCACGGGCCGGGCTCTCGGCCCCGTGAACCTCCATTTTGCTCACTCTGCTGTGAATATTTCAGTCTGTGGGGCTTTTTTGCTCCAAGTTGGTTTATCCGCTGCATGCGGTTACCACAATGGGGAAAAACGACCTACACAGATCCGGGAGAAAACAGAACCACACGGACACCCAATGTGTGGCTGCAAAGAGGCATTTCAGACCCCGAGCAATGCAGAACTTTCCGGATTGACTGAGTCGGGCTGAGAGCTCCTTTATCAAGCACCCTCCCTGATGGGCACCAAATCAACAAAAAATACTGAGAAAAGAAGAACCCGACATTCATGCAAAAGCAATAAAGAATCGTGGGCTCTGCGGGGACAGAATTTAGACTGGCCCAAAGAGGACACGGCCCCCCACGTGGTCCACGCCAGCACCCCTCAGTGGAGCCAGGCTTCTGGAGAGAGGCAGACATCTTCTTGGTTTTGTTTTTGTTTTTTGAAACCTTCCAGATTATTCTAATGTGCATTCGGGGCCGAGAATCACAGGTACAAACATAAACGACAGGGTCGGCGCTGCTCGGATGAAACCCCACACCGCGTGTAGTCCTCATTAGCAAGATGGGAAACCAAACATCCCCTCCAGAGGCTGAAAAGGGGCAAAGAAACCAAACAAAGCAGGAGGAGGGAGTTAATTAAGTAAAATAGCTGAAACTTGTGCAAAAGAAAGGAAGTAAGTTGACCTGATAGATAAAAATACTCCGTTTTTGAAATGACCAAGACGCCAATCAACTTGGGCAAACGGGGCGAGGAACAGACGGGCTGTCCGTCAAGGAGCATCCCAGGGGGTGAACACGATTCAGAGGGACTGTCGCTCTTCATTTCAAGACGGCCGCGCCGGGGACTGGGTTCCTCATTGAAGAAACTGAAAACGTCGTCAGACTTCGATTTCCCTGAAGCCACCAGCTTGCTGGTTACGGACGCGTCCCCCTGCTAACCGAGACAAGAACAGACGCCCCCATGCTGCCCAACCTTCTGGGGGGCGGGAAATCTGGGAAACTTCCCAGGCACGTGTTACAACGCCAAGTACGGTCCTGGCTGTGGACGCCTCCAACACAGACGCGACACAACCGTCCCACCCGCAAGGCAAAAAAATCCAAAATGAAATAGTAGCAAACAGAGTTTGGCCACATTTATTGAAAGAGAAGTACCTGGTTCTCAAGAAGGGTTTTCCTGTGGGATGCAGGAGTCATGTGAAATTAGGAAAGCTGCTAATTTAATGCATTTGATTAGTAAGTTATAGGAGAGGGGGAAACAAAGTATTTTCAGGGTGTGGGCTAACACTTGCCATCGATCCCGAACTAGGTTAGAAGGAAAGTTCCTTATAATGTTTTCGGAAATGAGCCATAAAGCTGTTCTGGGTGGGAACCACTGGAGAAGGGACAGGCTAGGATCAGGAGGGAGAGGGGAAGCTGCCAGCAGCCCATGGGCCCAACCTCGGAGTCTCCAGCAGGCAAAGTAAATGAGGTGAGGATTTGGGACACGAAATTCTCATGCTCTATCATATGATCATTTACCTAGAAGATCCAAGATTACCAATTAAAAAAAAAAAAACAGTACTAGAAACAGTAAAGAAGGTAAAGTAGCTGAATGCCAGATCTAGCATTTTCTCCTATCCCAGTGATACCCAGTTAAGAACTAAATTGTTTTTTTTTAAACCCTCATTCACCAGGGTCATAATGACCATAAAATACTTAGGATAGATCTAATAAGAAGTGAGTGAGTTTTTCCAGAGAACAGCAGCCCAGTTTTGCTAAAGGACATAAAACAGATTTTAATAAATAAATCTCCCATGTCAGCAGCAGGGAAGCCCCAGGATACAGTCCCAGTCCGCACACCGCGCAGTGCCGTTCCCCCTAAAGCCCACGGCAGGGTATTTTGGGTGACCTTAAACTTATTGAACATAGTCATTAACTTACTCATTTTCAAGAAGTAATCATTCCAAAGTCGAGAGCTCCGGGGTGGGCAGTCTCCCACCTCCCCCTCCCCCAGGTCCCGGGACCCTCGACCGAGCACCCCGGTTATCGGTTCTCGTGCTTTCCTTTAAAGACGTTTTTGCATAGTGTGCGAGAGAGGATTCCTGACCAATACGTAAAATGCTCCCCACCCTCCACAAATTGGTCCAAAAGTGTACTTGGAGGATTAAACGCACAAGGCTACCCGAGAAAAAGTTGAAAAGGAGAGTTACCTGCAGGGAAAGTGTCCTATCAGGTGTCCTAACACGGTGTCAGTCCACCAGAATGGCACCGAGGGGGCAGAGCCTCCAGGGAAGAAGGTGGAGAGCAGAGACTGCTGCGAAACTCGCGTGGGAATCCGGCCGTGTCCGCAGGTTCAGTAAACGGACAGACGGCGTCTGTAAGCCACTGTGTGTTTGCTTGACCGTTTGGTCATCCAAAAATGCATACTTAGACCCCGTTTCACGCCATACGAAAAACAAGGTCAGTTGCAGTAAATGTTTCAGGAAGTCACAGAAGCATCAGAAGAACACGTAAGGTCGCCCGTGGGGCTGCTGTTGCTAATGTCGGGCTGGGCAGGTCTCCGGAAGAGTGATGTGAAGGACGAGGCCAGAGAGGGGACTTGGACACTTTTGCTTATGCAGAAACATAAAACTTATTAAGAAGCATTACGAAGTTAAAGGACAAACACTAGCTGGGAGCAAACCCCGCCTTCGCATCTGTGACAACCTCCATGTGTTCCGGGTTACTCCTCCGTTGCCCGGAAACAAATTCTCACAGACGTTGGGGCCCCGCACGAGCCTGTGTGTCTGCACACTCACGCGGCCCGAGGTCAGAGGCCTGATGCGGCCGGCTGGGCCCCCCACGTGGGCATCTCGAAGCTGAGCGCTCGTGCTGGTGTCCGGGTCTCTCGGGAATACCTGGGAAAATCCGACTCCGGCCCCATTCGTGCTGTTGGCAGAATTCAACTCCTCAGAGCTGTAGGACTGAGGGTCAGCTCGCTCAGGGGGCTGTCAGCAGGGGCCATTCTCAGCTCCTGGAGGCCGCCCAAGTCCCTTGCCTTGTGCCCTTTCCCTCTTCGAGTCACTTTGCAGAGAATTCCCCTCTCACAAATCCCTTCACCCTGCAAATCTCCTTTATGTCCTCTTTGCCACTGGCTGGACACCACTCTCTGCTTTTGAAGGGCTCTCCTGCTTAGGCCAGGCCCACCCGGTACTTTTCTTTGGGACAGATAATGCAACATCATTGCAGGACTCACGGCAGGGGCGTAAAGGCCAAGGGAGCCCCTTTCAAGTTCTGCCCATCCTGCCTTTACTGCATCAAGAGTTCCTAGAAGCCGCCAATGAGAGACAAACGTCCCAGTAGCAGAGTGGCCGAGGACATGAGTGAGGGATTTGAAGAAGGGACAAACATGGTCATGAAAATGGGGAAACTTGCTTCAGCTCTACTGATACTACTGCAAGCTCACACGGGCGTTGGGAATAGTGACTTTTCAATACTCAGCCAACCCGGAAGAAAAGCAGGTGGTCGAACTCGGCGCCCTTGAGGAAGGGTTGACGTGAGTCCCACACGTTTCAGGTGGGAGGGTGAACAGTCAGCTCTGCGGCCGCGGGGCTTGTTTTCTCAAAGTCCTGGGGGCTGGAGGTCCGAGAGCCAGGCGTGGGGAGCGCTGGTTCCGCCCTAGGCCTCTCTCCTGGGCTTGTCGCTGGAGGGAAATCCACCATCTGGCTCTGAGTGGGGAGCGGACAGTGCTGTGCCGGTGAGGCCTGGCCCCCAGGACAGCCCTGACACTCCCGGCCTGCACCACCACGAGGCCATTTCAGTCCCGGGGGCGGGCGGGGGCTCTGGCTGAGCTCAGTGCCCCCTTGGGCGGTGACCTCCCAGGATGCAGGACGTCTACGCGGTAAGAAATATACCAGAGTAACAGGAGGCCTCATGGCCTGCCTGGGTCTCAGCAGATCCTCAGACACGGGGAGGGCCTCTAAGACACGGGGGGCGCTGGAACGGCTGCTGACGATGGCTGGACGGGGGTTACTTAAGCTTGTGTATCTCCGACCAGACTGCAGGGCTGTGATGGTGGAGTCTGGGTCTTTGCGGTCTGGAAGCCGCAGGTTCCCAGGCAGGGGGGCTTCTGGAGCCCTGGGCACTGAGACCACGTGTGTGGGACACTGAGCGCCACCCCTCCCCCCACAGTGGCGGCTCTGCAGACCGAGCTGGACGGCCTGGCCCTGCACCTGTTCTACATGCAGAACATAGAGCAGGACGTGCGCGACGACATCCGCGTGATGCAGCAGGTGGTGAAGAAGTCGGAGGTGCAGCGGACGCGGGCGGAGGTGGAGAAGAAGCAGCAGGTGCTCTGTGACCTCCGCGCGTGACCTTGCCCCCCACACTGCTCCCCACCTCCCCTCCCCCCCAACCTTCCATTTCCCAGGAGCCCCGCCCCCCCGCCTCTGGTGGGCAAGGGGCTCGCGGGCTGGGTGGGGCGTCAGGTGCGCGCACAGGAACGCGGTCCCCTTCGCAGGACCTGCACGTGGACCAGCTCACCAGCAGAGCGCACCGGCTGGAGGAGCAGATCGCGCTGCTAGAGGCTCAGAGCTGCGCCCAGGCCGAGGACACGCGGGTGCTCCGGAAGGCCGTGAGTGAGGTAGGAGCCGCCCCGCACCCCCCAGGTCTAGGGGATGGCTGGCCCGCGCCCCACTCAGCCCGTGGGCTCCCCGCATGTCTCCCGAAGCGGCCCGGCGTCTGGCTGCCCCACGGGGGGACGTGGCAGTTCCTCTTCTGCACGGCCGGTGGCAGCCCGGGAGGCCGGACACCTGGGTCTGCTTGTCAGCTGGATCCTCCCAGGAGAGGCCCCTGGTGTCCCAGGGAGGCTGAGCCAGGCCGCGGGCGCATGGCCAGAGGGGCCTCAGGGCAGCTGAGGCCTACACGTGGAAACGGTGGCCGTGTCTTTCTATTCTGTTGGTCTGTGAGTCACCACCTGCGCTCCCGTGTGCGGGAATGTGGAGGACACAAGCCGCTTTTATGGGGAGAAGAAAACACTTGCAGAAATGGACAGGCCCACGTGGGCCCACGTGGGAAAGCACCCGGGGCCCTCCAACCTGGGGATCTAGAATGTGTTCTGATCAGAATCCCAGAAGAAAAGAGGCAGTTTTTATTTTTTTAATTTTTTAAAAAGATTTTATTTATTTATTTGACAGAGAGACACAGTGAGAGAGCGCACAAGCGGGGAGAGGGGAGCGGGAGAAGCAGGCTTCCTGCTGAGCGGGGAGCCCCATGTGATGTGGGGCTCCATCCTCATGACCTGAGCTGCAGGCAGATGCTCAACGACTGAGCCCCCCAGGCGCCCCAGGAGGCAGTTTCTAGTTAGCGAAGAGATTCTGAGGTTTTACCCGAAGCATACATTTGGAGGACTGGGCAGGAGTTGTCTGGGAAAGGGAAGCTCGGGAGGGGTTTTGCCGGGAAGAGAGGGGTGTCCTGAGATGTGGGGCTTGTGCTAAAGCCAGAAGAGTCCCAGAACCCCCGGGCTGGTGGGTCATCCTCAGGGTACCCCGCTAAATGTCACCCGTTCTGAAGCCTGGAGTCTGGGACGGATGGGCCTTGGGGCCCACGAGCAGAGCCCCGGAGGGAGCAAATTCTTGCAGGAAACCTGAGTGCACTGTCAGTCAGTGCGGAACACAGGAATCTTGCCCAGCGGAGTAGGGACCTTTGGTTCATCATTTGGGGAAAAATTAAATCTTTTCCTCATACCAGACACGAAAATGAATTCCAGATGGGATTACGAATGTAAATGGGGAACATGTACTGGAAGAAAATACGAGAAAAATATTCTTTAAATCCGGAGTTGCGGGGCCTTTGGAAGCCCAACACCGAGAACAGACCCTCTTAACGGAACCCACGCAGAGGGTGAGGCAAGCCCGCCAGGGTGCCTGGGGACTGAGGGCACCACCAGCAGAGTGCAAAGACGGGACACCCGCCGGGAAAGCAGGTTTTCACCTACGAGTGACTTCGGTGGTGGGAACAGATCATGCACGTCAGTAGGAGATACCCCGTGCCCTGTGCCCCTACAGGACGGTCGTGGGCATAGGCCCGGGCTCGTGTCTCTGGATGCCTTCTGCCCCTCGCTGCTGGGTGTGTCTCCGCCAGGCAGGGCGGCCCCATGTCCCATT
This sequence comes from Enhydra lutris kenyoni, assembly GCF_002288905.1. Taxonomy (NCBI): domain Eukaryota; kingdom Metazoa; phylum Chordata; class Mammalia; order Carnivora; family Mustelidae; genus Enhydra; species Enhydra lutris. Next base: position 4,174,270 of record NW_019154159.1, read on the forward strand.
CACTTTGCCTTCCCGTACCCAGAACGGCGTGCAGCCCACAGCAGGTGCACCACAGACACCGTGAACGAACGGGGTGAGGAGCCCTTGATAGAAGGGAACCAGCGTAGAGGGGACTGGCCCCCCCAGGCTGGTCAGAAAAACACATGGGCTCCCGTACACCCACCCCACCCTGAAGACTCCCCTGCCCCCTTCCAAAATATCGCCTGGGCCTCATTCCAAGGAAACTACTGAAGAAGCATGCAAGCAAAAATGTTGTGCATTAAAAACTCCACAAGCAAAATGAATAGTGATTCACTGGGGACACAGTGTTGGGTTTAATAGCAAAGTCCCAAGGGCAGGGCATTAGCCACAAAAGTCAGGATATATCCCAACAATCAAATAGACCCTTGCTGACATAGAAACCTGGGTACAACATGTTAATTTTTAATTCCAGGCTATAGAATAACATAGAGATATGACTACACACACGCATGCACACGCGTGCCCAGACACACACACACACACACACCAGGGCCTGGCAGATGCTCCCACGGAGCTGCCAGGTCATTCTCGACAGCTCAGGCTCCTACGGGAAGGGGTGTCAGGCACCAAGGCTGTACCCATCTCTTGTGACAGAAACTCCGGCCTGTGGACGGTGCTCCCTGCGAGAATCAGCGACACCTCCCACCCCCGGCATCTGGGGTCTGGGTGTGACGGGTGCCCATCCCTGCTGGCTCCCCTTCATCTCCTCCTCCTGGAGCCCTGACACTGAGGGCCTTGGGGCCTGGAGTCAGGGCTCGGCTGGGTGTTTCAATGTATTATTTTTACAGCTGTATTATTTTCACACTTACCCTTTTGCTGGTGCGGGGTCAGAAAAGCAAGGGTGACACAGGGGAAGGAGATTCTCCAGGACGTTCGGGGCTTTTCAGACATCCTCCTGGGGCCTTGAGCATAATGAGGTTGGACCAACGTTCCCATAACCCCAACTCTCCCCCGCAGGCCTGCACGGAGATCGACACCATCAACGTGGAGAAAAGGCGCATCCTGCAGCAGTGGGCAGCCTGCCTGGTGGGCATGAAGCACCGCGACGAGGCCCACAGGACCATCCAGGAGGCGCTCAGGTATGGGCACACCCGGGACAGCCTCTGGCTGCCCTTCAGGGGCACCACGGTGGGGGGCCGAGAGCTCAGGGAGACAGGTGGACTCCGATGGCTGCACCCCCACCTCCCCAGTGGGCGCCCACGGCGTCCTTCCTGCTGGATCTGCTGGGACAAAGGGGAGCACCTGCAGCCCCACAGCCCCAGCTTCCGCCCTGAAAGCTCCCTATTGTTCACCAAGATTCAGTGTTTTCAGACTTTCTGTGGTACGGGGACGGCAAAGCTTTCGTTCTCAGGCTTCCTGGGAAGATTAGGACAAACAGTGGGAGAAGGAGAAAGGGGTGTTTATCTCTGGGAGAGAAGGTCTCCCCCTCCTTTGCTCTTCACCACCTGTGTGCGGAAACCATCCCGGATCCTGTCTTAATCTCCCTGCGCGCGGGGGGGAGCGGGGGGGGGGACAATAAGAGGGCCCTCCTGCAGTCCCTAGGTGATGGGGACCCCGGTGCAGGGCGGAGGGCAGGAAGGAGTGAGTGAGCTGCTCTCTGCAGCTCTGCATCTCCGGGGCTTGGACAGCAGGAGGCTTTTCTCTTTTTGGGTCCTGCGATTAAGAAGAAAACAAAACAAAACAACCACCCCCCCCCCAACAAGGCGCGCGCGGGCACACACACACACACACACACACACACCCACACACCCACGGAAGTAGCGCGCTGCTTACACACTGCTGAACGCCTTCCTTTTCTCATTCGCCAACCTGCCTGGGTGACCTTTCCCGATCTCAGCATGACATTGGGTCATTCCTTCCTTGCCCAGCGACTGTGGGTGGCTTCCTTCCCTCCCAGGCAGGGCGGGTCCTCGCACTGTCTCCGCTGTAGGGTCTCACCCATGTCCCGGCTTATTACAGTGTGTTACAGTGTGTCGAGCCCGGAGTTCTGGGGGATGTCCCTGCAGAGATCTGCCAGGTGGTTCCCCAAAAGGCTGTGACAGTCACATCTCACAGGGGGTTCCAGAGCCCGGCGAGAACTCAGCCATTGGATGGCGCCCATCGGACTAACGGGAGGAAAAAAAAAAAAAAAAAAAAAACACATGTTTTGAACACTTATTTTTTTTACTCTCTCTCTCTCTTTTTTTTTTAAAGATTTCATTTATTTATTTGACAGAAAGAGATCACAAGTAGGCAGAGAGTCAGGCAGAGAGAGAGGGGAAGGCAGGCTCCTTGCTGAGTAGAGAGCCCAATGTGGGGCTCGATCCCAGGACCCTGGGATCATGACCTGAGCTGAAGGCAGAGGCTTAACCCACTGAGCCACCCAGGAAGTCGAGGGTTTGGAGCACACAAGTGGCATCCCCAGCAGATCATGGTCTCAGGGTCCTGGGATCGAGCCCCTGAGTCGGGCTCTCTGCTCAGCAGGGAGCCTGCTTCCCCCTCTCTCTGCCTGCTTGTGATCTCTGTCTCTCTCTGTCAGATAAATAAATAAATCTTTAAAAAAAGAATTTATTTATTTACCTGACAGAGAGAGAGCACAAGCGGGGGAGCAGCAGAGGGAGAGGGAGAAGCAGGCTCCCCACTGAACAGGGAGCCTGATTCCCCATAATCAAGGACGTTCTTAAAGTGCCTTTTTAATTTTTATTTCATTCATTTTTTAAACTATTATCTTTTTTTTTTTTTTTTTTTAGTGGGCTCCATGCCCAGCGTGGAGCCCAGGGTAGGCTTGTTTTTCAAGATAGCGGCCAGAACTTCCAAGGTCTCCATTGGTGGGGTGGCGTCCATGTCTAGGGAGAAATAAGACCTTTTCCAGAAACTCCTTCTAATTTCTCTTGAGCCTAATCCCATCAAGTTTCATCCCCACCATTCCACAGGAACCATGTTAATACATTGACTAAATTGAGTGATCAATTCTGTCTTCATGTGACTTGACTTATCAGCATGTGATACTGCTTTTTTGGGTCTTTTTAAAGCAGGTTCCACGGTCAAAGTGGAGCCCAGCTTGGGGCTTGAACTCACAACCTGAGCTAAGATCAAGAGTTAGATGCTTAACTGACTGAGCCACCCAGGTGCCCCCCTAAAGTGTGTTTTTTTAAAAATAATCTTTATCAAGGATAAGTGATCACATTCTAGGAAATTTGAAAAACAGGAAAAAAGGTTCACAATACCACTGTCTTTTTCCTTCGGGGACAATGACAATTTATTAGCATTTTGGGCACTCACAGGCATCTCTTGTCCCGCACGTATGTCTTACCACGTGTTCAGACTTCTGTCATGCAATTTGTGACTGTGTCTTTTGAAATTGGATGTCTTATTTTTATTGTCAGATTTTAGACATTTATAAGGCTGCTACTTCCTAAAAAAGAAAATGAGTAGCTTTTTTATTTTAGGTTGGGTTTATTGAGGCTAATTTATGTGCAGATTTCTTATGTACAAAAGTTCTCCCTCGTCCGTGCCCAGCTCTGCGAGCGTGGCAGATGGGCAGAGGCAAGTACCCCCCGGGGCCCTCAAGATGACGGGCCATTTCCTTCATCTCCAAGTCCCATCCTCTCCCCACCTCCAGCCCTCGCCGAGCCCCCATCTGCTCTCTGTCCCGCCCGCCCTGTCATTCCCGGGAGGTCCCAGGGATGGAGTCACGCAGCGTGCGGCCGTCCTCGCCTGGCTTCTGAGCTTCATCCCCACGTGGGACGTGGGACTGTGCCAGCGCGGCCGTGTGTGTCTTGTTATTGCCAAAGAGACCGCCGCCGCGTTCACCGGGTCACCAGCTGACGGGCTTCCCCATTGTTTCCGGTCCGGGGTGTCGTGGGCAGAGCTCCTGGGACAGCGTGTACGCGTCTGGGCATCTAGTGCTTCCTCGTCCCCTGGGGGAGCGCCCGGCCTGGGACCGCTGCTGAGTGCACATTCAACTTGGTCACAAACGCCCAATGTTTTTTCCAATCTCGTTCCATTTTGCGCTCCCTCCAGCAGCGGCGCGATTCCCAGCGACTCCCCCGTCCTCACCAACACTGGCTGTTGTCAGTCACTTTAACGTTAGCCCTTCCATTCAGCCGAGAGTCGGGGAGTCGTGGTATCGCCGGACGTTTAACTCTGCAATTCCCCGATGACTGATGAGGTTGAGCACGTTCTCACGCGCTGACCTGCCCCCCAGAGACCTTCTTTGTTATATTGAGGGGCTCATCTCGTTACTGACTAAGAAGAGATCTTCATATATTCTAGATACAATGCCTCTCTCAGACGTGTGCTCTGAACGTATTTCCTCCCAGCCTGTGGCTTTGACTTCCCATTCTCACAACAGTGGCTTCGGAAGGACAGAGGCTTAAACGTTGATGAAGTCCATTAATTAATTTTTTTCATAGCTCATGCTCTTTGTGTCCTCTTGAAGAAATCTTTGCCTGACGTGGGGTCCTGAAGCTCCCTCCTATGTCTTCTGCTAATTCTTCCCCGTGGGTACGTGACCATCCCCAGTTAAGTCTGTCGCGGCATGAGAGCCAAGTTCCGTCCATTTGCCCACAGTCCCAGTACCGCCGCTGAACAGACCGTCCTCTCTCCATTGAAAGACCGTGTCCCCTTCGTCAAATATCAATTGGCCACGTGCGTCTGTGTGTCGGTGTGTCTGTTTGTGGACTCCTGATTCTGCTCCCTCCACAAATAAAACCACATGGACCCGATGATGACAACTTTATACGAAGTCTTAAAATCGGATTGTGGGGTCCTTGTTCTTCTTTTGCAAAAGTATTTGGGCAATTTGAGGTCCTGTAGATTTCCATATATAATTTAAGAACGAGTGTGGCAATTTCTGGAAAAAATATACTTACTACGATTGTAATTAGAATTGTGTTGAGACTAAAGATCTTTTGGGGGAGAACTAATGCCTTAACGATAGTGAGTCTTCTGCTGAATAAACACGGCACATCTCCCCGGTATCTTTTTTTTTTTTTTTTTAATATTTTATTTATTTATTTGACAGAGAAAGAGATCACAAGTAGGCAGAGAGTCAGGCAGAGAGAGAGGGGGAAGCAGGCTCCCTGTTGAGCAGAGAGCCCAATGTGGGGCTCGATCCCAGGACCCTGAGATCACGACCTGAGCCGAAGGCCGAGCCTTAACCCACTGAGCCACCCAGGCGCCCCTGATTTTTGAATAAGAACTTTGGATAAGAACTTATTCAAAGGATCAGCTACTACCAGTGGAGAAAAGCGCACAGTCACAGGACGTCTCAGAATGCAGGAGAAACAATGTGTCACGCAGATGAAGATTCTACTATCCAGCACCTGTCTGTTTGCCTTGATGTTAGTTACAGGCATTCGCACAGCCAGTGTGCAGAGGGGAACCGGGGGTCAGGAGTGACACCCACAGGTGCTCCTCCCAGCCACGCCACGCACGTGGCCACGGGCCTGCGGCTCAAGGGCTCGGAGCTCCGGTATCCGTGTGTATGAAATTGGATTAGCACATTCCCTTTCCGGGATCGCTCCCCTGACAGGCGAGAGTGGCCGGATCTGGCCCCGGGACAATGCCTGCCCCCTCTGGCCCTTCTCCCTTACTCTCTACCCATCAAAGTGGGCAGTGGTTCTGTGACTAGGTCAGGAAGCGGGCATCGAGATTGGCTGCTGCTAAGAGCTGGGTCCCCATTCGTCCCTCTCTGCCGGGCAAGACCCTCCGCGCGCGGGCAGAGCCCGGGCACGGGTGCTCTGAGGCCCCGGCTTTGCTCTCTCGCTCCCGACAGCGAATGCCAGCACCAGATCATGTCCATCGATGGGGAGATCGAGGCCTACAAGAAATCCATCATGGGGGAGGAAGAGAAGAACGAGAAGCTGGTGAGCATCCTGAACCGTGCGGAGACGGAGGCCGGCCTGCTGCAGAAGCTGACCGCGCAGAGCCTGAGCAGGCAGGAGGCGCTGCAGAGCGAGTTCAACACCTACCGGCTGGCGCTGCAGGACACGGAGGACGCGCTGGGCAAGGCCCAAATGGTACGACCGCGCCCCCCCCCGCCCACATGGCGTGTCCCCGCGGCCGCCCCCGCACAGCTCCGTCCCTGCCCCTTCCTTCCGGTCCAGGAGTACACGGCCAGCACGGGCGACCTGCAGTCCGTCCAGCAGACCACACGGCACGAGCTGGAGCTGAGGAGGAGGATGGACGCCTCCATCGTGGAGAAGCTGCAGGAGCACATGACGTCCAACAAGATGACCAAGTACTTCCACCAGCTCATCCTGAAGCTGCAGAAGCAGAAGACCAACCTGGTGGGCCATCCCCACGCCGCGGCCCTGGGGGCGCCCGGGCTGGCGGGTCACGGGTGGGGGACGCGGGCCGAGCGAGGGGCCCTCAGCAGGTCTGCTCACTTGTCACTTAGCTCTAGTCGCACCCACGAGCCGACACTCTCACAGGCGCACGCACACTCGTGTGCACACACGCGCACGCACACACAGGGACTCGCCCCTCGTGCAGGCGCGCACGTGGACGCACCCGTGTGCACCCACCCTAAACAACGTCCGACTCCTTTATCCGTTTTCACATCTATCCTAGTCCAGTCTCCTGCGTTTCACCGAAATACGCCGCAGAGAGGAAAGCGCATGAGGAAGCGCAGGTCCCCACGGGCTTTCTCCCCGGGCGGAGGCTGTTTTAGTTCACTTTTTGGCCACATCCAACTAACATTTTCCGTGAAATGTTCCTCAAAAACCCCCATTTTCCATTCTGCATGCCACTTCGTCACACAGACGAACGCATCGTGTTTGAAAACCCTCTGCGGAGGCACTTGAACGTGTTTCCAGGTTCTAACGTTGTAAACAACTCAGCTCTGCACGTGCTCGCCCGACGTCCTTGTCCACACTTGTGAGGAGAAGCTGCTACGGCAAAAACCCAGGCTCGCAGGGTGGGGTCGCAGAGCCCCGGACCTCTGCCCCACCAGGCGAGGCCCTCATGGCCTGGGGACCTCCTCCAAGAAGAGCTCTCTCTTGCTCTCCCTGGGGTCTCGCTTCACTCCGAGCCGTGGTCGGGGGTCCCTGTGTCCTTCCTTGAATCATTTCTTTGCCTCCCATGGTGTGACCCCCTCCGGCGTCCTCTGCCTCGGTGGGCCCCCTTGCGGAACCCACGGAGGCCACCGCAGCCTGCACCAGGCCTAGGGCACAGCCCAGCAGACGGCCTGCCCCAGGGCCCCTCAAGTCTCAGGAGGAAGAGAGCCCTTTCGCCATGCCAGCACGTAGCAGCAGCTACACAGACGCTTCCTTGCTCTCCAGACTACCAGAAGCTTCCATCCGAGGGGCGGGAGTTGACGGGACGTGGGCCCCTCCCAGCCTGCGGTTAAGAGCATGAGTTGGGCTCCCGTGTGATCCTGGGCTCCGCCTTTACTCTCTCCCTGTGAGACACCCGGCTGGTGTTAGAGCACCCGATCTAACCTCTGAATACAGTGACAGCAAAGGTGGGGGGACAGAAGCTGCGCCCCGCATGTCAGCAGCTGATGGCCATTGCTGGCAGGAGGAGGCTTGGCTGAGACAGCTGGCAGGGCTCCCCTGTCCTTCCGGGAGGGCGGGGCTGCTGCCTACCTGGCCGGCAGCCCGAGGCACCCCATCCCTCCCGGACACCTGGGAGAAAGGCAGCTTGCGGCCTGGTCATAGCAAGGAAGTGGGGAGACGGGGCCAGAACCAAGACTGGACTCAGCTGGGTCTCCGTGGGAGGTCCTGTCTGATGCTGGGGGTGTCCCGCTCATCCTTTCTCTGGGAAGTTGGGGCAAGACTACCCCCTGGGAGCAAAACTCCAGAGAAGCCAACGAGCACGGTGTGCGTGAAGTCACCCGCCAGTCCTTCGGGGGGGCTGCGCTTATAGGCCCCCAGACCCCCAAGCCCCCAGGCCCGCAGGCCCCCCAGCCACCCCTGCAGGTGGTACACACACTACCAGCAATGTCCAGCGGAGGGCAGTAAAGAGTCTCGGTCTCACAAATTTGTCCATTATGATCGCCCCAGAGATGCAAGTTTAGCTCTTTAAAGGGGGCACTTTTTCCAAAATGTTAAAAAAAAAAAAAAAACCCAAAAACCCAAAAAACCCTGGGATCTGGAGGGGGTTCAGAGGGAGGGCAGGCGCAGGTCTGCAAGTTAGTTCAGGAGCAGCCAGGGTGGTCTCAGTAAGAGCGAACGGTCCAGGAGCAGAGCTGAGGGCCTGCCGGAGCCCCGTGGGATGGCAAGCACGGGGGCGGAGAGGAAGGGGGAGCCCCTGTGGAGATCCTATCCCGGGTGGTCCTGACAAAAAGACACGAGGTTCAGTCTGAGCTCAGAGGCCTGGAAAGCTCAGGAGCGTTCCCATGGGGAGCTGGGTGACTGTGATGCTGGAAGCATCCAGGTGGGCAGGGTCCAGCTCTAAAACCCAGGACTGTTGGGCGTCCTGCCGAGTCACCCGCAGGGGCCGGTCAGAGGATGCACGTGAGACAGAGCCAGCCGGGGTCTTGGGGGCAGAGCCAAGATGACCCTGGAGGACAGGGAGCTGGCAGGAGCCAGGGGCCAGGAGAAAGCTGAGAATTTATGTGGGCGAGAGCTGAGGGGCCAGATCGTAGGGTCAGGACACAGCCACCACTCGGGAAAGAGACTCCGTTTCCAAAGGAAGCCTGAGTGACTGTGCCTGCCACCCCCCTCCTCTGGTTCTCACAGATACCCTCCCAGTAAACCCTAGGTCACAGGCAGGACCCGGTGACTCTCCCTGAGAGCCAGCAGAAGAGGCAGGGGGTTCTCGTCAAGGCTCTCAGGGCAGTGGGTGGGCCCCGAGAAGCCCTCAGCTACTCAGCTCTGGCTGGGACTCCTGCCCCACAAGCCAAGGCTGGCAAGAGCCCAGAGCGGCCCGGGCGGCCGATGACAGCACAGCAACATACCGTCTTTCCATGACTGTGTCTAGCTTTTCAGCAGAACGTAAGGACACCCTCCTGTACCACCAGATACAAATGAGAAGTCGTTGTTGAACTTGCCATAGCTTTACAACCCCAGAGAGGAAGGAATCCGTTTCCTTCACCAAAACATACCAGCTGTCCAGACCAGCCCCTGGGCGCCAGATTCAGAACTGTGGGACAGGATGGAAGGAGGATGCTGACGACAACCGTGGCTAGTTTCCTAGGTTACCAGTATAAGGGAGTATTACACAGCCATTAAAAATGACATGAGCATAGAAGTCAAGATTGAGCTCATTAAAAAGCAGCTTATAAACCTATGTGTAGAGGGTGATCTGCCTTTGGTTCTGGGGGAAGGTGGGGAGGTCATATACACAGACTAGAAGGAAGGAGAGGTCGACTGTGTAGCAGATGCTCAAGGAAACGATAGCCCAGCCAGCTCACTTAGACCCCCTGCCCCTGCGAGAAAGACTGCTCAGACCTGTTTCCTTATGCTAATGCAGGTGACGCATCTGTCCAAAATTGACGGCGACATTGCTCAGACCACCCTGGACATCACAAACACCAACTGCAGGCTGGACACGCACCAGAAGACGCTGGCCGAGCTCGACAAGGAAGTGAAGAAGGTCAATGACCTCATCACCAACAGCGAGAACGAGATCTCTAGGCGCACAATCCTGATCGAGAGAAAGCAAGGCCTCATCAACTTCTTCAATAAGCAGCTGGAGCAGATGGTTTCTGAGCTGGGGGTAAGACCTCCGGGCCAGGAGAGGCTGCCCCGGTTGATATTTGCACCTGGCCATGTCAGGGACGTTCTGAAATGAATTCACATGGGACGGAGCCATTCCTTTCCCGCCCCTTTTATGGGTGACACGGCGAGGGGGGGATCCCCCAAGTCGGGGCCTGCCTGCGAACCTTCTCCTGCCAAGGTCCAGACAGTAACTATTTCAGGCCAGACGCTGTCTGCTGAAGGTGCTCACCCCTGCTGTCATGGCCAGAAAGGCAGGTGGTAAGGAAATGGCTGTGGGTCTTTGGTGGGCTCTGAAACTGGACCCTGTAACTTTCACCAGGAACCAAATCTTCTTTCTTGCCAAGCAAAGACAGCAGGTGGGATCTGATCGCTGCTCTAAGTGAGGGCATCTGATGAGTTTGAGGCCTGCAGTCCTTATAGGTTACCCACGTATCCCTAACGTGGGGGCCCCTCCATGGGCTTCAAGTCCAGGAGGAAGACGGTCAGCTGGGCATGCTCTTAGGTAGATCCTGAGCACTAGAAAGCTTCTCAAAGCCACGGCCCAATGGACAATGAGGGAGTAAAGACTCTGGCCCTTGATGGTCTGTCCCTAAAAGAAAACTTGTAAAGCCCCTTTGAGTAATGGAGGCCATGTCAAGGCCCTGCCCTTGGCCCCACAAGGCTGTGGCATGATGGGGAGGGGGCCACAGGCCTCCCGAGACCTGTGTCTCCCACAGCGGGTCAGGGGCAGACGTGGGATGCTCAGTGCCCTCGAGGAAATGTCCCCCAGTCCTCCCACAGATGCATGATCCCAGGCGGGGTCCCAGCCCTCCTCAGCCCACCCGGAAAGCAGACCTTTGAAAACAAGGAAGCTCACTTTGCTTTTTGGTGACTCTCGCTTTTAGGGGGAAGAAGTGGGGCCTCTGGAGCTGGAAATCAAAAGGCTGAGCAAGCTGATCGACGAGAACAACACGAGCGTGACCCAGGCCCAGGTGACCTGGCTCCGCCTGCAGCAGGAGATGGTGAAGGTCACTCAGGAGCGGGAGCAGCAGCTGGCGTCCCTGGACATGTTCAAGAAGGAGATGCGCATCCTGGAGCAGAAGAAGCTGCGGATAGAAAGTAAGCGCCGGGCGGTGCAGGGGCCCCACGGGCTCGCTGCCCTGCTCAGGGACACGGGACACCTCGTGCCCTGCACTCAGGGCCGTGGGACGAGAAGCCTTCTTCCTCTCCAGCTGAACTTAGAAAACGGTCCCACCAGAGGCTCCCCAGCCCCTGTCTTGTCCCAGGCGGTGTAAAAACCAGGGGTCTCCAATGGGCCAGGGTGCCTGGAAGAGGGAGATGAGCACCTTCCCGGCAACCGCCCCCCCCCCCCGCATGGCCCCCACAGAGGCATCCTGGTCCCACCTGGTCCCACCTGTGTCTCCGACCAGAGATCCATGCAGGTCAGCCTGGCCATGCGGCCCCACAGGAAATGCTCCCTGGTGTTCCGGGCCCCACTCCACCTGGACCTCTCACGCCAGAGGCCCTTCTGCCCTCCTGGCCTGCCCATTAGGGTGGTTGTTTTCTGGCCCCTGCCCCTAAGCTGGGCGGTGCCTTGTAGGGGGCAAGGCCCAACTTTCTTGGAGACCCAGTGAGTGCCAGTCACCTCCCCACGGGCTGTTCTCAGGGCAGGGGGCTTGCCCACCACCATCCCGTCCCCCCACCTGCTGGCTGTCCACACAGTGGTCCTTTCCGGTGTCTCGGAGGGCCAGGCTTTGGGAACGGAGCGGCCAGAGAGAAGTTGCTTCCCTCTGGCCCGCAGGGCCCTGACTGGGGTGGGGGCTACTCTGGGAGCACGGCCACCCCCGCGTCCCCTCCGCTGCAGACAAGATCGACCAGGAGAAGAAGGAGCAAAAGGAGATCGAGCGCCGCATGAAGGACCTGGACAACGACCTGAAGAAGCTCAGCGCGCTGATGAGCAGGAACCGGAGCAGCTCCGAGGGGCTGCAGCAGGACAACCTGGTGACCGAGAAGGAGTTCGTGCGCGCGCTCAAGGTCCGGTGCGCGCCCGCTGCGACACGCGCGGGCTCCGGGCTCGGGGGGCGGGGGCGCGCACGGGGGGGGAGGGCACACGGTGGGCCCTGCGTCCGCCGGGGTCCCCGCCCAGCCGGTCGCGCCCCTGTCCCCGCGCAGGCCTCGGAGAAGGAGACCATCGAGATGCAGGAGAGGCTGAACCAGCTGCAGGAGGAGAAGGAGGCCACGCTGAGCAACCTGGTGGAGGCGGAGTGAGTGCCGGCCCCGCCCCCCTCCGCCCCCCTGCCGCCGCGCCTGCGCAGCCCCCGCCCACTCACAGCGGCCTGGGAGCCACGCTGGGGGCGGGGCCCAGGGAAGAGCAGGTGTCAGGGCGCGGTTCCCGCCGTACACCCTGGCCCGTCCAGTCTTCGGGGGAAGTTGAGTGGCTTTTTTTTTTTTTTTTTTTTAAGATTTTGCTTATTTATTTGAGAGAGAGAGAGAGAAAGAGGACAAGCAGGGGGAGCAGCAGAGGGAGAGGGAGAAGCAGGCTCTCCGCTGAACAGGGAGCCCCATGCAGGACTCCATTCCAGGACCCCGAGATGAGGACCTGAGCCGTAGGCAGACGCTTCACCGACTGGGCCACCCAGGCGTCCCCTTGAGTGCCTCTCTTTGGGATAAATTTTTTAAAATTACTCTCCCTTTATGACGCCTGGCTGTAAGAGTAACCCACCCCCAACTGTAGCATTGTGAACGGTAACAATGTCTGCAAAGACACAGGTCATTCCAACTTTCTCCCTTTGCAGGGAAACCACAGTGCATACATCTTTCTTGTCTGCTTGCTTTTTAAACAAAAAAGGGGTTCTCTGTGCTGCCCTCTGAACCAGTTTTATGTATTTTCTGTGGACCCACATTTCCCGCGGGACTGGCTGCTGAGTCAGCCCCTCCCGGCCAGGTCAGAGCCCACGCGCGCTCCTTCCAGCTCGGTTGAGCCCGCTGCCCATCCAGGCCGCGGTAACAGCTCTGGCCAGGGCTTATAAACTTCATCGGTCATCGTTGTGGAGGCTGGAAGTCCAAGGTCAGGGGGTCAGTTTGGGTGAGTGAGGGCCTCTTCTGGATACTGGGCTTCTGGCTGTGTCCCCGCGGGGACTCTGTGGGGTCTCTTCTCTCAGGGCGCTGACCCCTTTCATGAGTCTGCACCTGGTGACATAGGCACCTCCCAGAGGGGCCAGCTCCAAACACCATCGTGTTGGGTGTCATGGAGAGGGGCACAAACATCGAAGCCAGGCGGTGATCGTCCGTCTTTGCTGCTATGTGAACTTCTCCTTTTTACTGAAGTATCCTTAGCACAAAGAGGTACGGTGGCTTCAGGTGTGGCGTAGCTGTGCCTGCACATGACGTCACGACAGCACCGCCAACCAGGGAGGGAGAGCCCCTTTGCCCTGGGTTGTGTGGGCAGGAATCTGAGAGACCGCCTTGGCCCCGGGCGTTTATGTTGACCCGCAGGTAACGGAATGGGGGGATTTGTTTCTGTTTGACAGTCAAGCCCTCCACTCAGTGCCTGGGTATTTAAAGATGCCAAGTGAGAGAGAGAGAGCGTGAGGGTCCCAGGTACTGGCCCCCCTGCTCTGAGCCCGCCCCAAGCCCACCATGCTTGGCCTCTGCTCACCCCTGCCTTCCGGCCGTCCACTGCAGGTCTCAATTTGGAGCAAGCCCTTAGGTCATGAGTTCACAGAAGCATCAGAAAGAAATCTCCTCAGTGTCTCGCACTCTCACACTGCCTCTCCCACTTTTAAAGACACCAGATCATGCTTTGGGAGAAAAAAATCCAGCTGGCAAAAGAGATGCGGGCATCGGTGGATTCAGAGACCGGCCAGACAGAGATCCGAGCCATGAAGGCAGAGATCCACAGGATGAAGGTAGGTGGGGCTCTGGGGGCCTGGGAACCAGGTGGATCCCCCGGGACCACATGGGCCACCTTGGCCAGTGGCATGGACACCATCCCCAGGGAAGGGCAAAGGGTAAGCACTCCAGGCTGCTCCCTTGCTGACCTCCCGCCCAAGGTCCGTCCACTTCGGTTCTTCTCACATGGAGAGGATCACAGACACCACAAGACCCATAGCCCTGCGTGTGGTGTTACGCGAGACACTCTTGTACCCTTGCCCCACGCAGTCCGGGCACTCTGATGACTCTGAGGGCGGGTGGGCCCCCGAACCTCACGACCCACTGGGGAGAGACATCCCACTGTCGAGGAAAGGTGTCTTGCCAGGAAATGTGTTCGGAGAACACACCCATCTTTTCCGTGGGAGCCTGGAGTTCTCTCCACCGTCATCCTGAGCTGGATTTCGTTCCCTCAAAAACAGCTGGTGATTAAATCAGGGCCCTAGGATAAGCAAGGAAGGTAGTAAAAGCGGGCGGGCATCACTTCCACAAAGCCGCTTTCAATCAGGACCCCTCTGCCTGCGGCATTCAGAGGAATTCTGATCAAATGCATATGCTACTAAGTTTTTAAAACGCTCCATTTAACTGACTTTTCAGACCCTGGAAGCCACATTTGTTGGCTGCTGCAGGTCAGACCCCCCCCCCCCCCCCCCCCCGGCCACACACACACACACACACCCCCAAGCGCTTGCGCATGCGCACACGGGCCCCCCCATGGCGTGCGGCTGCTTCCTTTCCTTCGCAAAAATGGGATCTGCACGTCTAGCTTGGCAACTTATTTTTCAAAAAATACGGACATTAGCCCAGTTTTTAACAGTTATAGAATGTCCTGCGTATGTATCCTAACTTCTTAGAGCGTCCCGGGTTGGTGAGAATCCAGATTTTCCTGTTCCCCGTGCTCGCCGTACCGTCCTTTCTTGCTGGGGTTTGCTGCAGGTCCGACTCCCCAAAGTGGGATTACAGGGCGGAGGAGTGCACAGTCTTGACCAGAGCCCCTCAGATCGTTTTTCCAAGAGGTGCTCAAGGACAGCCACGTCCCGACAGCCTGGGCACCTCGGGGTGTCAGCAGCCCACAAGGCTTTATTTTCAAAGTGAGGGGTTTAACCGAGCTCGCCCCCGTGGCACGGTCCCGTCAGCTGTGACAAAATGTACAACCACGTAACCACCCCCCTTCATGATATGCAGTATCTCCATCACCCGCGGGTCCCTTCGTGCCCCCTGCACTCTGCGTCCCGCACCCCAGTCCCCGACTCTCCCAGGATGTCACAGACACAGACGCTGCAGTGTGTATCATCGCGAGTGTGGCTTTTCTCACACCCCAGAACGCATCTGAGACCCCTCACGTCGGTGAGGCCCGGCTCTGTTCTCTGTGCATCATTGCGGTGGTGCATCTAAGAAATCATAGCTCGGCCCACGGTCACAGAGGCTTTTCTCTTACATTTTCTTCTAGAAGCTTTGTACTTACCTGTTTTCTGTCATGGGTTATTGAGCGGGTGTGTGTGTGTGTGTGGGTGTGTGCGTGTGTGTGGCGAGTACTTCCTCAATTTCCTATTTCCATTTTCTTACTTCTTGGCAACTCGGGGGAGTTTGGGCATGTCACCGTTACTAAGCCCCGCCGTGGACACCCGTCCCACACGTTCTCCCTCTGCTCCAGGTCTCTCCCCACTCACGGGGTCATTACGGTTCATGCCGTGAGGCGTGTCTGCCCTCTGCGCAGCTTCTGGGTTTCCCGGATTGCTCTAGACGGCCACCGCAGCTTGAAATGACACAAATATGTTCCCAAGTTCTCTGCACGTGTTTGCACATCTTGAGATCCTGAATCACCTGGAATTAATTTTTGGACATGGCGTGAAGCGGGGGCCATCGCTGTTCTCTCAGCTGGGGTGTGAGTCTCGCTGGCATCCCCAGAGCATCTGGACTTGCTTGCTCAGCCGACACCCCGCTGTCAACAGCCCATCTGTGCCGTCCCCGCCCTGGGCTCCCGCCCCTGCAGAGCATGAGGCCTCTGGCACTCTTTAAACCCCGGTGGGCTAGGTCTCCCACCACCACCCTTGGCCTGGGGGTTCCTGCCTGTTTATCCTTTTTTATTCTGAACTGGCTTCACTGACTACACACAAGGAGATGAATTTATTTTCAATGTCCGGCTGGACAGGTTCAGCTCGGGCCCATGTCTCTGTCCCCACAACGGAGACGGAACACTCCTAACACCCGAGAAAGGCCTCATGTGGCCCTTACAGTCAGCCTCTGTGACAACCCAGGCCCCAGCCCTGGTCCCACAGACCCTTCCCGTCACCGCCTCCCAAAACCACGACCAAGAAATCAACGTTGGTACAGGTGTCCCCACTTTCTTGGCTACCGTCCCTTTTCTGCTCCAGAATCCCACCAGGCTGCACGTGGTGGTCCTCAGTCTCCCAACCTCCTCCGGCCTCTGCCAGTTTCTAGTTTTCCCCTTGTCAGTGCACTCTTTACATGGACCTTCAACTCATTCTGACCAGCAGGGGATGGCTCCAGAGCCCTCTGTCCTCGGGTACATCCCCCTTGCTGGTCCCCTGCCAGGTCAAGGCTCCACAGGGTCAGCAGAGCTGGCGCTGGGCGCTCTCCCTCACGGCCCCCCTGCCCCGTACACCCAGGTCAGGCACGGGCAGCTGCTGAAGCAGCAGGAGAAGATGATCCGGGACATGGAGCTGGCCGTCGCCCGCAGAGAGACCATCTCCACCCAGGCCAAGGGGCAGGCCAAGATGGACAAGAAGTTGCTCACCCGGACGGGCTTCCACCACCAACAGACAGAGCTGCGACGCAAGATCAGGGACATTCACAAGGTAGGCGGCCCTCCGACAAGAGGGAGCGTGCCGTGGACCTGGTCCCTCTGTCCTGCCGGCCTGCTTCTCAGCACTGCCCCTTCTCCTGCCCCCTTCCCAGAGCTGAGTCAGGGCTCCTGTGTGGGGCGGTCTGACCAGGCTGAGAAGTGGAGGTGGGGGGCTGCGGGGGGAAGCAGCCTGGCTCCGGAACCGGACAAGCCAGCTGTCCCCTGTACCATCTGGGCCTGAGCCTCACAACCCACGTGCCAGTTCTGGGTAGAGATGCAGTGGCTGTCACTGTGCCCTTGAGGGTGTCCGGCTTGGGTTTTACAGAAGAACCACACAGAGCGGTACAACCCAGGGCCAGAGACTATCAGATTTCAGCCCCTCACCCACCACCTCACAGAAACGGCGTCAGGGATGCACGGTGTGTTGAACCGTGGCTCATGTTGAGTCCCTGTGTCTCTGAGCCCAGCTGGTGGGGGGACAGGCTGGTGGGCACTCGGAAGGCCCACACCCTCGTGCACCAGGCCGTATCAGCGAGCACATGGCGTGTGCCCTGCCCAGCACACACTCCCTCGACCATCACCGGCCTCTGGCTCAGACTCCCTCCGCCCATGTGACCTTGGGCGTAAGTGGGACCTTTCCAAGCCTGCGTTTCTGCCTCTGCCGGGTGATATATGAGCAGTAGCCCCGCCCCGGGTAGGTGAAGGCTCACCCGAGAAAGAGAAAGAACCCGGTCTCCGAGCCCCGCTGGGCTCCCGCAAACTATTCCACTCTAGGCTCAGGAATGCTGCCTGACAGCTCCGTGCTTCAGCTTCCTGACCTGGGGAAGGGCACGCATCTCGTAGAGCTGTCCAGAGGATTACATGGAGACTGTCGGGAGAGCCTCTGAAGGCCTAAATCCTATATGAGGAGAGATTAGCTGAAAATGATGGGGTTGACCCACCTGCTCATTTGGAAATTACTGGAGGCAGCAGAATGGCCTTTTCTTGGTCCTTGTTGGCCAATCCTCTCTGCCACGCTGGTCACTCATGATGCCCACTCCTCTCCACCCCTGGGGCTCCCCAGCTGCCACCCCTGCCCTGCCCTCCCTGCCCCCTGCTCAGCTCCAGCTAGGGGTCTGCGCCCAGATCCTCCTGCCACACATTCCCCCACGTGCCACACGCAGCAAGACCGCCAGTGTTCATGCACAGACTGGCCCTTTGCACAGCCCAAATTCTCCCGTGTCCCCAGCTAGACCCTGAGAGTCACTCTGTTGCCTCTAATTTATTGATCTACTGGACCCCACCAGCTGTGTCCCCACCCCACCCCCGGCTGCCCAACCTCACTGTGACGGAGTCTGGCTTCCTCCACACCCACCCCCAACACCCCCCACCCTGCGAGGCTTAGCTCCTGCCCCAGGCATCTGCTTTTCCTACTCTTGGCACACAGGGGCCCAGCAGCCCCTGGTCCCTGTGCCCTTGCAGACAGATCTGCTTCAAGAGGGGGGCCCCCATTTCTCTCTCCCAGCCATGCCTGCCTTTGGGGAGCAGTCTGCAGGGTGGGAGTCCCTCTCACTGGGACTCACCCCTCCAGGTCCTGGTGTCTGAGGGGCAGGGACTCCCTCTGCCCTCGTGGGGATCCTCCCCACACTCTAGCTGACTCTGTCTACCTAGTAACCAGGAGGCAGGGTCCCGGGACGGTCCTGTCTATCTCCCAGGCCACCGAGGAGTGCACCAAAGCCATCCTAGAACTAGAAGAAACTCAAAAGCACGTGAGCAGCTCCCTCTCGGAGAAGCAGGAACAGCTGTCGGTGATGCAGTCCAGTACTGACGAGCTCGAGGCCCACCTGGACCGGCTCTTGGCCCTTAAGCAACAGGTAGGCCAGTCTCCTGAGGCACCAGGGCCACAAGCGGCCAGGCATGGAACCTGCCCTCGCGGCAGCAGCATGCCCTCAGCCAAGGCCTCCTCCTGACCCAGTTAAGCGCAGGGACCCCAGTGCTGCCCAGCACTCTATGATCACTCGCTCACCTCATATGCCCTAACATCTAATAATATTGCACAACTTTTATGGGCCAGGCACTGCCCTGGGCGCAAAGGCGACAGAGCAGGCTCCTGGAGGCTACATTTTGGGGACAGAAGGACACGTGATAAACAAAATGAATGAAAAAGATAGCTTGTGTTAGGTGGTGATAAATATTCCGGAGAAAAATGAAAATGAGAAAGGGCACTGGTGGCTGGGTCTTTTGAGAAACATCTGAGTCCAGACTTGAAGGTGGCAAAGGAGTGAGCCGGCTGGGTAAAGCAGGGCAGGAGGCCGCTCTAGGGGCGGTCAGAGGCCAGCAGGCTGGACCTGAGGGCAGAGAGACCACAGTCCATGCTGTGCACAGCCAGGGGGCGGCGGTGATCTCAACTTTGGGCTCTTGTCAGGGAGGTGGGAAGACAGTGGAGGGTTTGGGGCTGAGGCATGGCTCTGGGTTTAGCAGAATCCCTCTGGCTCTCATGCCGAAGGGTCAAGGGTAGAACACGGGAGGCCTAATTGAGGTGATGCACGGACCGGGGCAGTAGCCATGAGGCTAGTGTGAAGCTGTGGGATTCTGCATATAATTTCAGCTGCCCCAGTGGGAGTTCCTGCTGGATTGGATGTGGTGTGAGCAGTAGAGGAGGGTCAAGTGAGTCTGCAGGGTCCGAGCCTGACCAGCAGAGACGGGAGGTAGCGCAGGGAAGTCCACTATGGGCCTGGCACCCAGCGCTATCAAATGTCTCTCAGATGATGGGCAAAGGAAAAGGCTCAGCTCACAGCACATCAGCCTCTTCTCCACCGTGTGGAGAATCCCTGTCCTTCGCCCTTCTCCCCCGGGCATTTTCTCCAGTCCTGAGTTTGTGTGGGAACAGTGGGTGTCCTATTTTCAAGCTGCATAACCTGATGCGGGGTCTCTTGTCCCACCCAAGAACCTCTCGGAGCTGGTGGCCCTGCAGACGCGGGTCAAGCACCTCCAGGCTGTGAAGGACGGGAGGTACGTGTTCCTGTTCCGCTCCAAACAGTCGCTACTGCACGAGCACAGGCGCTTGGAAAATCGGCTGGTCGTCATCAGCACCATCCTCGACCAGGTGAAGAACGAGTACCCCCAGTTCCAGGCGGCCCTGCTCAAGGTCAGCCAGACCATCGCCAGCAAGCTCCGGCCGTCCGAGTCCCCCTAGAGAGCAGCCTGGGCCCTCCCTCCCACGCCTGCTCCCCCCCACCCCTGGAAGAGACCAGAGTCTGTGTATGGAGCCATGCCCACCCCCAGAGACGCCCTTTCGGAGCAACAGGCCAGCGCGGCGGATCCGGATGCTCTCAGTCGCCCCCCCACCCCAGGCCATTCCAACCGAGTCAACTCCCAGCGCTTCCGGGGGCACTTCGGGGAGCCTCCCACCCCACGCAGGGCGGACTCCGCGAGCCTCTGTCCCGAGAGTGCCCAGAGGGGACCGCGGCGCCGCCTCCTCGCGCCCCGGTCCCACTGGCGTCCCGGAGGAGGGCCCGACGGAGAGCGGGCGAGGGCCAGGGGCCCCAGGACGCCGCCCGTCTCCAGCTGTCCCCGCGCGGTTGTCGCCGTCGCGCGACGCCCCGCCCCGCCCCAGCACCTGCCACCCGGCGGCTTCTCGGCCGCGTCCTGGGAAAGGGCCTTCAGAACAATTTCCAGCACGAAAATAAAATTCTTTTCTGAACGCGGAAGAAACGCGTCTTTGTCCGCCAGCGCCGCGCCCCCGCGGCGGGAGGCGCCCTCGGAGCGCCGGGTCGCCCTCCGCAGCCTCCGCTTTTCCGGGAACGAAGACGCTTTCCCTGCCCGAACGGCTTCCGCGCACCGGCCGCGCGTTGAGGGAGCCCGCGGTCCCCGTCCGGGAGGCCCTAAGGCCCGCGCGCCGTCCCCGGCCTGCACGCGCGTCCCGGCCGGTGCGCGCCGCTCGCCCCCTCTCAGGCTCGGGGCGCGGCGGTGGGCGGGGACGGGGAAGCCCCGCCAGCAGGGGGCGCGCGCGTCCGGAGGCGCGCACCCTTCCCAGGGCGCCTGCGCGGGCGCCTGTCACCCGGCCTGCCCCGCCCCCTCTGGCGCGTGCCCCGCCTGCGCCTGACGCCGGGTGGCCGTGGTGGGCCGGGGCGCGTGCGCGGACGGTAGCGCCGGTGGCGGGGAGGATCGGACGCGCGTGCGCGGAGACTAACGGGGTTGAGGGGGAGGTCGGAGAGCGAGGCGGGCTGGGCGCGCGTGCGCGGAGGCTGGAGGGGCGACCCCAGGCTGGACGCGCGTGCGCGGAGGTGAGCGGACAGCGGGCTGCGGGGGTTCCAGCAAAGGGCCGGGCGGGGACCGTCTGCAGCGATAGCTGCGACAGGGGCTGGGCGGTCGGGCCGGTCGGGGCGGCCTTGACTCCGTAAGGGGGCGGGACGGATCGATGGGCGGGATTGCCTGGCTGTGGCCGCGGGTGCAGAACTGAGCGCGTCCTGCCAGTGTCCGCGCGCGGCGGGCCGCGGTGACGACGGGGACCCCGGGGGTTCCGCGGTGCCCTCCGCGCCCTCGGTGCTGGGCGACGGGCGGCCGTTTGCCCAGTTGTGGGGAGGAAACTGAGGCACGGGGTAAGGACCCTGCGTCTCTGAGCAGGGCGCAGCTGGACTTTGAACCCGCTCGTCTACACCGCCACTCGGGTTGGGGGAGCAGAGGCTCCAGCTCTGAGCCACTTCCCTGAAGCGAGGTCACGGGGCCTCTGGGCCAGCGGCACCGCTTGACCTCCTGACCTTCTCCTTTTCCCCATTTTGTCTGGATTGTCCAGCCCTCCGGCGGACAGTCTTCCCGCGGCCAGGGTCTTCCCCGCGCGGAGCGGAGACAGCGGCAGGGGCGGGTCCTGGCCCTGCTGTGCCCCTGGCCACCCCCTGGCCACGCCCGCGCCCCTGAATTCCGGGTGGGGAGGGCCACCAGCACTGGGCAGGAGCTCCCAAGAGCGGGTTCCCCAGGCAGCCTCGCGGTCACGGGGTGTCACATGCGTCTGGATGGGGCAGGTGCAGCTGGGACACTGCCGTATAAACACGTGCACATTTAGTCTTGGTCCCCAACTCCTAAGACGCTGGGAACCTTGGCACTGGTAGTCTTTTCTGTGCTCACAGAATGACTGGCCGCTGGGGCCTCTGGGCAGCCTCGGGTGGGGCCCGGTCCCCAGAAGCAGGAGGCAGGAGTCTAGCGTGGGGACTGTCGGCCCACTTGCCCTACCCCCAGCCTCTGGGGAGGACAGAGGGGCTGGTGAGTGACAGTCACCAGTGGCCAGTGATTTAATCAGTTGTGCTTAGATAATGAAACCAAAACTCGTTGGGGTTCGGACAGCCTCCGAGCTGTGAACACACTTCAGCGCGGGAGGGTGGGCGGCCTGCCCAGCGAGGGCGTGGGGGCTCCGGACTCACCCCCATCCCCATCCCACCCACGGCCTCTAGCTGCCCCATCCTTTACAATAAACAGGTAACAGTATGTAAAGCTCCTCCCTGAGTGTGCTGAGTTGTTCCAGCCAATCATCGAACTAGAGGCGGATGCAGGGAGTGGGGCAAACCCTTGAATTTATAGCCCGTTATTTGCTCAAAGTGGGAGTGACAACGGGGGGGCTTGTGCCTGGGGTCTGAAGGGGGCAGTCCTGTGGGGCTGAGCCCTCACCTGTGGGGTCTGCACCGACACTGGGATTCATGTCAGGGTTGGAGTGAATCCCTGGGCTGGCGTCGGGAGAATGGGACCGTTCGTTGGCATGAGGGAAAACCCCACACGTTTGGGTCAGCAGCGCTGTGAATAAAAGCGGTTCATTCATGCACCCAATCCAGCAGTGGCCCACTGTGGCCAGAGTGTCCCAGGGGCCCTGTTTGTGTGTTTGATGGGTTCAGACTCCCTTGGGCCCTCACTGCGCTAGCCCTACTAGCGTGTGACTTCTCCCCAGTCCTTGCATGTTTCTGGGGGCACGATGATGAGAGCGGCCCCCAGGCCTCCTGCCACGCGGAGCTTGCCCCTGTCTGCTCCGGGGCCAGGCTGCTTCCCAGCCCACGACACTAGGGCAGGCCACCACTGAGAGACCTTGATCTCACTAGCGGCCAGCTTTGGCTCAGGTCCTCCTGCCAGACCCATGGAACCTTCGGAACCTTCCTCAGCCTACACGCCGGGCAGTCCAGGATGCTTGGACCCAAGCACTCCTCCCCTCGGCATCTGACGCCTCTGAGGTCAGATCTTGCCTGGGGTGACAGCTCTCCCAGCTTTCCTGGCAACCTCCCCGTTTTCTCTCGGAGAGAAAGGACTCCGTTAATTAAATCCGTGCACATTGGTCTTGTTGGTATCTTACTCCTCAGAGGAGCTGAGCCAACAATGTTCATCATAAAATATTTAGAACAGGGGCCCCTGGGTGGCTCAGATGGTTAAGCGTCTGCCTTTGGCTCAGGTCATGATCGCCAGGTCCTGGGATCAAGCCCCACATCGGGCTCCTTGCTCAGTGGGGAGCCTGCATCTCCCTCTCCCTCTGCTCCTCCCCCTGCTTGTGCTCTGACCATCTTTCTCTCTCTCTCAAATGAATAAATGAGAAAAACACGTAGGACATACAGAGAAGCAAAAGGGAGGTAGTAGTGGACTTAGCTCCCGAGCGCCCAGAGAGAGGAGCTGCCGCACACCTGACCGCAGGGGCAGGGAGGGCCGTCCGGGAGTGTGGCCCTCGGCCACAGAGCTGGCGACTTCTTACCAGGCTGTAGCCACTGCCCGGTCAGCAGAAGAGGGACCGAGGGAGAGTGGTGGGTGCCCTGAGGGCTCTTCCACTTCTAGCTCATTTGCCAAAACAGAGTGACTCAGCCCCAGTCTCTGCGGAAGCGGGACCGTGTTTCTGCCAGGCGTGCTGTGACTCGTCTGTTTGATTTACGAGCTTACCACATAGGTCTTTGCGTGTCATTAAATCATTTTACACACATTTTAAATGCTTTTCATTTGTAAGCAGTCACAGTACAGGGCGTCCCGAAACTCCCTATTTGGGGCTTTCCTCGGCTTTCCCTTTTCCCTTCCCTTGCTGTCTTTCTAAACAGTGCCAGCAGCTCGTCCCTCCCTGCCCGCCCCGGTTCTCTGCACACCTCATCCTGGGCACTGCCGGGCCAGCCACCGGTCTGCGTCTGGAAACTGCTGTGAGAGCCCCGCGACCCCCCCACCCCCAGCCACTCCGTCCCGCCTTCCTTGCTGAGCCCCGCTCCTCTCTCGGCAGGCCTCCAGGACCCAGCCGGCTGCCTGCAGGGGCCAGCGACCATGGCCGCGCTGTGGCCTCCCAGCTCCCGCCCCCTGCTGGGGGTCTGCACCTTCGTGTCCCTGGCCACCGCTGTCTTCCTGGGGCACGTCCTGCTCCGTGATTTCTTGGTGGTCCCCCAAGAGCAGCGCGGCTTCTCCCGAGTCCCTGAGCAGCTGTATCACGCTCGCCAGCGGGAAGCCCGTGACCCGGGCCCCCAGCCCACCACAGGGTACCATGGCAGTCCCCGAGCGGCACCCAGCCAGTGCGATGTGCCCCCCAACAGCCGCTTTGACTGCGCCCCTGACAAGCCCATCACCCAGGAGCAGTGTGAGGCCCGGGGCTGCTGCTACCAGCCTGCGAGTCAGTGGCCTCAGGTTCCCCGGATGGGGCAGCCCTGGTGCTTCTTCCCACCCAGCTACCCGAGTTACAAGCTGGGGAACCTGACCAGCACGGAGACAGGCTACACGGCCACCCTGACCCGCACCAGCCCAACCTTCTTCCCCAAGGACATCTTGACCTTGCGGCTGGACCTGCTGCTGGAGACAGAGAGCCGGCTTCACTTCACGGTGGGCAGGGCCACCCGGGGGCAGAAGAAACGTGGGTGGGCGGCCTGTCAAGGTGGAACCGACTGGGTGCTGGTCTGGTGTGCAGATGGGTTGGGTGGCTTCACTGGGAGCCCAGGAATGAGCACACGGTGCCTACGCTCAGGGAGCCGTGGCCACTAAGACAGTGATCAGAAGGTTCTAGAACGTGCTCTGGAGGGCAGGGCCCAGGGCACAGTGGAGGGAGGTCAGGTCTCCCCCAGTAAGTAACCTCCCACCTGGGACCTTAAGTCCTATAGGACAGGAGTCAGCAAGGGGAGAGGTGGAGAAGGAAGAAGGCGGAACGTTCCAGACAGTGGGCAGTGGAATCTGGTGATCGTCCACCCCGCTGAGGGCAGGACCTGTTGTCTGATTCACTCCCTGCTGATTTCCAGCCCCTGGAACCATCTGGCACATAGCAGGTGCCCAGTGGAAACCCAGGCACTGAGTATGAGGAGGCCAAGCCAAGAGCGTCTGAGGCACAGAATTCGTTATAACTTTAACGAAGTGACTTCCAGCCGCTAGCATTTACCGGGTGATTGCTGGGCAGCAGACAGAGCCGGGCTGGCTGCTCTGATCTGACCCTCAGCCACCCTGCAACAGGCATGCTGGGTGGAACGTTGTTGCCAGGTTCAGCCAGTAAAAATGCAGGATGCCAGTAACTTTGGATCCAGAAAACCAAGGAATGGGTTTATAGTTGTTAGCGTACGTCCCATGCAATATTTGAGACATACTGGAAGAAGTGTGTTTGGAATTCAGATTGCCTGGGTGTTGTGTGTCTTCCCTGGAGACCCGCGCGGGGTGGTCCCCGGGCTTGGGATGCAAGGACACGGAGGCTCAGTGGACCATGTCGCCCACGCTCCCATGCTGTGTGCGGCCACGCTGGGCCGTGCACGGAGTCCCCACTCCTCTGGAGGGTGAGGGCGGGGTGATGGGGGGAAGGCGTGCCAGTCCACAGAGAGCCTCACGGCGCCAACATCTGACTTCTAGATCAAAGATCCCGCCAACAGGCGCTACGAGGTGCCCCTGGAGACCCCGCGTGTCCGCAGCCGGGCCTCGTCCACACTCTACAGTGTGGAGTTCCAGGAGGAGCCCTTTGGGGTGGTCGTGCGCCGGAAGCTGGATGGCCGGGTGCTGTGAGTGCTGGTCTCTGTGTCCCCACCCCAGCGGGAGGGTCAGGGCGCCATCCCTGCTCCCTCCACCTGGAGCCCTCCCTCCCCTCACTCAGCTCCTCAGCCACCCCTCTGCAGAGGCCCTCCTGACGTCCCCCAGGGAGGGCCCACTGGGGGTGGCATCCTACCAGGGACCTTTGGCAATGGCTGTCCCACACAGAGCACCCGCCCCAGTGTCGAAGGTGCCCAGGCTGAGAAACCTCGGTCGGCACTGCGGGCAGCGTCCCCTTGCCACTTCCTGTTCACATGCATGTGATTTAGTGTCCAGTGCCATGTGTCACTTAGGTGCATCAGGCACCCCAACAGCTGAGCAGTGGGTGCTGTTACTATCCCCACTGTCTGGACAGGGAGACTGAGGCAGGCCCTGAGGGCAGCTCCTGAGCCAGGGCCCTGGCATCCGTGTTATTGGCCACTGTCTATGTCCCATGCCCCTGGGGCTTCTGTCCGCTGAGGTCTTAGGTTTATCCGAATCGTGGCTGCTGTCTGCCCGCCAAGGAGCCTTTCCTGTTCCAGACACTCGCTCCTGGATCTCCAGCTCCTAACGAGGTTCTGACCCACAGTGGGCGCCGGCAGGATGGGTAGGGAGGACGAGGGCATCGGTCAGTCATGCCCTCGCCTCCAGGGGACACGTCACCTCCCCATCACACCCTGAGGGTTGGATGCACCAAAGTGTCCTGGAATCCAGTGTGGTGGCCGTGCCTCCAGTGTCTGACGGGTCCCCTGCCAGAGTGCCCCTGTCTGTCCTGATAGTGGATTCTGCAAGCACATTTTCACCCTGGGCCCTTTGCCTGTATACAGTCCCATGTAAATGAGTGCCCTGGGCGGACAGGGCTCCTTTTTGTCACTGGACGCAGTTCCATGTTTGGGAACGAGCTTGGACTTGCCTTAGGAGAACTCACCTCCTGAAATGCGTTTTTCTTTTCTGCTCCTTCTGGGCTGAGCGTTCTGGAGCTGCCCGCAGGGCTGACACAGTGGAAAGAGGCAGGGAGTGAGGGCAAGTACGATGTCATAACCGTGCTGAGAAAGTTCTAGAGAGGAGCTGTGCAGATGCGGAGGGCAGGGCTGGCTCTGGAGTGAGGGGCTCCAGAAGGCCTCTCCAGGAAGCTGACCTTTGAGCAAAGATCTGAGAGAAGTTTTCCGAAGCACTGAATCAGGTTTTGGTCTTGAAAACAGATACGTCTTGCCCAGGGGCAGGCGCGATGGGATGTCATCCCATGAAATCAGCATTAATAGGTCTTTCGTGCCCCATCTGTGGTTCTTGCCTTGTCCAGACACTGTGCCACCTCAGGGGGTCCTGCCCTCCCCTGGGTGGACAGCTCCATGGGCTCTGGGGAAGGACGTGGCCAGGGTCTGGGAGTAGATTTGGTCCTTGCAGAAGGATCTTGAGGCCACCTCAAGGACTGGAAGGGTTCGGGCAGCCCTTGCCCAGCACCGGCTAGCAGCCAGGG
The DNA here is from genome assembly GCF_002288905.1 of Enhydra lutris kenyoni. Taxonomy (NCBI): domain Eukaryota; kingdom Metazoa; phylum Chordata; class Mammalia; order Carnivora; family Mustelidae; genus Enhydra; species Enhydra lutris. Next base: position 4,201,082 of record NW_019154159.1, read on the forward strand.
CTTATGGAGCTGTTCCCTTCTGGATGCCCGCCTGGGGCAACGTGGGTAGAGCCAGGTAGTGTGGGGGGGAACTCTCCACACCTGGGTCAGGTCCCCTGGGTCGCTGGGCCTCCCGTGGCTGCTTCTGTCCCAGGATTAGTGTGTCACAGCGTGGCCAGGCCTCTCCAGCCCTCCTCAGGGGCCACCAGGGGTCTCTCTGGTCACCTGGCCACCTAGGATGCCAAGGCTGCTGGGCTCTTCCTGGCAGGCTGAACACGACGGTGGCGCCCCTGTTCTTCGCCGACCAGTTTCTGCAACTGTCCACCTCCCTGCCGTCCCAGCACATCGTGGGCCTTGCCGAGCGTCTCGGCTCCCTAATGCTCAGGACCAGCTGGACCAAGATCACCCTCTGGAACCGGGACATCGCCCCCGCGGTAAAGGGGGTGGCGAGGCGGGGACTGGAGGCACCGCGTGGGGGAGGGCGCTAACGAGCTGTGTCCACACGCCCAGCCCAACGTGAACCTGTATGGGTCCCACCCTTTCTACCTGGTGCTGGAGGACGGCGGGTCAGCTCACGGGGTCTTTCTGCTGAACAGCAACGCCATGGGTAAGCAGGTGGGCACCCAGTCCCCGTGTCCCGCAGCCAGCGCTCCCTCTGAGCCCCCAGGCCGGCGGCTTCCCTCTGTGTGGCTGCACCCCCGCCTTCAGGGGGTGAGCACGGGGCTGTCTGCACCTGTCCAGACCTGCTAGCGGTCGAGGACTGGGGCCGTGTGGAGGGCCTTGGGCCTTGCCTCCCCAAGAAATGAGGCCAGTGGGCCGTGGCTTCTGCCAGCTTCGCCCTTAGGTACCCCCAAGATGCACTCTGGGACCCCTGCTCTGAGCAGAGGCCGGAAAGGGGAGTCCTGGGGTCTGTTCGGCTCCAGGCTCTCAAAGGAGTCAGGCTCAGGGGAACTGTCCCCAGGCCCCAAGCAGGCTGCTCCCAGCTTCCCTGGTGGGATGTGACCCCTCTTCAAGGTGCCGTGGAGGCGGGGATCGGGGGAAGGCGGCGCGGGTGTTTGTTCCTGAGCCCCAGGGCTGCCTCCCCCAGACGTGGTCCTGCAGCCGAGCCCGGCCCTCAGCTGGAGGTCGACAGGTGGGATCCTGGACGTGTACATCTTCCTGGGCCCTGAGCCCAAGAGCGTGGTGCAGCAGTACCTGGAAATCGTGGGTAGGCCTGTTCCGCGGCCCCGCACCCCCCATCCCTCCTGTCCCCCCAGCTCCCTCAGGTCCCTCCACCCCTCCCCCGCTGCCTGCCTGCTCACGGAGCCTCCCCCATCCCGCTGGACCACAGGCTACCCATTCATGCCGCCCTACTGGGGCCTGGGCTTCCACCTCTGCCGCTGGGGCTACTCCTCCACCGCCGTCACCCGCCAGGTGGTAGAGAACATGACCAGGGCCCGCTTCCCCCTGGTGAGTGCTGGGAGGGCGTGCTCAGGGGCGCTGGGCCGGGACACAGGCCCCCAGGCCGGCTGTAGCGGACCCTGTGCTGGCTGCAGGACACCCAGTGGAATGACCTGGACTACATGGACGCCAGGAGGGACTTCACCTTCAACATGGACGGCTTCGCGGACTTCCCGGCCATGGTGCGGGAGCTGCACCAGGGTGGCCGGCGGTACGTGATGATCGTGGTGAGTGGCCCTCCTGTCCCGTGCCACATGGGGGCTGCCTCTCCGGAAAGGGGGGGCCGGGCGCAGGGCCGGGCTCTGAAGGGCCCCGCACTCCTGGGGCCAGTTCTCGCGGCCGAGCGTCCAACTGCATGGCTGGAGGAGATGGGGAGGGGGCGCTGAGGCCAAGGGGCTGCACAGCGGACACCCCACGGTGGAGGGATCTGGTCTGCCCGGAGGTCGGAATCATGCTGACACTGGCCGTTTCCCTCAGTTCAACCCTCGGAGCGCAGCCAGCATCTGTGGCCGCTCAGGGCAGGGAGGGCGGATGTGGACCTTCTCTTATTCTGAAACCCGAGAACCTGTAAAGCAGAGCCCAGACGTGCATGCTAGGGGCCCCGCAGGCCAGTCTCTCCCCAGACGTGTGCATCAGCACGCACGCCCCCTCCTGCCTCTGTTCTTTCTAATGATGTATCGGGAGCATTTTCCCATTTCCCCAGTAACTGGTGCCTGGCTTTGGGCATTTCCTTCTCCTCTGACCCCGCTCAGGACCCTGCCATCAGCAGCTCAGGTCCCCCCGGTAGCTACCGACCCTACGACGAGGGTCTGCGGAGGAAGGTTTTCATCACCAATGAGACGGGGCAGCCTCTGATTGGGAAGGTAGGGTGGGGGCCACCGGGGGTCCGGGGTGAGAAAGCACGAGGCCCAGCCAGGGGGAGCAGGGGGCTCACTGTTGGGAAGAGGATAGGATTCAAGAAATCATGCTGTCCAATGAGACAGTGTAGGGCAGGTAGGGGGAGGGTCACAGCTGGAAGTGACGGGGGCTGTGGATTGATGCCACCTCAAATCCTTCCATCAGGGGCCCTTGACTTTGTGGGCAGCTGGGCCCAGCCCAGGCATGAGCTCTACAGACCCTCGGCAGGGGTCTCTGTGTCCTCAGCCCCTGGGGGCTTCCCAGCTCTTCCCATAAGGCGCCTGGCAGAGCCCCCAGCTTCCTGTTCCGGGGCGTGCCCTTAACCAAGGGAAGGGGTTCCCCGCTGAGGGGAGGCTGGGGAGGCCGTCGGGGGTGCAGAGGTCCGTGACTCGGTCCCGGGGCCCTTGTCTGAAAGTGAGGTCTCAGCTGAGTGTCCCCCCCCATGACCCCTACCGCCACCGCCCCTCACCTCCACAGCCCTCCCACCCCCAGGCAGACGAGCAAGGCTGTAGCGCTGGGGGGCTGGTCTCCCCTCTGGCCTCTCCTGCAGGTGTGGCCCGGGTTCACCGCCTTCCCCGACTTCACCAGCCCCGAGGCTTTGGACTGGTGGCAGGACATGGTGTCCGAGTTCCACGCCCAGGTGCCCTTCGACGGCATGTGGATCGTGAGTGTCCCGAGGGCTGTGGGACTGGCCCTGCCGTCTGCCCAGGGCAGGGCGCCCACCGCCAGGGCCTCTTTTGCAGGACATGAACGAGCCGTCCAACTTCGTGAAGGGCTCTGTGGATGGTTGCCCTGACAACGAGCTGGAGAACCCGCCCTACGTGCCAGGTGAGTTCTCCTTCCCGTCCCCACGTGCTGCCTTCCTTTCCGAGGAGCCGATGGCACAGCCACCATGAGAAGGGGAGGGCAGCCCCGGGCGGAAGGTCAGGCTGGGGAGACATCAGCCAGGCAGTGCGGACCGGGGCACCCGCTGCTGGCCGGGGCCCTCCAGAGGGAAGGTGTCTCAGGCTCAGGGACAGGAACGGGGAGAGACCAGAAATGCGTCAAGAGCAGGTGGGCGTGAAGTCTGCGGTCTGCAAAGGTCGGCCTCAGCCTCCCCCTCTCCCTGTCCTTGGAAGGGGGGAGATACTCCCCCTTTCGAGGGGGCTCCTGTGACGTGGGGGCACCAGCGGGCCAGGCGGAGGCTCCACAGACAGAGACGGCCTGCCTCTCTTCCAGGGGTGGTCGGCGGGACCCTGCGGGCTGCCACCATCTGTGCCTCCAGCCGCCAGTTCCTCTCCACGCACTACAACCTGCATAATCTGTACGGCCTCACGGAAGCCCTGGCGTCCCACAGGTGAGGGCCGTGCTCACGGCTGCCCCGCGCCCTGGAGGAGGGCCTGCTGGCGAGCACACAGAGACCCAGCGGGAGCCTGGAGGGACACCTGTCCTCCCTGTGACACGCTCACCTTGCAGGGCAGCCCAGCGGCTTGGGCCAGACCCCCGCCCTCCTGGCCTTGGCCCTTTCAGCGGCTCGCTCCCCGCTCTGCCTCCCTCCTGCACCCCCACATGAGGCGCGGGGTCACACCGGGGCTCCCGGGCAGCCCTGCTCCTCACTGCCCTGTCTCCCTGCTCTGCGCAGGGCCCTCGTGAAGGCTCGGGGGACGCGGCCCTTTGTGATCTCCCGCTCAACCTTCGCCGGCCACGGCCGATACGCCGGCCACTGGACGGGGGATGTGTGGAGCAGCTGGGAGCAGCTGTCCTACTCCGTGCCAGGTGAGAGCCCCTGTCTGCAGCAGCAGCTCAGAACGGAGTGCCGGCCCCAGCTCAGCTCAGCGAGACGCTGCTGGCGCACGTGGGGCGAGAGACCTACAGGCCCCTGTGCCCCTGTGCCCCGTGCCCCCGTGCAGGGGGCTCACCCGTGCGGATCGGCTGCCCTGTGGCGCTGTGCCCTGTGCCCCCGTGCAGGGGCTCACCCGTGCGGATCGGCTGCCCTGTGGCGCTGTGCCCCGTGCCCCCGTGCAGGGGCTCACCCGTGCGGATCGGCTGCCCTGTGGCCTGTGCCCCGTGCCCCCGTGCAGGGGCTCACCCGTGCGGATCGGCTGCCCTGTGGCCTGTGCCCCGTGCCCCCGTGCAGGGGCTCACCCGTGCGGATCGGCTGCTTGTGCCCTGTGCCGCTCTGGCAGGCCATGATCTAGTTTCCAAGCATCCCCATCGCGCCTTACGCCAGCCACTGCTGGCGAAGCAGTCAGATTCCGTCCTCTCAAGATGTCCCTTCTGGCGACCTGAGCCCAGCCTGCGGGTGCCGCCCACCCCACCCATGGAGGAGAGTTTGACTTTAGTTCTCAACAGCTCTGATGCTGCAGACACGTGCTGGGCAGAGAGAAGGGGCCGGGGTGCCGTCCCTGGGTCAGCACCTGGCACTGCTGGGCCTCCAGCAACCTCCCAGCCTGGGAGTGCTCTGGTGGTGGCCGGCCTGCGGCGGTGCGGGGTGCGTCTGCAGACCTTTGGGCCATGGGGAAGACCTGCGAGGTGAGCTCTTGGAGGAGGAGCCATTCCTCCTTCCAGAAGGCACCGTCCGGCTCTGCCCACAAATGCTACCGGCTCTGATGTCACCCTGGGGCAGGCACAGCTCACCAGGGCCCAAGCCCCTGCAGGCCAGTCTCTGAAGCCCCTTGGAGCAGGTTCCTGGCCCTGCGCCCACCCCTCGTTCTCGGGCTGTAGCGCTCGTGGGCACTGATCATTCCATGGCAGAGGTGACGTTGGTCCTGGGACCTGTTGCAAGCCAGGCCCTAGGCTGGGTCGGGTCTGCCCTTTGGCTGCCGGTCCCCGAGGAGACTCTGAGGAGAGGGAGGGCCCAGAGCAGCCTGGTCCTGCTGAACAGTGGCGGGTGCGCCCCAGCTGATAGGACCCGCAGCCACCTGACCCTTCAGCAGCTCGGGGGCTCGCTGACCTCCCGGCCGCACACACCAGCTCACACTGGCTGCTGATGGCCCAGAAACGTGGGCTCCCCCAGCCCTGGATGCTCGTGGTCCAACTCACGGCATCGGAGCGGAGAGCCCTTCCTCGTGTCCTCCAGCTCCTGGGAGTGGCCGGCAGCCCTTGGTGTCCTTCATGGGGGGCTGTCTCTGCCTCCGTTCTTGCTTGGCCATCTGCCCCGTATGTGTCATCACGGTCTGGGCTTCCTCTCACGCGGTCACCAGGTGTACTGGGTCAGGACTTCCGGTGACCTTGACTGAATGGTCGCCACCAAGAGCCCCTTTCCAAATAAGGTCACCTCAGCACAGAGGGTTAGGACTCGAGCACCCCTTTTGTGGGGACACACTTCCACCCTAATGGGCCGCTCTGCCCACCCCAGATGTCAGCAGGCAGTCTGCGAGGGACCCCCTTCTGCTGACCACCAGTGGAAGAGGCCAGGGCCAGCGCCGTACTGAACGGTGGGGCGGGGGCGGGGGGTAAGCCCCAGTCTGGCTCTGCCCCCCCAGAAATCCTGCTGTTCAATCTGCTGGGGGTGCCGCTGGTGGGGGCTGACGTCTGTGGCTTCCTGGGCAACACCTCGGAGGAGCTGTGTGTGCGCTGGACCCAGCTGGGGGCCTTCTACCCGTTCATGCGGAATCATAACGACCTCAACAGCCTGGTAGGGGCCCGGCGGGCCGGGCCGGGTTCCGCCCTGGGGGTCCCGCCGCAGACGTAGCAGCGCGGTCTGGCATCCATGCCAGCAGGCTGAGTCTCCCGCGGGAGAGGCAGGGACTTCGAGGCCTGAGAGCCAGACGCCACCCTCCCCTCCCCTCCCCTCCCCTCCCCTGCTGCAGCCTCAGGAGCCCTACAGGTTCAGCAAGACGGCGCAGGAAGCCATGCGGAAGGCCCTCAGCCTGCGCTACGCACTCCTGCCCTACCTGTACTCGCTCTTCCACCGGGCCCATGTCCTGGGCGAGACCGTGGCCCGGCCCCTCTTCCTAGAGTGAGTGCCTGGGGTCGGGGAGAGAGGGCCCACAAGCTGACTACCAGCCTAGTGGCCAGCAGGACCCCCATCCTGCTGGACGGGGGTGTTATCCCCAGACCGAGGGAGGCAGGGAGGAAACCCAGGCCCTCCCTACTGGGGGCCCTTTGCACCCCACTTCCCACCCGTGAGATTGCAGCTCAGGGCTGGGGACGGTGCAGGTTCCTAAAAACCCAGGGTGAGGGACACCCAAGTCCAGACCAGGCCAACCGGACAATAAGGCAAGTTGTAAAGCCATCCCAGGGTTGGCTTACGGGGAACAGGACCTTGGAAAAAACCCAACTGATGCCCCCAAGTAGGACTCAGATGTGTCAAAGGTGCCCGCAGGAAAAGACTGTGTCCGGCCCGTGGGTCAGAGCAGTCCCATGTGGTACAGATCCGTTAGCTCTTTGCAAAAATCCATTTTCCTCTCACGCTGTGCAAATGCAAGTTCCAGGTGGGTTACACCCTTAGACATCGAAACTGAAGCTCTAGGAAGTTCCATGGGACACAGAAGCAAACGTCCCCCCTGGCTGGAGGAGGGGGTTGAATTTAGGAAGAAAAGTTCTACTTCTCCGAACAGAAACTGAGACCATTATGACTTCCCTCATCGCGGAATCGCGAAGGCAAACACACTGGGGTCATCAGTGTCCCAAACTGACAGGGAAAACGCACTGGTTGGTGGGACGAGGACAAGCCAGCAGCAGACCAGTGGCCAGGAAGTTTATCACACTGGGGCCACAGATGGTGCCCTGCCCCAAGTGTGTGGCCAGGGAGAGGGCCTGTTTGCCTCCCGCGCCGAGCTCCGGGGGCTGGGACCAGCCTCGCCCCGTCCCGCCTGGAGTCCTCTGGCTCCTTGTGATTCCCTGAGGGCCTCCTGAACATGCTGAGGTCACCAGGCCCATGCGCCCACCTCTCGTGTTTGAAGGTTCCCCGAGGACCCGCGCACATGGACCGTGGACCGCCAGCTCCTGTGGGGGGCGGCTCTGCTCATCACACCCGTGCTTGAGGCCGGGAAGGTCCAAGTGACAGGCTACTTCCCCCTTGGCACATGGTACAACCTGCAGATGGTGAGTCCTGGGGACCAAAGATGTCCCTCCTCCCGGGCCTGGGGGGGTGGGCCAGAGGGCAGAAGGGAGCATGTGTGTGGGGACCCGGCTGCATGAGGGCCTCCTCGTGCATTTTCGCACCCAGGCTTTGCAGTGACCCATTTTCCAGATGAGAAGACTGAGGCCTGAGTGGCCCTGGTCTCCAGTTCTCCCACTCCAGAGTCCTGCGCCCGCCCCAAGCCTGCGTCAGGCTCTTAGTGACGTCACCGGGGCTCCGGCACTGTCCTGACTCATGACACGCCATCTCCCTTCAGGTGCCAGGAGAGGCCTTCGGCAGCTCCCCACGTCCTCCTCGGGCTCCCCTCATGTCCGCCATCCGCAGCAAGGGGCAGTGGGTGACACTCCCAGCCCCACTGGACACCATCAACGTGCATCTGCGGGCTGGGCACATCGTCCCCCTGCAGGTACCGGGGCCGGGCCCCCGAGCCTGTCCGCCCAGCTCTGGGGCTGCCTGGACCCCACGCTGCCCCTTCGGGAGAGGGTCCATCCCTAAACCTCAGGCAGAGAGGACAGCAACTAAGGGTTGAAGATGAGCTGACATGCTGTTCCCGGAGGGAGGCGGGGAATCCTGCCTCGTGTCCCCTCCTTGGGAAGCAGCGTGCAAGCCTCCGTGGGCTGCTCGTGTCCTCGAAGGTGTCTGCCCTGGCCAGAGGGGTCAGGACAGGCGCCCCAGCCCCTTGGGTGTAGGCTGTCCTGTGGGTCCTGCCTCCTTGCAGCACGGACTTGTCCCAGCCCAGCGTCCTTCCCGTTCTGACTCTGGAGGCCTCTGCCGGGCTTGAGATGGTGACATGCGCCACCCACTTTTCCAGGGCCCTGGCCTCACAACCACGGAGTCCCGGAAGCAGCCCATGGCCCTGCTCGCCGCCCTGACCGTGAACGGGGAGGCCCGAGGGGAGCTGTTCTGGGATGACGGGGAGAGTCTGGGGGTGCTGGAGCGTGGGGACTACACGGAGGTCATCTTCCTGGCTAGGAATGTGAGTCCCAGGACCTGCTGGAGCTGGTGGGCGTCGTGGGGACCCCCGTCCCCGGGTCAGCCTCGTGAAGGGAGCAGGGCCTGTGGGCCAGCCGCCCTGAGCCAGTCCTCACGCACCTGCTGGTGTCCTGAGGGTTTGCCCAGAGGCCCCCTCCCCCCTGACCCCCGCTGGTGGGGCTTCCTGGGCCATCCGCTGACACCTCGCTTCTGTCTCCCCGTTCCGCCAGAGCACCATCGTGAGTGAGCTGGTGCATGTGACTAGCGAGGGGGCCGGCCTGCCGCTGAGGAGGGTGACCATCCTGGGGGTGGCCGTGGCCCCCAGTCAGGTCCTCTGCAATGGCGTCCCTGTCTCCAACTTCAACTACAGCCCCGACACCAAGGCAAGAGGGCCCACAGCTGGGGTCAGAGGGCTTGTCCCCCAGGACGGTCGAGGGGGCAGGAGGTGCCAAGGACCTCTGGGACCTGGTGCCGTCCGAGCTGGGCCTTACAAGGGTGAGGGAAGGAGGGGAAGGACAGGCCCCGTGCACCCTGGATCTTTGCTCCTCCGGTGTCTACACAGACGGTGACGCGTGGGGCATGTTTAAATGCCAGCCGGCTTCCAAAGCTGGGGCGGCCAACACAGAGGACACCGTCCTCCGAACTCAGCTGGGGAGGCACAGAGCCAGAAGCCCCCGGGGCTGGGGCCGGCCCTGAGCACGCCACTCACCCCAGCCCGGGGTCCCGTGTGCCAGAGCTCGGGGCCTCCCCTCTGATGGCACCTGTCTGGTGGTCAGTTTTTACTTTTTTTTTTTTTTAAAGATTTTATTTATTTGAGAAAGAGGGAAAGAGCACAAGCAGGAGGAGAAGGAGGGGGAGAGGGAGAAGCAGGCTTCCCACTGAGCAGGGAGCCCGATGCAGGACTTGATCCAGGGCCCTTGGATCATGATCTGAGCCCCCCAGGCGCCCCGCTCAATTTTTATTTCTTATTTTTCCCCAGACCCTGGACATCCCCGTGTCCCTGCTGGTGGGACAGCAGTTTGTCGTGAGCTGGTCGTGACCCGGGCCGGCGGTGAGCCGGCCTGTGCGGGAGGAGACCAGTTTCTCCGTGGCCCCAGCGCCTGACCTCCTGGTCAGGACGTGTGGGTGGGCCTCAGGGTGACGCGCGTGCCCCACGTCTCATGGCGCTGCCCTCCCTCAAGAACCCAGATCTGCCTGTGTGTCTACCTCCTGGGCCCAGGGGCTCTGGGCCAGCAACACGCCTGACGGTTCTCTGCACAGATCCCATGGGCCGTGGCCCCAGGGTTGCCTCGTGTGTGCGGTGCTGTTCTGGAAGGCTTACCTCTCCGAAGCTTGTCACTGGAATGAGAATGATGTCGCCCACTCCCAGCTCGTCGCCTGCCCCCAGCTCCCCGCCCGAGACAATATAGGTGCGTTCCAGACGAGGATGGCGTGCCTGCACCCCGAGGTCACGCCGTGGGCGGCTGTGCTGCTCTGGCCGGGTGAAAGGACAGGGCTGGGCGGCCACCGTAGCCTGCTTTCTGGGCGATGCCCCCGGCAGCAGGGGGAGCTGTCCCCCCGTCCCCCGTCCGATGAGAGTGGGCCAGGGGAACTCCGGAGGGTTCACAGGACCCAGGGAAACCCTTGACCTTAAGTGCAATTATTATTAATAAAGGGGTCATTGCGATCAAGCTTCTGCTGGTCCTTCTGGGATTCGGGGCAGAAAGGACGTGTCTCAGGGCCAGGACATGGAGGCAGCCCTCAGCCTGCCCCTGGATGCCCTGGGGGTGGGGGGAGCTGCACGTGTGCCACGCCCCAAGCTCTCAAAGCAGCAGAGCCCTGTGCCACCTTCCTGGCGCCGCTCAGGGGCCTGGAGAACGTCCCACTGGGCGTGGAGTCCGAGGCAGGGTGGTTGGGAGATGGGCCCCTACACCTCATCCCAGGCAACCACCAGTCTGCAGTGTGTTTTCCAGAAGCTTATGGAAAGGGGAGCATCCCGCACGTCCCGCTGAGATCACTCAGCCTGATTCCTCTGAGACTCGCCCATGCTGCACGTCCCTGCTCGCCTCCGAGTGGTTATGCCACCGTGGGCCTCGGGGCTGGTTGCGATCTGGGGCCGGTTTGAATAAAGCTGCACCGAGCGGTCCTGGGTCCTCACTTCTCTTGAGCACAGGCCCCGGGCGGCACGGTCAGGTCATACGGGGGCGGGTGTGACTCACGTTCTAAAAGCTGCCAAACTGCTCTCCAATGTGCTGGCGCCCGTCCGCGCTCCCGCCAGCAGCCGAGTGCCCGCCGCCCCGCATCCTCGCCGCCCCGGGACCAGTCCGCTGGCCCACGAGCCATGCCGAGCATCTTTTTGCAGACTTTGGCGATCTGTCACCCATGAATTTCTCCGGGGAAGCGTCTCTTCAAATCTTTGGCCTTTTTTTAATGTGGAGGAGTGGCCTTGTCATTGACTTACGTTCTACACCCATCATGGATATCCAGTTTTTCCATTGCTACCGTAACAAATGACTACAAGCTCAGTGGCTGAAAACAGCAGAATCACCTCGTTGCGGTGCTGGTGGCAGAGAGGGCGGCCAAGGTCTCCCTCCAGGCTGCTTCCTCCCCGCAGGCTCGGCCCGAATCCGGTTCCTCGCCGGTGCAGGCTGCCGGCAGACCTCGGCCGCACAGGTCTGGAGGTCTGGGCTCGGGCTCCCGCCCGATGTGAGCCATGTGTCCTTCACCACATCTAGAGGCTGCGGCTTGCCTTGGCCGCAGTGCTTCCAAGCCCAGCGACGGTGGGTCGGCGCGTCAGACCCCTCCGGCCGACCGAAGTCGAGAATATGATTAGGTTTCCAGAGCTCAAGTGGTTGGTTTAGGTCCACTTGGGTAGTCCAGCATGATCTCGTCTCAAAATCTTTAATCACATCTGTCTGCGACGTCCCTCTTGCCATCCATTGTGACACGGTCCCAGGCTCCAGGGAGGAGGACCTGGGCGTCTGCGAGGGACCACGGCCCCTCCCGAGTAACAGCCCCGCATGCGGGCTCCTGCTGAAGGCCCCCGTCAGGTTTGCGCTTCGGAATGCTGTCTCCCAGGCCATGGTGCACCTTGCTTTCCCAACGGTGCCCAAGGAAGAGAAGGTTTTCATTTTGAAGAGTCCAATTTATAATTATTTCTTCCGTCCTATTAAAGAAATCTTTGCCAAACTCAAGGTCCCTAATAAGACTTTTCTCCCGCTCTCTTCCAGAAGTTTTGTAATTTTAGGCCTTATATCTCAAGCTACTTTTTCTACATGGTATGAAGTAACAACTGAGGATTTTTTTTCTCTGCGTGTGGTTACCCCAGTGTTCCGGTCTCTTCGGTTAAAAGCATCATCCTTCCCCCACGGCACTGCCTCGGAACGTTTGTCGAAAACCCTCTCACTGTAAATCTGTGATCTCTTTCTAGACTCTGTATCATGGTCAAGGCCCCGTGGCATCCCGGTCCTGCCGTCCCTCTGTAGTATTCTTTGCTATAAGGCATTCGAAGTTGTCCAGTTCGTTCAATTTCGCAAAATCGTTCTCGCTAAGCTAGATCCTTTGTATTTCCATATAAATTTTAGAATCGGGCGCCTGGGTGGCTCAGTGGGTTAAAGCCTCTGCCTTCGGCTCGGGTCATGATCCCAGGGTCCTGAGATCGAGCCCCACATCGGGCTCTCTGCTCAGCAGGAAGCCTGCTTCCCCCTCTCTCTCTGCCTCTGTGCCTACTTGTGATCTCTGTCAAATAAATAAATAAATATTTTTTTTAAATAAAAAAAATAAATTTTAGAATCAGCTTCTCAATTTTTGCCCAAGTCTCAGTTTTGTGACTGGGGCTGAGCGGACTCTGCAGGACAGCATGGGGAGAACCGACAGCGGACAAGGCCGACTCCCCCGTAGGACGGCCCCTCTCTTGCTCACGGACACTTCCCACCGCGATGTGCTGTGGCTTTCGGTACACAGAGCTTACTTATCTCCCGTCTGACGGAGCCCCCGGATTTCATTCTCCGAGTGTGCCCCGTTGACATGCAGGAGTACAAGTGAGTTCTGAATACTGACCTTGTATATGGCTGCATTTCCTAAACTGTTACCGGCTCTTTGCTGCAGGTTCCTTAGGATCTTCTACGTGAAGGAGCGTGTCACCTGTGCATAAGGACCTTTCCCTTTCCAACCGGATGCCTTTTCTCCCCTTTGGCTGCCTTACCACGCCAGCCAGCGCCACGGTCTGATGCTGAACGTGCTAGATGAGGACATTGTGCCTCTCTCCTACACGGTTACTGACAGCAACTCCTCGCTGTGGGCTCATCGATCTCTCCATGCAGTTCAGTCGGCTTCTGCCAGTGTCTGACGCTCTGCTCGAGGTGCGGGGACACTGAGGACTGTCACATTGTTTCTGATGACCTGCCTTTTCACTTACGCCCCTGGTAACACTCAGGCAGCAAAGCCTCGGTCCATGCCGCACTCGCCGCTCCAGGCTCCGTCGGTTGGCAGGCTACCGAGGCCGGTGTTCCCGTCACGTCACTCTTCGCTTATTTGCGCCTGACTTCCTGTAACAGTGTGCAGCCCAGTCGTTTTACAGCCCAACCTAACGATCTGTGAACAACGGACTTCACCCTGCTCGCGCCCGTGCAAGCATCATTCGGGGAGGATGCCAGACTCCGTCCCCGATCTTCCACTGAGCCACGCGCACACACAACTCACCACCTTTCAAACACGTTACCCAGCGATACGCCATTCAGAGTCACACAACCATTACCACGGTCCAACTCAACGTTTTCATCCCGCCCTCCTGCCCCCCGGAACACTGCCCCAGAGCACGCACTCCCCGGCCGCCCTCCCCAGCCTCTGGAAATCACCACCCGCTTGTTAGCTGTCTAGTCACCCGCCTGGGACATTTCACAGAAGCGGCATCACACAGCACGTGGCCTCCTGCGCCTGGCGGGCTCCCCCAGCCGCGGCAGGTGCCAGCAGCCAGCTCCTCCGTGGGCACTTACCACACCTCCCAGGGGATGGATATTTGGGTTATTTCCGCTTTCTAGCTATTAACCGCTAAAAATAGCTACTGAATACTTGAATATTCCACATGGAATGCTGAATGGTCTGAACATCTGTAGCGGGGCCCACCAGCCCTCTTGCTTCCCTGATGCTCAGTTGCCAAGGGACACAGCTAAACCCATCTGGGCCGATGCCAGCTGCGTTCCCAACAACCCCCACCCGCTCATACCGATGCAAATATCAGCGCTCGCCCACAAAGCCCCCGGCGCCAACCACTCACTCCCCTTCCCAGTGCCGCAGCGCACTGTGGGGAACGCACTTGTGCAGTCTACATTCCAGACTACTGCCCGAGGCAAAATTACTCAATTTTAATTGCTCCCACTGCTCAGAGCCAGGCTGCTTTCCAGAAAGTCCGTACCTATCGACACCACCACCATGAAGAGTTCCCACGCCCCTGCAACACTTAGGGTGGTTATGAAACCTCTGATAGCCACGGATCACATCCCAGTCACCTGCGAGGGTGAACGGCTTTCATGCTTTTTCTAACTGCTCTCTTTCCTGGACAGCATTTGAGTTCAGCTCCCCAAGCGTCTCACCTTGCGGTTGGGTTGGCTTCCGGCCATCTCTTCTCCGTGGGCACCCGTTCCTCCTCCGCCCTAACCTGCGGTGCTTCTGAAGCCGGAACAGCTCAAGGCCGGTGACCAGCTCAAGGCCGGTGACCTTCCAGGATTCACCCAGAGCTCCCATCTTGTCTCGGCACCTGGTGCACAAACCCAAGGCCAAGCTGGGGACAAGTATTTGCGGCCTCTGCTCTTCCACCTCCAAATTCCCTCCCTCCCGTCCACAGGAAACGGGGTCCGGCACTGGGGCCGGCTGCCGCGTCCTGGCTAGGGACAGTGTGGGTGCACGTGGCCGGGGCTGTGGCGTCACGGTCTCTGCTGCCGGTGCGGAGGTGCCCCCATGCACTGCCTCTGGGCCCCTGTGCCGTCTCTCAGGGACAGGAGTTCACACAGGACGTCCCCTTCACAAACCGGACCAGCGCAAACGCCTTCAGTCAGAATCGCCGGTGAACAGTGTGCAGCGCTATCATCCTGACCAGTGTGGGCCGTCGCAGAGGCAGGCAGAGCTACCACTTCTGTTTACTGCTCGAGACCAGAGAATGGGGTGAAGGGCCTGACCGGGTGCCTGGATCACACTGCACATTACCAAAAGAGCCAGGGGCACCTTGAGAAACATAAGTTACAGGGGCGCCTGGCCGGCTCAGTCAGGGGAGCAGACGGCTCTTGACCTCAGGGTCGTGAGTTCGAGACCCATGTTGGGGGGTAGAAATTACTTAAATAAATGTTTAAAAAAAGAAAAGAAACATAAATTAGAGTTTATAGTAAAAGTTTCAAACATTTAATGAAAAAGAACCTCAGAGCAATGCATTATTTACATACAGGTAAGAAAAGAACACCAAACGCTTGTCCTGGGGGCTGTCGGAGAGTTCGCACAAACCCCATCACCTGGAAGCCGCCCCCGAGCGCTTCCCCACTAAAGCACGGGGCGGCCACCGGCTCCTCGTCGGCATGCGGGGCTCCTCAGATCAGGTCAGCCACTGAGAGACAGAAAGGAGTATTAAGGAATAATAGGAACAAGAAAACACACAGCTCTACCTGGAGGCTCACAACAGACGTCCCCAAAACAGCCAGAAGGAGAACAGGAGAAGGGCCCCAGGGCCGCCACAGCGGGGCCCGGCGGCCGCTCACCGTTCATGGGCATCTCATCGATCTGGGTGGAGTAGTACTGCTCGATGTCCCTCAGGATGCGGATGTCGTCGTTCTTCACGAAGTTGATGGCCACCCCCTTGCGGCCGTAGCGGCCCGACCGCCCGATTCTTCAAGAGCAGAACAAACCGTTTCAGAGGACGCAGCGGGGAAGGCGCCAGTAAGCCCCCCGGCCGGCAGGCCCCCGAGAAGCCCGCCCGCACCTGTGGATGTACAGCTCTCTGTTGTTGGGCAGGTCGTAGTTGATGATGAGGGACACCTGCGGGACATCCAGCCCCCGGGCCCACACGTCCGTGGAGATGAGCACCCGACTGCGAAAAGAGAAGGAATTTGAGGTGGTCGCCTCAGTCACGCAAGTTTCAGGCTGGCGGGGCGCCAGGTGGCTCCGTCCTTGATTTCGGCTCAGCTCGTGATCTCAGGGTCCTGGGATGGGGGCGCCGCATCGGGCTCCACGCTCAGCGCACAGCCTGCGTGTCCTCCTCCCTCTGCCGCCCCCCCACGGTAAATAAAATCTTAAAAAGAAAGGTTCTGGACTGGCTCTAAGTTGAAAACATGCCGGGTCGCTGTCACCCAGCCCCCCGCAGGTGTGAGGGGCTGCGGACGGCAGTGACCTGTGTGCAGGGCACTCTGCGTCCTCAGCTGCGCCGGCCTCCTGCGCGCTCCAACTGACAGAGTCCAGGACCTCTCCCTGCACTGCGCCCAACCTGTGGAAAGCCAGTCCCGTCCGTCACTGGGAAACACATCCTACTTCTGCCTGGCAAGGAGCGGGGGACGGCAGTGTCACTGACTTCGGTGCGGGCTCCGCCGTGTTCCAACTTGAACTGCGACTCGCGCCACCTGCCCTTCAGCCAGGACGGGATCGGACACACCCCCGGCCTGCACCGTCCAACACAGAGGCTGCGCGAGCACCCGCCGGCCGAGCACCCGCCATGTGCCCAGCCTGGAACGGGGGCTGTGGACGTGTCACACACACAGCATTTTGAAGACTCAGAACAAAAAGAAGTCAGAAAAGTCTTAATTAGGATTTTTAATGCTAATTACGCGATGAAAACACTGAAATGACATGCCACATGAGGTTAAATAAAATGTACTAAAAATCAACTTCACCTGGTTCTTTTTATCTGTGTTACTGTGGCTGCCAGGAGATCCCAGGTTACACCTATGGCTCGAATCCTAGCTTACGGGACGTGACCGTGGGGACGCGCTCAGAGTGCGAGGGCACAGCAGCGCAGGAGAACAGAGTTCAAGATGGAACAGGAAGGCATCCCAGCCACATCATCACCCACGTGCGCAGCCCCAAGGGGAGGAGAGAACAGGACCCCGGGCACGCGGGAAGGGGAGCCCAGGCTCGGCAGGTCACACGGCCGCCAGACATAAGCAAAGACGAGAGCCACACCGAGACCCATCAGGGGAAGAAACGGGGAGATGCAAACACAGGAGCAGGGCAGCAGGACTTCCCATCGGAAACAACCGTAACCCCAGGGTTCTCTCAGCAAACCCCTCCCTCGAGACGTCGGAAGGGGCATTGCACAGTGAAGCAAACACTGCCCGACTAACTAAAACCCGCACCCTGTCCCCGGTAGCCCCAAAGTAAACACATAAAGACACTCTTCAGGGAGAAGGAAACCCAACCCATACAGGTCAGAGACAAAGGAAAAGAGAAGAATGGGGACCACGAGTCTCAGTGTAAACACATTCTGTCACGTGAAGATGTCGTGTGGTTTCCACGGAAGGGGAGGGCCACTGAAGTCCTGCTTCCAGCCTCTGCGGGCCGCGACGATGGCCCCAGTGCGCATCACGACAGGTGCCGATGTGCTAAGGGGCTGCTCAACTCACGAAGGTAAAAACACTTTCCAAAACCAGAACTGGGGAGAAGGCATCACAGTGAGAAGAAACCCGAGAGAAAGAAACAAAGGAGAAGAAACATGAGAAGTAAAGTGCACCTACGACGCGCGCGGTCAGTTTAACCCACACACGCCAGTGTCGGCATTAACGGAACCGGACCGGTGGCTCCATAAAGACAGGATCACCATCAGACCACAGGAGAACCACCCGAGACACACTGCGAGCCGCGCGCACCAGGGACACCGCAGCCTGTGGCCGCAAACCGGAGACAGAGGGTGTGCAGGAGCCTGGAGGGGACAGCCAACCGGAGGGGACAGCCACCGGATGCAGCCGTGGCGGCATCACAGCAGGACCGGGGACATGGGGACACAGGTGCTTCGGTGATGAAAGCCACTCCTCCAGAAGCAGAGGGAGCCCACAGGTGCAGACCCGGCCTTAGGACACACCGGCGGGAGCACAGCAAGCCTCCCAGAACAGCGTCCGCGGCACTCTCAACGCCGATGGGACGGTTCGGGAAACAAAGGCCAGGACGCAGAGCACCTGCACCTCCAGGCCCGCACAGGACGCAATGCATGGCCACCGCACAGCGCTCTGCCCGCGCACGCACGTACATGTGCACCAGCGTCTGAAGGGCAGCGAGCACTGGGCCACCGAGCACACCCCAGCACGAGTCGACAGAGCGCGTTCTCTGACCACAGGGGGATTTAAAGACCCACCACAAGAGGATGAACAGAAAATCTCCTCATCCGGCAACGGAGAAACATGCTTCCAGTAAGGCGACTGGCCTACCCAGCGAAGGCGCCCTCACGGTGGCCCCCACCACAGCTGGGAGCACGAGGGGAAGCCGGCACAGCCCGCGGACAGAGAGCCCAGGGAACACCACCGGCGGGACCAGGTGTGGAGAGGGGCTTGCCCACCTGGCGCCGGACCGGAACTCCTTCATGATGGACTCGCGCTCCTTCTGCGGCATGTCCCCATGCATGGACGACACCGTGAAGTTGGCTTCCCTCATCTTCTCCGTCAGCCAGTCAACCTGCACGTCAAACCAACAGACGCGCTGTGAGCTCGGAAACCAAACCAGGCGGTACGTTCTGGATTCACCACAACAGCCTACGGCACAACCGATGCGCGCACAGCCCAAGTGCTCTCAAAACTCAGACCGGTCAGGGTGCCTGGGGGGCCCCATCACTAAGTCTCTGCCTTCAGCACGGGTCCTGATCCCACGGTCGGGATCAAGCCCCGAGTTAGGTTCCCTGCTCGAGGGGAGGCCTGCCTCTCCCTCTCCCATCCCCCGGCTTGTGCTCTCTCACGGTCTGTTAAGTGAATAAATAAAACCTTAAGAAAAACTCAGACCGATCTGCACTGGATATGCAGGAACTGCACTTTCCCTAGCATGTATCAGGGCAAAACTCCTCTTGTTTGTTCCATACAAATTTCTCAAGAAGGAAAAAAAAGACCGTATCTCACTGTTCTTGTTTGAAATTCAAATTCGCATCTTTTTTGGACGGTGGCCCAACTCCTTTCCCTGTTTCCAGGGAGCCGCCAGGGGCTCTGCACTGAGCCTGCACACAAGCATCACTTGGAGGCCTACAAGACCCAGGCCCAGGTCCCACCTAAAACCAGTGACTCCCGAGCCTTCTCTGGTGGGACCAGCATCGACGCGTCTGCACAGGCCACTGGATACGCCCGACCATTCGCTTCTAAGCCGTTTCAGAGAAGGGCTGACCGGCGTTCCTCAGAGAACCAACCTTCTGTTCGGGCCAGAAGGACACTGAACAGCTCGGGTGACTGCGTACCTTCCTTTTGGTGTTACAGAAGATGACCGCCTGAGTTATGGTCAGCGTGTCGTACAGGTCACACAGGGTATCAAATTTCCACTCTTCCCTCTCCACCGCCACAAAAAACTGCTTGATGCCTTCTAGAGTCAACTCATCACTAGAAGACAAAGACAAGTCCTGGGAACACATTCTTCCGCCAAGACCTGTGGGCGGACACAAGCCAAGCACTGCTCCCCCTACCCCACGGCGGCGCCCGCCCCTCCCCACCATAGCCCTCCCTGCGGTCAGCACTTCCACCGCACGGGCCACATGCCGGCTGGTCTCAGCCCTCAATAGCCACGAACCCTCGTATCATGTATTTTACTGCCACGACACTGATGGACAAACGCCATCAGCTAGTTGAGAGTTTGGAGATTACTGGGCCAGAGGGGAACACACATACAAAAGCTGGCTTTTCAAAACAGAAAATAAAATGAAATGAAAAATCCTTCTCATTTTAAGCCCCAGATAGAACTATGTGGCTGTGCTCTCCAACCACCCGGACGCAGGGCGTTCCTACCGCTTCACCAAGATGCGGATGGGGTCGGTCATGAACTTGTTGGTCATCTCCAGGATCTCGTGAGGCAGCGTGGCGCTGATGAGCACCACCTGCGTGGCCGGGGGCAAGTACCTGTACACGTCGTAAATCTGCTCTTTGAAACCTGCGACAAACGGTGAGGTGGGGTAGTCTGAAGGCTGCACACTCTGACTCAGAGGTGGCAACCGTGAAGTCTGAGGCTGTACAAGGAATCTCCCCCACGGAGCCGGGAAATCCACGCACCCTGCTCCCCGCGCCTCCCTGGTGGGCTCTGGGCATCTCAGCCCCACAGTTAAGAGCAACAGAAACCCAGCCCTGGGTTGCCCCAACCTCAGTCCTAGCCGCAGCTGCCCTGTGCCACCACCTGCCCGGCCTGGGCAGCACAGGGTCAGCAGGCGAGCGTGTAACAATGCTCAGCCTCCCCGGGCCCCGACAGACCGCGAGGCTGTGACCACACGAATGACAGAGCCCAAGATCCTCCTTTCCAACCAATTCCCAGAGAACACGGCTGCTGCTGGTCTGGAGGCCTCCCCCGAGAAGTGCTGCCCACGGGACTGGAGCACAAGGAGCCACAGGCAGCTTCATCAGACACTAAGGAAGCCCCGAGCGCCCCAGAGTCACTGTGCGTCCCACTCAGCTCAAGGGGAGCCCCTAAGGACACCATCAGCCCCCAGAGACTTGGCCACCAGGAGAACCCCCGAGAACCCCACCTGCACTGCTGGACACTGCCTGCTCCACCCGCACGACCCCGACGTCGTCTGGGCAACACCCCAAAAACCCCACGGTACGAGGTGGAGACCGAGGCAGGGGGTGTGTGCAGGCAGCACAAGCGGAAGGACACTGGAGCAAGGCCCTGGCTCAAGGTGACATTTTCATGACCTGATTCCACACCGTGCACGAAGGCCACAGCTGTCTCGCTGAGGACCAGCACGTATCTGTCATCGGATGTGTTTTGGTAGAAACACGTGAAAAGCCAAAAAGTTCACAAGTCTAGAAATTCATCTTATTAACCGGTAAGAAGAAAACCAGCCTAGACAACCCATAAGACAATTAGTTAAATAAATGACAGAATACCCCGTTGCCACAAAACCAGCTTTCCGGACAAACCGTTATGCCCCGCAATCCGCGGCAGGCGTCTACGCGCCCCATCTCAAGCACATGCCTCGTCTGTGCCGACCCGCAGAAGCACAGGGCAACGCCACGCCAGGCCGGGCCGAGGTGCCACAGTCCTGGCCGCCACCAGCCTCACACCCACCCCCTACGCCCCCCACCTGCCCCAGTAAGAGCAAGGTGCAGGTTCACTTCCACGGCCGCCCCCCGGGGCACGAGGCTTCCCGCAGACACCAGAAATGCTTGCATTCGCTCCACGTGTCCCCTCTGCCGTGAGAGCGCGTTAACAGCTCACGGTCAGGAGGAAATCCAGCTTCTGTGACTCGCACCTTTATTCAGCATCTCATCCGCCTCGTCCAACACCAACATCTTGATGGCACGCGTCCTCAAACTCCTGCGCCGGATCATGTCTGCGCGGCCGGTTTGAAATCGTTAGACCCCAGGCTTCGGGGAAGCAGCCAGCCTTCCCATCGGGCTCTGGAGGATTTCGGGGACCTTCCGTCCACTTCTTACATGTCACCCCCACACACACTCCAGCACGCAGCCCAGCAAACGGAGAACAACGCTGGCTCGTCAGAGCGCGTCTTCCAAACGCTCCCGCCCCATGACTTTCAGACAAAGGCACTTACCAAAGACACGCCCGGGTGTGCCGGCCACAACGTGCTGCCCGTAGTCCAGCTTCCTGATGTCCTCCCCCACGTTGGTGCCCCCAATGCAGGCGTGGCACTGCACGTTCATGTAGTCCCCCAGAGCGAGCAGGCCCTGAATGGAAACCGGGGTTGCGTCTGGGGCCCGCCCTCAGGTCCACGCTGAAGCCAGAGACCTCGGCGTTTCCCCAAAGCGAAGGGAACCTCTACTCCAATGTAAGATGGCACCAAGTGTCACTGACTCCATGATTTGTGTCATGAAACGACCAAAAGACCCACCCTCCTCTTCTAAGCTTCTCTGTGCCAAGACGAAGTTCATTTTACTGGCTTCTTACTACAGAAACAGTACACTTCAATTACAAAAAACCCGGACATACAAAAAATTTGTAATCCCAGCCCCCCAGAGACAATGTTAACATCTTAATCCACATTATGTCTTTATGCTGTTAAGTACAAAATAACAATTATTTTATTAAAACCGATTTCCTACTGAAAAAGGTCACACTTCTGAGACTGCAGAAAGCTCGAGGAATCCCACCAGCTACACTGAAGTACCTCAGCGTAAACCAGCAACTCCTGGTTGGTGACTTATGACAAAATGTCAGGGATCAGGAAACAAAATTTGAGGGAGCCAAAAAACAGGATTAGATTAAATCAGCCCGCCAGCCTTTTCCAACTGAATTAGAAAGCAGGTGCAAAGAGCCCGCCCCGGCCCCAGTGGCTCACCTTCTGGATCTGCACGGCTAACTCTCTCGTTGGGGCCAAGATCAAAGCCTGGGTTTCTCGAACCTGGTGAAATAATGTGTCAGGAAACAGACAATCCTCAGTATCCTCAAGGCAGACCACACTAATTCAGATGAAATTTACTCTGAACATTGCCCTGTGGTAGCCACACATCTTATCTCTTTCCTCTCTCTTTCTTTTCTTTTTAGATTTACTTATTTGACAGACACAGATCTCAAGTAGGCAGAGAAGCAGGCACAGAGAGAGGAGGAAGCAGGCTCCCCGCTGAGCAGAGAGCCCGATGTGGGGCTCGATCCCAGGACCCCAGGATTGTGACCTGAGCCGAAGGCAGAGGCTTTAACCCACTAAGCCACCCAGGCGCCTCACACATCTCATTTCTAATGGAGGTAAACGAATGCAGACAGAACTTCGAGTATGAACCAGCAGGATTCTGGCTTTCAGACAAGAATGTCCACTAAAATCTCTCCCCATTTAAGCAAGGAATTTATGACAGAGCGTTAGTTAGCTCTCATAATGGCGCAGTTAAAAGTCTCTTTAAAAACCTGAGTGAGGATGACTGAAGAGACATTTTCAAACACTGGCCTTTCAGAACACCGCGGTTACAGGAGGAAAGAAGCATTTCTTAGGATCGAAGGAAGGTTCGCTCGAAGAGTGTAAGTTACCTGGATATCCAAACACTGGAGGACAGAAATGCTGAAGGTGGCGGTTTTGCCTGTGCCAGACTGCGATCTGTTAAAGGAAACACAGACACAGGGGTGAAGGACGGGCTACCTGGTCCCACTCACAGCCCCCTCCCATAGCAGCACTCCGAGGGGCAGGCTGCGGAGACCCAAGAGGACCCACACCTTCAGAGCAAGGGGTGGGACTCTGTGGGGTCACGGGTGGTGAGATCAGCAGGTGCACCAGGGGACTCAGCGCCGCATCTATAACCTGACAGGCATTACAGATGGCAGAAAATGGTACATTTCTACCAATGTAATTCTTCTCTACAATTTGGGACTAAAACCATCCTCCAAAAATAAGTTTCCTTATAAACAAGTCTTTAAAATTAAGGCAGATCAGGAATAAAGCCCTTGAGAGAGTATTATAAACCGTGCCACATGCCAACTAGTAAGTAAAACTGCCTAAAAATATGACAGCTTTCTAGAGTAACGGACACAAAAACCAAAAACAAAAGACACCCTGTGGCTCAAGTCAAGAGACAGGTTGACGGCGAGTCCGTGGAGAAGGAGAAAAGCAGTCCTCCCAACGCACTCAGCTGACTGACTAGCGCCTAACCCCGATCCGCGCCAGGAACGTACTGAGCAATAACGTCTCTCCCTTTAATTATCTGCTTGATGGCTCGCTGCTGGATGGCTGACGGTTTCTCAAAACCTGTGAAAAGAAACAGAGAAAGTTGGAAAGTTAGTTCTAACCGTGAGGACACTGGAAGCTCCTTGGGGCATGGACGGTATCCTTTTTTAAGCCCCACCTCACCTCTCCTAACCCAAAATCCAACACACCCAAGCGCTCGAGAAACAGCTGCTGAATGAATTGGGCTGAACTGTATTTTTATACTAACAAGCATCTTATTCACACAGACCAAATCTATAAAACGAACATCGTTACACAGAGACTCCGGTTAGATTACCCAAAACCCCCAACGTCTTAATGGTGGTACTCCTGAGAACGGGTGGAGAGGTCGCCGTTCACTCCAAGTCCTCCTGTGCTGACGACCCAACAGCCTGCATCACTCTGTGCTGTTCCGCTACTTTCTAAGCTACGAGAGCGGAAAACGAACCCAGCACTGTCGTTACCCCTTTCCTCTCTGGATTAGCGGGCGTGAGGTTCAAGCCGTCTATACTGCTGCCGACTCCACGGCTCGGGGGTTCTGCTGGGGCCCACGCTGTGATCCCCCCACGACTGATGCAGCCTCCCGAACTACGACACCACAGCCTCCAACACAGCCACTACCGAAGAACGAGGCTGCTCGGAGGGAGGAAATGTTACCTTCCCAGAGAACGGAACCTTACGTACAAAAGCTGTATTTTGCTTACTTCTGGGTGGGCTTTACACTGTAGGACGGATTTCCCGTCTAACATTAAAACCGTAACAGATGACTCAAAACCCTTGTGATGACCAAGCACACGGACGGGAAACGAAATACAGCATTTGGGGAAGGGGTGTCCTGGATGCCAAGAGGTGGGCAGGACTGTCAGCCTCACTACCAGGCTCGGCTGCAGTGGCCCTTCTCACCTCCCATCCCCTTGCCCTGTCTACACTGCGGTACTATCAAGGGCTGTTGGGTAAAACGCGGCCTAGCCGCACGGGTTAGGCAAAGATGCTGATCGCTCCCATCCGCATCCCAGCCCCACCTCTTCCCAGGCTCCCGACATCTCCAGCGAGACGGCTCACAGGCCCCTCAGACCCACCTGCCTCCCTCAAGTGCTCCCCACCTACGAAAATGGCAGCACGCCCTACCAGCTGCTCACAACACCCAGGAATCCTCCTTCCTCTGCTGCTCACTTTCAACCCAACTCCACCTCAACACCATCAACTCTCCTCAACTCATGCCCCCCACTCCTCCCCTGCCTCACCTCTCACCTCCCTTCATGTCCACACACTCCCAGAAAAACTTCCAAAAGTGCAAATCTGACCCTGTCATTCCCCTGCTTAAAACCCTCCAATGGCTGGGGCGCCTAGGTGGCTCAATCGTTGGGAGTCTGCCTTGGGCTCGGGTCATGACCCCGAGGTCCTGGGATCGAGCCCCGCATCGGGCTCCCTGCTTGGTGGGAAGCCTGCTTCCCCCTCTCCCGCTCCCCCTGCTTGTGTTCCCTGTCTGTCAAATAAATAAAACCTCAAAAAAAAAGAGAAAATTATCTTTAAAACAAAAAACAAAAAACCTTCCAATGGCTTCCCGCTGCACTTAGAAATAAAACTCAAACTCTTCATAACCTCAGAGGATGCTCTGCCAGATCTGGCCCTGCCAGCCGGTCCCAAGTCCTCCCTGGGCTCCCACCACGGAGGGCGCCCGACTCCGAGCTGCAGGGTCCTGGCACCAGCTGCTCCCTAACCAAGACCACAGCTCAAAGGTCAGCCCGTCCTGGGAGCCCCCTTATCGATCAGCCCCGCTACTCCCCTCACCCTGCCCCTTCGCAGCCATCACCACTGCCCGAAGGAAGCTCGGCTCTAGGCTGCGCTTCTCCCCGAAGCCACTCAAGCTCCCTTAGGGCACGAGCCTGCCGGGGTCAGTGGTAAACCCTCAGGGCCCAGACAGCGCGGGTCCTGCCAGCTACAAGCCCGTTCCCGCGGCAGGAGTGACCCCCCGGAGCCCGAAGACTTCGCAGCCCTCGCCGGGCCCGGCGCCGAGCTGTGCACCCAGAACGACACGCCAAACGACAGCGACGCGGGGAGGGCGCTGAGTGCCGGCGGGGGTCGCCCGTCGGAGGCCCCGGGACTCCCTCCTGGCCGCGCCCCCGCCCTCCCCGCCTGCGCCTCGCGGCCCCGGACCGTAGGCGTAGATGCCGCGCAGAAGGTCCTCCCGCAGGCCCATGGTGTCGAACGTGGGCGTCACGTCCACCTCCTCGCTGGTCTCGAATTCCACTTTGGTCATGTCTTCCTCTTTGAGCAGCCGCTTCCGCGCCGACCCCGAGGTCGCCATCGTGGCCGTGGCCGCCATGATCCCGAGTCGGCTGAGAGCGGAGCGCGCGCCGCAGCAGAAAGCGGAAGCAGGGCCGCGCGCCGCCGGCGCCAGGAACTGACGCACCGCGCGCGTGCGTACGAGTGTGCGTCGGGGCCGCGAGCTTCTCTCCACGTGAAAGGGGAAAGGGGGCTGACTTCAGGGAGAGGGGCGGTGCTGCTGCCGCTCTCGCGCGACTTAAGCTCCCGCGGGATCGCGCCAGGGGCGGGGCCCCGCCCAGACCCTATAAATAGGGCGGAGGCGGCCGGGAGCTGCAGTTGAATGGGTTGCTCCGTCCCCGTGTGTTTACGTCTTAGTCCTTGTGTTGGCGGGCCCGGGGCGTCCCGTCCGCACCCTCATCCCGCCGAGGTTAGGGTTAGAGTAACGCAGCGCTGGCGCCGGTGCAAAACCTCACGCCAGCGTCCGCTTTTGGGAAAGCCTCGTGCAGGCTATAACCCGTTGGCCGGGCGCGCAGCCCCGGTGCGGGCGAGTGTGTGGGGGGAGCGCCCCAGGCCGGGGGGTACGGGCGGGGGGCGCAGACACGCCTGCCCCGGAGGGGGGGCCCCGGAGGGCTTGGCTTTCCCCCGGGCACGGGAGCCGCTCCCGCGTCTGGCCCCAGACGTCCCTGAGTGCGCCTGGCGGCGGGCTGCCCCGCTGGCCCCGCGCCGGCCTGGGTCGGAGATGGAGAGTGGCGCTTGTCACCTCGCTTCGTCCCCGATGTCTGGGCCCGCGCGCCCGAGCATGTCTTTGCTCCGCGGCCTCTCGGGGTGTTGGCGGGCTCCCCGGCTGCGAAGGTTCGTGTCGTGCAGGGGGCGGCCGTCTCCGTCGCGAAGCCGGAGGGGGGACCCAGGCGGGGGGCATCGTCGGCAGCGAGCGAGCGGACGGGGCGGCTCCTCCCGACGCTCCGGCCCGCCGGCGGGGTCTGTCCGAGCGGTGCGCGACGGCTGACCGGGAAACGCGCCGGTGACGCTGGTGTTGGGGAGATAGTCCGCGTTCCTGAGGCCGACCTCCTCTCTTGGACTTGAACGTGTGCGTTGTGATACCGAGGGTTGCCCGGGCCTCTGCGAGGGCGTCCGGCCGCGTGGCCAAGCGCACGTGGGTTCCCAAGACGCGAAACCTTCCACGGACCGTGCGTTGCAAGGACCGCATTTTGGGTACGCCGAGGTACATGGCACTCGGGCTGTTTTCCTACAACGCCGCTCCTGGTCCCGCTGTACGGCAGAGCCCCACGGGGCAGTGCTGCGCTAGGCCCCCAGCGCGCAGGAACCTTGCCCGGAGCCGGGGTGCGCGCCGACGGCAGATGACCAACGTGGAGTCGTGGGTCACCGAGGAGAGAGAATATCCTTGCGTTCCCACTAAGTGTGACGAGGACGGCTGCCTTGCACTGTGGAGGGATTTCCCATCTTAGTCACCCCCCCCCACCCCCCCGGGCTCGGCTTTGGCCTTCTGCGCAGGGGCCTTTTCCTGCCCAGGTCCGTGTGCGCCGTGTTGGAACACACATCCAAGAAGCCTCTTCGTTTTGGTTGGGGCCAGTGGCTTTTTGACAATGTAGGGCCAGAGCCCATGCAAGGACAAGAGCTTTGGGGATGGGGTGTGGTCGTCCATGCAGTGTCTCCTGAACAGGGCTCACCGGGAACAGTGGGGAGCAAGGCTGACTTGGTCTTTGTCCCTGAGGTCACTGTAATCCGGTGGGATGACACCCTCCCCCAACATACAGTGTGTGAAGTGTGGTGCGGGACATGCAGGGGCTGCACCCAGATCTAGCGGGCAGGTCCCCCGTGGTGACCGCGAGGCCTCTGGGAGGATAAAGAGGGTATATCCACCCTAGGGAGCTTGGGGCTGGACGTGGGTTCAGTCGATGGGGACGGGTGGCCCCTGGTGATGGCAGCCGGGAGAGTCCCTCTAAGGAGAGGTATCCCCCTGCCCCAGTCCTGCACCAGTTTCCACAAAGCCTGTGCAACGCACTGCCGGGTCCATAGATCAGGAGCAGGTTTCGCTTTACACCTGAGAGAAGCATAATCTAGTCAGTCGTGTATTGAGAACAGACTTTTGTTTCCGGCTCATTAAAGTTCTTGCGCCTGTGGCTCTGTGGTGGTGGTGGTGGGCGTGAGCATCTGCCTGCAATGTGGGAACTGACAGCCCGCTTGGGGGTCGTAACCAGCCCACTGCTCCAACCTCCCCAGTAATGTCTCCATTAACCTCCATGATGTCTCCGGAAACCTCAATTCCAATTCCAGCTAGAAGGTGCAGACTAGAAATGGCCCCGCTCTGAGTCCCCTAACCTGAAAGATGGATTTAGAGGGCTTGTTACCCCTGGGCTCCCCATCCCGGGGCTTTCAGTCACCGCAGGGGACCCCCCCCCCATTTCTGTTGGCACCTGTGCCTCCTGCACTCCCTTCTCACTCCATTTATGTTTGGGGGAAGGTGGTTGCCTTATTACCTGATTAGACTAATCTCAGGGAGGGCAGGGCCTTGACTGCTTTTTCCCCCATCACCATCCAGCAGGTAGTAGGTGTGCGTAGATGTGTGGAGTGGGAGGGCAGGAGGAAGGCGGGATGGGTCCTGCTGTCTGGGAGATCCCCAAGTTCATCCCCGAGCAATGGGAAGACAGGAACAGAACTGTGGGCTACACCACGGGAGACCACCTCCTTTTCTGTGTTTCTGGGTTGGACTCGGGGTGGAGACAAAGTGGCTGGTCTTGTCCAGGGTGGGAGGTTTGGGTGCAAGGCTGCTGGGCTGGGCTCCCGTGAATCATCACCACAGGAGCTGATGCCCTGAATCTGAGGGGCTGTCCCCAGAGATGTACTTCCTGCCAGAGGTCCCTGCCCATCACCAGGTATTAGAGGGTAAACACTGGTCCTTTGTACGCATGGACCTCTCTAGCCCCACCTAGTCAGGGCAGCAGCTTGCTAAGCTCCTGAACCCACTGGCTGGACCCGAGACTACACACTGCTGGCGTCCAGCATTTGGGCGGCAGAAGTACAAGACCATCTCTCAGGCGCAGGCACTGTTCCAGGTGCTGGAAGGGCGGCGGACAGGACAGATGGCGCTGCCTCGCACAGCTTGTGTTCCGTAGGAGGGCAAAACTTGCCGACCAATAAGATAATTGCAGGTTTTGGGACGCCTGGGTGGCTCAGTTGGTTGGACGACTGCCTTCGGCTCAGGTCATGATCCCGGAGTCCCGGGATCGAGTCCCGCATCGGGCTCCCAGGTCCACGGGGAGTCTGCTTCTCCCTCTCACTTTCTCCTCGCTCATGCTCTCTCTCACTGCCTTTCTCTCAATAAATAAATAAAAATCTAAAAAAAAAAAAAGATAATTGCAGGTTTTATAACTGCATGATGCAAAATGGAAAAAAAGCAAAGTGGAAGAGAGTGGGTTGCTGATTTCACAGGGTGACTGGTGGACGGTGCCCTGCAAGTTATTGAAGGAGGTGGCCAGGGCAACACCCCAGGGAGGAGTCTTCCAGGAAGAAGGGACCATGAGCGTGACCACTCCCGGATGGGCAGGGATTGGTGCGGTCGACAGACAGCTGAGGTGGTTGTGGCATCGTGAACGTGGGCAAGTGTGGGGGTGAGAGGAGCAGTGAGCCAGGCCAGATCTAAAAGGTGTCACAGGCTGTGAGTGAAGTTTAAATGCATTTGGGTGGTCTATCTTTGAGAAGAGAGGATCGTGCTCATATAAGCAGTTTAGAGAGTTGACCTGGTTGAGGCAAGAGGTCACGGGGCTGGCCCAAGGTGGGATGTACAGACAGACGGGCTGTCAAGGCTCGATAGGACTAAGATGGACTCCTGGGTGTCTGTGCAAGCATCTGAGTGGCCGCAGGGTGAGACCGGGAGGCCATAGGACAGCAGTGTGGGGTAGCTTGGGGGCGAAGCCGATAGATGAGTAGACTCAGGAGTGCAGGTGCACACAGTCGCAGCAGCAGGACTCGTGATCGCCGTGAGGCGGGGACAGCCCCGTGTCCGTGGAGGGATGAGTGGGTAAAGACGATGTGATCTGTCCGCACAACAGGGGGAGTCATTTGGCCACTATGCTGAGCGGAAGAAGCCGGACGCAGGTCACACATGTACGATTCTACGAGATGTCCAAAAGAGGCAGGTCCATAGACAAGAAGTAGATGAGTGGTTCCAGGGCATGGGGGAGGAGCTGCTCAGTGGGCCTGTACGGGGCTTCTTTTTGGGGTGGCAAAAATGTGCTGATTAGAGGTGATTAGAGGTTTGCACAGCACTGTGAAGGGCTCACGTTCAAATGGTTAATTTTAGGGGCACCTGGCTGGCTTGGTAGAGCATACGGCTCTTGAGCTCAAGGTTGTGAGTTCAGGCCCCACACGGGGCATGAGACCTCCTCAAGAACATAAATAAATAGAAAAGAAAATGCTGATTTTGTGCTGTGTGAATTTCACCCGATTTAGCCGGATTCGATCCGAGACGCCTAGACGGGCAAGTGGGGCTGTGGCAGGCAGGTGTTCGCGCGTCTGCGTGTGGAAAGTAAGAGAGAATGACTGGTTCGACCTGCCCCCGTGGGCATGGCTGCTTCCTGCCTCCTCAGCCCATTCTGCCTTGGCGCGGGCCGGAGATGGGGTGGGGTCCACGCTGACCAGTCTGTGCCCCAGAAGCCAAGCTCACAGCCACACCCAGCCACACCCCAGGGACACGCACTCTGTCTTCTCCACCGTGGGGTTGAGAACCTGCCTAGAAATTCTGGAATCCTCCCCCAGCATTCGTCGGAAGAGCGAAGGCATAGTCTCCATTTGCGGTGTGTCAGCCTCTACCCGAAACTGCCCTTGCAGGGCAGTGGGGCCCGTCACCGCCATCCTCCACCTGCACTCCGGGTCTCTGGCCCTTCGTGTGCCCAGCCCCGCCTCCACCTGCTGACGGCATCCTGATTGCAAGGCAAGCCCAAAGGCCAGCTCCCTCCGTTTTATGGAGAAGGCGTCACCCTCAGGTGCTCTGTGGCTGGCCCCAGGCAGCTCACGGGGTCTACTGATCACTGCTATGGGATGTGGTCACCAGGTGGTGCTGTCCCCGTGCCGCCTGGACACCCCCAGCCCCACTCCTCCGAGTTCCCCCAGAAGACACTCTTTCAACCAAGCTAAGGTTACCAGAAACACCGCTTTCTTGACTTTGGATGTATGGAAACGTGGTCATTTGGGGTCCCCCTGACGATGGTGACAAAGAACTGGTTTTTGCTCTCCTGCGCTCACGCCCCTTTGGGAACTGGAGGCTTCTTCAACTCTGTTCTGCAGCTCTCAGTACTGCTGTTCTTTACATCAGAGCCACCGGCCTCCTCTCTGACTTAGAATGATGGCATTTCTTTGAGTTTTTTAGAACTACCTAGAACTTTCCACGCACCAGGCACAGTAAGCAATGCTTTCCCACCCCGATGATACAGGCGCCCCATGAACCCCACCGCCGAGGAAAGAAAGCCAAGGCTTAGGAGTTTAAATGTCCTGCCTTAGAGGAGAACAGGGCCACGACTCTGGGCTGAGAGCCTGCGTCTGTGTCTGACCTCCCATCTGTGCTCTGGCCGCTTCCCGCTCCCCCCCATCCCTACTCTGCCCCAGGCAGCCTCAGCCTCGTGCTTCTCCTCACCAGGCAGGAGGTTTGAGTTCTGGTGGCTGTTCTGCCATCAACTGGGAACCGGCCCTTGTCTGTTGGGATGAAAATCCTTAAGGTCCTTCCTGCTCAGTCCGTGAACGTCTTCCTTGACTAGTCTCTGCCTCGGTGGGAACCAGGCACCCAACCAACGTGTGCGCATTCGCCCAACCCATGTGTATGGGCTTCGCTGCTCTGGGGGTGGGGACGCAGCAGAGAATGGGAGAAATAAGAATTCTCATCGTCTGGAGGCTACGGGCTCATGGTGGGGAGGCAGGCAAGGAACCAGCAAGCAACTGGAACGTATCATATATTAAGAAGCAATGGGGGCGGCGCCTGGGTGGCTCAGTGGGTTAAGCCTCTGCCTTCGGCTCAGGTCATGATCCCAGGGTTCTGGGATCGAGCTCCACATCGGGCTCTCTGCTCGGCGGGGAGCCTGCTTCCCCCTCTCTCTGACTGCTTGTGATCTCTCTGTCAAATAAATAAAATCTTAAAAAAAAAAAAAAAGCAATGAGTTCGACAGACACAACAAAGCAGGGTAAAGGGGAGGGTGAGCCAGGGTGGGGAGTCCGTGATTTTAAGTAGAATGGCCTGGAAAGGCCTCTCTGAGAAGATGGCTCTTGCATGGAGTCCAGAAGGAGGCAAAGGAAAGAGGGTTTGAGGCAGAAGGAACCACAATGCAAAGGCCCTGGGGCTGGAGTGTGCCTGGAGCTTTCAAGCAGCCCTTGTGTGCGGGGCAGGTAAGTGGTATGAGAGCAGCAAGTAGGAGGTAAGCAGGGCCCTGTGGGTCACAGTGAGGATGGAGGGAATGACATAGCCTGACTCATCCTTGGACGGTGTCCCTCTGTCTGCAGCACCAAGAATTGGCTTTGGGGGTGTGTGGCAGAGGTCAGGGGACAGCAGTGCCAGTGCTGAGCAGGGACCAGATTCTGGATCTATCCTACCGCAGAGCAGCCACGACTTTCGCCTCCCCCCAAACAGTGGCTATTGAATGTTGACTTTGGGTGGGTCCATCGGAATAGCTTAGATATTGGCCACAAAGTGTCGTGAGAACCAAATAAAAGCTCCAGCTGAATCCTGATCTTTCCGGATTTTTCTGAGGGGTTTACGCTAAGCTGGGCTGACAGCTCCCGGAGGAGAGAAGATTCCCTGCACCCCAAGATTCTCCATCATCCTCTGGGTCACCGCCACCCGAGGTTTTCCAGGGTTCTCACAAAAGCAAAACAGACTTCTGCACGTGTCCTCCATGCCTCGAGAACGGATTGGCTCCCGAGGGATGCCAGTGTAAGGCGGGGGCTCTGTGGGCAGGGCCGGGAAGGACGGACGGGCCAGACCTGCTCATCTGCCTCCCGTTCAGTCTCGGGTCAGCCATCGCTTCTCCACCACAAGGACGGCAAGCGCATGGAGTCTGTCCCCGGGAGAGCAGGTCAGCCTACCAGGGGAGGGCGGGAGGGAGGCTGGGATGGGGTCCCAGAGCCGTCCTCGGGGGGAATGAGGGTCTTCTGCCTCATAAGGGGTGGAGGTGCCTGTTTTGTGGGTGAGAGGAAGAAGCAGTTTGTCCCCTTTGGCTTGGTCAAAGGACTCGAACGTTCTCTGGCTGGTGAGTGCCGCCTACCTTGGCAGGACGGGCGTGATGACGGATAAAAGAAGGCCCTGATGTGGGCTCTTATCTCTACCTGGTTCTCCGGTGAAAGAAGGGGAAGGAGGGTTCTTCTAAGTGCAGCTGCCTCTACCGGTGGGGTCAGGACACAGCCAGACCTTTCCAGTGGAGCGCGGGGCTGGGCTCTTCACTGAGCTGTCACTTAGCTGAGGCCTGGTAGCCGTGCACCTCACCCGTCATGTTTCTGGGTTTATACTGATTTTTCTAAGCTCTCCCTTACTCACCCCTCCCATTCTGGAGCCCTGCGTGTGCACGTGTGTGTGCTTTCTCCTTCCCTCTGCTGCAGGCGAGGGAAGACTGAGCCCTGAGCTATGAGGAGGCACGGGCAGGTCCCGCAGGAGGACCCCCGACTCAGATGCTCAGGGCTCCTGTGACCTTGGGTTCCCTCTGAAATGGCTGCAGGGTTAGAGAAGACGTTTGAGAGTTTAAACTATGCTGAGAGATCTCTGGGCTAAGTTTCCTTCACTGGCAGGACTAGCCCCTGTTTAAATCGGGACTGAGCTGCAAACCCCCAGAAGACATTTGGGGTTTCACCAGAAGCCGCGTCGGTGCGCAAAGAACGGCCTGGAGTGGCTGCTGCTCAGTTTCGCCACTCACGCCCGACCCCAGCGTGGCCAGGGGTCCCGGGAGCCGGCCCGGTTGGTTGGGGTGTAGAAAGCCCCCAAGAGACCCCCGTGTTCAGCTGCCCCGGCGAGACAGCGGGTAGCATGAGCTGACCTGACTGTGTTCACCACGATGGGGCGGGAGTCTACGAAAAGTCCGGTGTTCTCAGACCTGCCACGGGAGTCCTGCGGAGCTGGGGGCCAGATGGGAAATGCAACGGACCCAGGGCTCACCGCGCAGTGAGGAGTGCGGCCTGGGCTCCTGCTTTTTCCCACCTCAGCATGGTCCCCCCCACAACCCCGCCTCAGCTGAGCTTTGTCTATGCAAGTCCTAGGGAGTTCTGGGTTCTTTCTTCAGCTCTGCGGACGTCCGCGGTTTCTTTCTCTCGAGATGAACAGCTAGTGGGGCACGTCCTTGAGACCCTCCCCCTGGTTCTGTGATGGGGGCTGGGGGAGTCACTGGGTCCCGCGCCCCCTGTACCAGCCCATCGGTCTCAGGACTCATTTACTATCTTTCAGAGTGTTTGACGGAAAGTGTTTACCTTTCCACCTTTCCTCATTTTGTGGCTGTTTATTACTTATGTGTTTATTTACAATTCTGACGTACTTCGGGAGGAGCTGGGGCAGAGATTCTGAGTCTTGCTTCACTGGGTACCTCTATCATCTGGACTGATTTTATATGTGGAATTGGACCCAGAGTCTGAGCCGGACGCGGTGGGAGGCAGCTGTCCCCATGACAAATGTCACCGGTTCATCAAAGACACCTTCACGCATGTGGAGAAGTGCTCCTGGGGCGCAGGGCAACAGAGGGGTACATGGATACCGGAATGAGCGAGAGCAGGGGATGGAAAGGCAGAGGCCAGGAGGCAAGGTCAGGGGGCAAGGTCAGGGGCAAGGGTGGAGCTTGCTCGGGGGCTCCAGATGGCCAGGACACCTGCAGGCCCAGCTTGGACTACAGAAAGCAGGCCGGCTCCCCAGGAGACCTCCCCGCCGCCCACCCTCCTCTGCACGTTGGCAGGGAGGGCCCAGAGGGAAGCAGGGTGTGGTTACCAGCAGCTCTGGGAACTTTTCGTTAAAAAAAAAAAAACTTTTGTTAAAACATAATTCATGTACCACACAATTCACCGATTTAAGGGGTGCGATTTATGGCTTTTAGTAGATTCAGGGATGGGCAACCATCGCAGTCGGGTGGGCCCACGACGTGGTGGGTAGCTCTGCCATGGTTCACCACCCGGTTCCTTCTAGGAACCTGCTTCTAAGCCCTGAGGAAGTGTCTGTAGTTACTGAGCAAACCAGAGGTCAAAGATCTGTCAAGTGATTTCCTGGATCCGAGCTTGCCTTATTTTTTTTTTCCTCCTCCTTGCATTAGTCTTTGGGGCCTGAACTTTGAATTCTGGAGCAGCTCGGGGCTGGAGAGAGCAGGAAGCCCATCTTGGTGCTGGTTTGGCCGGCTGTTCCCGCCCGGCCCGATCCTGCCCTGCAGCCTACAGGGAAAGGAACGGGCGGCGGCGGAGCCACAGCTGGCCACGGAGGGGGCTCCAGATCCCAATCCACCGTGAGGAGCTGCTGGGAACACGAGAGTTAGCATTTCTCAGTGAGCACTTTCTGTAGCCTGGGTTTCTCATACAGACTGGGGGGTGGGTGCGTTCGTGGAGATGAGATCTTCCCACCACCATTTTCCTGAATTTACACCGGTTGGTTTGCTCTGGCTTTCCAGCGTTTTTAGTAGACAGACCTCTTCCAGAGGCATTTGACTCCAGCCGCTCCAGCTTGTTATTCCAAAGGAAAAGAACCAAATCCCAGGAATTCAGGGATCTAAGAGAAACGTCCCCATCTGTGCCCAAGGACCTCACCACAGCACCGAGGGGGTTGGAGAAAAAGTAGAAACAGCCTAATGCTGGCCACAGGGGCATCGGCAGAAGTCAGCTGTGGCTTGTTCGTATCATTGAATCCAGCACGAGTTAAAAAAGGGAGAAAAGGTTGTAAGCGACTAAACCTCGGTGAGGAACACGTGGAGTGTAGAGCTGTGCCCAGCGTGACACTGTTTATAGAAAGTTGGAGTCAACAGGAAAGACACCATTTATGTTCAGCTGCTCCTCGCACAAGGAATCGTGTAAAAGTGGGCATCTGTTTGCAGACACACCAACACGTGGGACACGGCCTGGCAGCTCCCTCTGGGCACAGGCGAGGGCACGCTAACGATGCATTCCCTTAATGAGGAAACTTCTGCTGAGTCTGAATGATGGGCACACAGATATGTTGTCTGTTTGTGGGACTTTTTAAATAGCTTGAACTAGGGGTGTCTGTGTGGCTCAGTGGGTTAAGCCTCCCACTCTTGATTTCAGCTCAGGTCGTGATCTCAAGATTGCGACATCGAGCCCGGAGTCAGGGTCCGTGCTGGGCTTTCTCTCGATGTCTTAAACAAAAACAAAACAAAACAAACAAGAAAAATACACTCGAACCAGCCCAGGATTTAAAAGCATTTTAGAACTGTTCAGATGGAAAATGTTCCAATGACCCTGTGCCAGGACCAGGAGGGAAGAGAGAGACTTAGCCAGGGGCTCGTTGCAAAGCTGGAGGCACCCGGGTGAGCTCCGTGGGCAGGAGGCTGGGTGGTGCCCTCCCGGGTGCTCCCAACAGAAGGTCTTAGATTTTAGGTCAGTTGCATCAACACCCCCTGCCCCAGAGCAGCTGGTCACTTGGAGGGTGAGCTGCTCCATGATCTCTACCCAGACAGACCAAGAGCCTGTGGCCCCTGCCAGAGAGTCCACCCAGGCCCAAGGCAGCTGAGCCCCTTCAGAGACCCACCAGCCGAGAGGTGGCGGCCCGTATTGCTTACTCGGAGTCCTTGGTTTTTGTTCTAAATTGTTTTCTAGTACACTCTTGCCAAGTGTCACTCCCTAGCACATGCCCTGAGCGTCTCGGGACAGGTGTCCTGGGGTCACGTCAAATAAAAGCAGTGGGCTTTCTGGGCACACACGCCTCCCCCCAGCCCGCTTCCCATCTGTTCCCCGCATGCCCTCACCATGGCCTGTGGGCGCCTCCTCTGGTTGCCGGGAGGGGGGGTGCGCTGGATGGGCCATCCAAACCCCCACGTTTGTTCCAGGCAGTGTCCCTGAAGCTTCTGCCGTCCTCAGCCCTAAGGAGCCGTCTTAGACATTTCCTCCCTTGCCGTGCTCCGTGAGATCGTCATATCACAGGTGCGCTGAATGTTTGTGCACAGCTGAGCTTTGTACGTGTAAGGGTAAGAGTTTCGGGGGGCTCTGTCGCCCCCGTTGAGAATGCTTGTTCTGGACCAAGCTTGTAAATCAGCTCCCCAGGGCCAAGGGCAGTTTCCCAGGTTTCAAAGGCAAAGTCAGTGTCCCGATGCCCAGAGAAACCAGTTCTTCTCCGGAGAGAGGAACTGATGTGAAATCAGCAAGAGGGAGGGCTAATCAGCGCCCCGGCCCAGGTCACTGGGCACCAGGGCCAGGGCAGCGTCACCGTCCTCTCCAGACAGGTCACTTCCCTCCCTGCCCGCCCGTGACCTGGGGTGAGGGGGTTGGACTGGAAAGGCCCCCACGGGCCCGGAGGCTGTGTCAACTGGGTCCAGCCGTCCACGGCCGCCCTCTCCTTCCAGCGTTTCTGGCTTCGGGGCCATGGCGGAGCTGCGCCAGACGGAGTCCACGCTGACCGCGCTGGACGAGGACGCGCTGTGGGAGCTGCTGGAGAGCCACCGCCACAAGATTGTGCGTAGCATCTGCCCCAGCCGCCTCACCCCCTACCTGCACCAGGCCAAGGTGCTGGACCAGCTGGACGAGGAGGAGGTGCTCCACGGCCCCAGGTTCACCAACACCGTCATGAGAGTCGGTGAGGACCCCCGGGCGCACACCGCCTCCTCGGCCCCTCCCCACCACGGCAGCTCCACACGGCTGTGCCACAAAGCCTGGGGCCCGGCAGGGAGTGCAGGACTTTAAGGACCCACGTTCCAGGCATGGGGACTCTGTAGGGCCTTCCCAGAGCTGCCGTAACAGGCGACCAGCCCGGGGTGGCTTGGACCAACAGAGACATATTGGCTCATAGTTTGGGATCCAGGTGTGGGCTTGAGGGGGATGTCCCTGCCTGTGCCTTCCTGGTGGCCCGAGCTGGCCCTCAGCTTGTGGCCACATCCCTCCAGGGTCTGCCTCTGTCCTCACGTGGTCTTCTCTTTGTCTCCTTTTCTGTCTCATGGGTGCACTTGTTATTGGATTCGGTGGATTCAGGACCCCCCACCCCGATAATCC
Source organism: Enhydra lutris kenyoni (assembly GCF_002288905.1). Taxonomy (NCBI): domain Eukaryota; kingdom Metazoa; phylum Chordata; class Mammalia; order Carnivora; family Mustelidae; genus Enhydra; species Enhydra lutris. The sequence goes on from NW_019154159.1 coordinate 4,238,653, forward strand.
AGGTGATCTCTTCCGCAAAGACCCTTTTCCAGATTAGCTGCCATTGGCAGGTTCCAGATGAAGGTTCCTTTGTTGGGGGGGGCACAATTCAACCCACTCCAGATGTCTTCGGAGCCAATTCTGAGAGTCTGACTAGCTATGTTCATTCATTGAAAACCAAGGAAGCTGATAGCCTCACTCTGTCAGAATTTTAGGAGACTGGATGAGACCATTTATAAGACACTCACCTCCAAGCCGCGGTTATAGAAAGCAGGCAGTAAAGTGGTCGCTATGAACATGATTCTGTTTCTGCCTGATGTTTAGGAGCCTTAGATCCAGGAGAAAGGAATCCAAGCCACCAAGCTGGGCTGAGAGCCATGGGACCGGGAGGCGGGCTCGCTGGGACTCGGGCCCTGGGGCACTGTCCTTTGCTTCTTTAGTCCCATGAGATTTGTACAGTGTCCGCATATGTCTGCTAACACGGCTGGGAGGTCTTTCGAGCAAAGGTCACCTTTTTCCTTCTTTTATGAACAACTCTTGGCACTTGGGTTATAGTAGCTTCTCAAGGACTATGAGCCTGGCCCTTCTGGGGACTGGCTGCCGACACGTCCCTTAAAGGACCGAGAAGAGCGATGAGGGCACCCGCCCCCAGGGATCCTGGAAAACTGCTGTCACCTCCTGATCCCTAGATGTGCGAGGATTTCCTCCCCCTCCTCATCCTGCATCCCAAGGGAAACCCACCCAGAACCTCACGACCTGACACCATCCTCTCACCCAAGGGCACTTGCTGGATTTGCTGAAGACGCAAGGGAAGAACGGAGCCATTGCCTTCCTGGAGAGCCTGAAGTTCCACAACCCGGACATCTACACCCTGGTCACTGGGCTGCAGCCCAAGGTGGACTTCAGCAACTTCAGTGGTGAGGGCTGGGTCATGGGGCTGGGGTCCTGGGCACAGGCTTCTTTGGAGCCTCTGGGTCCCAGTGTGTGCATGCTCTTGCTGCTCCCGCTAACCCCCCAGCGCTCTGGGGGTGATGACACCCCCACTAACCATGTGTGGGTGGCAGGAGAAGGAACCCGTGGCCTCTGGATCTAAAAGGAAAGATCTTGGGGCGCCCGGGTGGCTCAGTTGCTTAAGCATCTGCTTTCGGTTCAAGTCATGGTCTTAGGGTCCTGGGATCGACTTCTGCATCAGGATCCCATTCAGTGAGGAGTCTGCTTCTCCCTCTCCCCACTGCTCTCTCTCTCTCTCTCTAATAAAATAAATAAAATCTTAAAAAGAAAAGGAAAGGAAAGATCTGTCCCTACTTCTGCGGTAGCAACGGGAACTCCGCTTGGGGCAGAGAGTCTGTGCCCGGGAGATGCAGGGAGAGGGCAAGTATGGCCTTTCCCTGGAAACGCTCCTGAGATGGCCTTAGCCTCGGCCGTGTACTTATGTGGAGGGGACAGCCAGGTCCTGGGGCGGCTTCTGCTGGGAGAGGCCCCTGCCGGAGGGGAGGAGGAGTGGAGCCGGCAGCCTTCCGCACCTCCACTCAGTCGGAAGAGCGGAGATCGAGCTGACCTGAAGGGAAATACAGCCATTTCTGTTCACTGAGTGATTTCAGGCTTCCGTGAAGGAGCTATAGAAAGACTTTGGTGTGCAAAGGGCAGGACCAGCGTCACTCAAAACTGGACGGGAAGCCTTTCTGCCTGTTTGGTATTGTAGACCGTGGTGACGTTAGTTGGAGTTCTGCTGTACGGATTTCTATCCCTTGTTCTTGTTATGTCTCTCGTAGGGTGGCATGGAGAAGATCTGGCAGGAGCACGCCTTGGCTGATGAGGGGGAGCTGGGTCTACACAGCAGGGTCCCCTGGGGAGGCTCAAGGGGGTAATCCTGGTTCCACAGTCACCAGTCATGCTATTTATATAACCAAAACTGAGCCCGGTTGAGCCCGGAAGTTTCTTTTTTTTTTTTTTTTAAGATTTTATTTATTTATTTGACAGAGAGATCACAAGCAGGCAGAGAGAGAGGAGGAAGCAGGCTCCCTGATGAGCAGAGAGCCCGATGGGGGACTCGATCCCAGGACCCTGAGACCGTGACCTGAGCTAAAAGCAGAGGCTTAACCCACTGAGCCACCCAGGTGCCCCAAGCCCGGAAGTTTCTAAGGAGACCCACAGATTAGGGTCGGGGGACTCCTGCCTGAGGGTCTGGGCAGGTAGCAAAGCCCCTGGTGGCCGAGGAGGGAGGTGCCCTGGCCCACCCGCCCCTTGTCTGCAGGGCTCATGGAGACGTCCAAGCTGACTGAGTGCCTGGCCGGGGCCATCAGCAGCCTGCAGGAGGAGCTGAGCCAGGAGAAGGGGCAGAAGGAGGCCCTGCTGCGGCGTTGCCAGCAGCTCCAGGAGCACCTGGGCCAGGCCGAGGCCCGCGTCCAGAGCCTGGGCCAGATGGAGGCCGACCACGATCGCATGAAGCGCGAGGTCAGCGCCCACTTCCACTCCCTGCTGAGCAGAGAGCCCGATGCAGGGCTCGATCCCAGGACCCTGGGACCATGACCTGAGCCGAAGGCAGAGGCTTAACCCACTGAGCCACGCAGGCGCCCCAGGGCCCTGGATTCTTGGAGAGAGCAAGATCGGGGCCCTGGGGGTGCTCACTGCCCCTGGGGTGTCTTTGCTCCTTGGCCCTTCCAGCAGACAGAGCTAGGAAACGTGCACGTACACACACCCGTGCACAGACACGCACAGATATGCATACAGACTTACGTGTGCAAGGATGCATGTCCACAGACACATGCGTATCTTAGAAACTGTGAGGTCACACCCACCTCTAATTCCGGCCCGTCCCCAGGGTGTGTCCCTGCCTCCCTCATGCCATCTTTGGGCGCCCCTTCTTCCACAGTGAGAATCCCCCCACCCACACGAGCGCTCACCTGCTCCAGCCTATAGGCCACAGCAAACACCTCCGGCACCAAACAGAGCTGTCGAGAGGAGCCGAGGGTTTGTCGTTCACGAGCTGCTATGGCTGGCGGCTCTCCATCCCTCTGCCTCCCTCTCCCTCCCATCGCTGTGGCCCCAGTGTTTGAAATAAGGTTCATTTGCTCGGTTTATTTTCAGTTTTAGCCCCGCACCCAGCCCCATGCAGGTCCCAAGGAGTGAGTTAGTATACGGAGTCTAACGCGCTCTAACGCAGATGGCCCACAGCCGGAGCTGTGCGGTTGCTTATGGAAAATTTGCTATGGAGATGTCGGCAGGGAAAAAGCCCAAGTGAAAAGGTTTTTCCTTCTCCTCTTGATCCCAGAGGGAGTGCTGCCTCCACCCTGACACCCAGACTTTCTAGGTTTGTCTCTTGGGGAAAGTCCCCTCCCTACCAGAGGCACCACACCCTCCTGGGGGCGAGAGGCCAGGCCCTGGGTTCCAGGTCTGAGTTTCTCTTGGGGTGCCATCCTGCAGGGTGGCAGGGTGGAGGCCCCCAGGCCCTGGCCACGTAGCTTCCAGGGGCCACAGCCCTGGACACACCACCCATGGGGCCGGGGGTGGCCCATATTTGCTCGGGATTGCAAGTGCGTCTGTGTAGATCAGGCATCTCTGCTCCGTCTGACTCGATTTCCTTTCTTCTCACGTCCTGCTTTCCACGAATCCTGAGTCCCTTTGCCACGTACTCAGCAGAATGTGGGAAGGCAGGGAAGTCAGGGAACATGCTGGACGAGGCTCGCTCGCTGGTCACTCACCACCCACCGGCTGCTGGGACTTGAAGTTTCGAGAGAGGGATTTCCCGGGCTGATTTCCAGAGAGCTGATTTCCCAGGCTCCTTCCTCTGTTCCCGGGACCCCACCCCGTGATTCCATGGCTCACCTCATCTAAAAAATAAAGCTAGAAATGCCTTTCTCCCCCACAGGAGCTGGAACTGTTCACCAGGTAGAACTCCTTCATGGAGTTTGAAGTCCGGGGAGGGGCCCCCTGAGGGATGAAAAGCGTCCTCCCGGAGGACAGAGGCTGAGGGACGCACAGGCCCCCCTGGGCGGGTGGAGAACCAGCCTTTACGCTGCCCTCCCTCCGCCTCCTCCCGGCAGCTCTACCTGACCAAGCAGGAGCTGCAGCGCGAGAAGATGTCTTCCTGCCACGTGCGAGAATTGCGGGAGCGGTCCCCGCAGATGGCCGGGGACCTGGAGCCCGGGGACAAGGCGCTGAGCCGCCTGAAGGAGGAGAATGAGAATCTCCGGTCGCTGACGTTCAGCCTGGTGGGTCCCGCGCCTTTCCCTGGCAGCTGGCGGGGCTTCCCGCAGGCTGGGGCGGGGGCGGGGGTGGTTGGTTCTCACAGGTGGTCCCTGGAGGGGTGGCTGAGGCCGGGAGGCCATCCTGGGACACGCTACATGTCCCTTCCTGTGCCTGTCTGGCCTCGAGCGTGGGCAGGGTGAACAGCTACGGGGCTACCTAGCAAGCCCCCCACCCACCCCGGCCCAGCTGCTGGAGGGAATTAAGCTGATTGTAAATGGCGGGATCTGGGGGTGGGGAGGGTACCGTTGTGTTGTGCCTGCAGAATAGTCTGTCCCGTGCCGTCCCCCCCACGCGTGCTGGGGAAGGAAGGGGCGGAACTGGGTGACACCAACTTCTGGAATTATGCAAACTTCCGCCTCTCCTCGTGGATTCCTTTTGATCAATACCATGTCTGTTTATAGAGCTGTTCCGTCCAGTGAACAGATGTTCCCCGGGTGCGGGGTGGGCCTGGTCACGGGGCCTGGGCGGTGCCACCGTTCCTAAGCCCCTTCCTGAGAAGTGGGCAGGAGAGGGAATGGCCTGTCCCCTGGTGGGTCCTCCGTGGGAGACCGTGCTGGTGACCTTGTGGACAGAGCAGCCTGACGCGGCCCAGCCAGGCAGGGGGATGGCCCCCGCCGAGAGACTTCCAGTTTATTTTCTGTCCCCGGCCCAGAGAAACGAAGCAGAACACACATTTCCCATTTTGATTGCCGCCCCTGCGTCTTGTCCTGCCTATCCTCCGTGCGGGGATAAGCCTGAATCCACTCACGCGCCGGCCCCGGAGTTTCCTGCTGCTTATTCTCAGGGCAGAAAGACGGGGCGCTTCCCAGGGGCAGGACCTTCAGGAGGCCGGGGTCCCTGGGCCGACCTCTCGCTGTCCCAGGCGGAGAAGGACATCCTGGAGCAGAACCTGGACGAGGCCCTGGAGGCTGGTGGACCGCATCCACTCTCTGAGGGAGCAGGCCATGGTCGCTGAGAGGCAGCACAAGCAGGTGACCCCGGCGGGCGGCCGCGACAGCGCAGAGCAGGGGCGGGGAGGTCAGGCTCTCACGAACGTTCATCCCTTGTGAGAGCTTCATGGGGCGCGGACTCACGGCCCCGGGCTAGCGGTCGCATCTGGTCTGTGGGTGCTTAGGAAAGGACCGGGCCCAGGAGCAACAAAGCTCAGGCTGCTTTCCGGTGGGGCGGGCGTTACTTCGTGGCTGCGACAGGCAGGGGAGGGTCGGGAGGAAGGAGATGGTGGGAGAGAGAGAGGCAGCAATGAGACATGGTTCACGTCTTTTGGGACGTGGGACGGACAACACGTGCTTCTACCTGCCGCGTCCACGTGTGTTCTGATAACTGAGTCCCGGTGTAACCAGCAGGCCCACCCTGAGATTTAGCGCTTAAGGAACAAGCAGGAAGTCACCCATATCAGCTCCCGAACCACCCCCTCTGACCCCGACCACCCCCACCCCCCTGCACCCCCCACCCCACACCGCTGGCCTGCATGGGCTGTGTTTGTCCCCGGCCAGTAATGGGAAGAGAAGGAGCAGACCCTGCTCCAGTTCCAGAGGACGAAGGTGGACTGTGACATCTACAAGGAGAAGGTGAACGCCCTGCAGGGCCAGCTCCAGCAGCTGCAGAAGGAGCGAGACCAGGTGCCTGGCTGGGGAAGGGGCCCGGGGCACTGCCGAGCGGGGACAGGATGTGCCGTCCGGCCCAGGCTCCTCGAGGAGCTGGCTGGGGTCATGGGGCGCCCCATACCCACCCATGGCAGCTGGTTCCAGATTCCCAGCCCCCTCGGCACCATCCTCCCTCCTTTCCTGTCGGGCTGGCAGGCCTACTCCGCCCGGGACGCAGCCCAGATGGAGATTGCTCAGAACCTGGCGGAGAAGGACTCCTTCCGCAGGGAAGTGTTCGAGCTGACAGAGCAGGTCTGTCAACTGCGCCAGCAGCTCCGCAGGCCGGCCGAGTCCCCACAGAGGGTGAGTTCTTCCCTCCCACCCCACGGGGAGACCGGGCTGGGTGGGGGACGGGTCCTGGGCCACGTGCGCCCTGGCTGGGACATCAGGCCCTCTGGTTCTCATGGGCGAACCTTGTTACCGAATCACTGAAGACACAACTGGGTGAGTGGAGCCTATGTCTGCCTCTGGTGGTGGTCTAGACACGCCATGGGACAGGTAGCTGGGCGGAAGGTTCTGGAACCTGTAACATATGGTGTTCCACGAAGAAAGAGAGCCTATGAGACTGGGCCAGATGGCAGCCACTCGCTTTTGTAGCTGATGCGTTCCTGAGATGTTTGCAAGTCCGATGGCCAAGAGCTGGCTTCAGGCACGAAGGGAGCTATGTTCCCAAAGAGCTAAAACGAGTACAAAACCTCCAGTTATGGTCTGTCAGCAGCTCCGGCTCCAGGCACGGGGTCGGGGGGTGGTGAGACCCTGCAGAGGGGCCAGGACCTCCCTGAGGTCGAGCCACACCCTCCTCTTCCTGGTCGGGGAACCCCCACCTGATGCTTTTACCTCCAGAAATTAGTTTCCAAGGATTTGCATGCTACTTCTAAGAAGACAGTGTATTTCACATTGTAATACATGTGGTTATACAGGGTTCTTCAAAGTTGCAAAATCTTATGTTTATACAACCCGTAGAACTTAATCTTCCCCATGCCCACGAGCCATAGGTATTTTAAATTTTCTTCCTTCACCCTCCTCACATCTACCACGTCCCCCCCCAAAATATATATGTATGTATGTATTACATACATACATACATATACATGTATGTATTACATACATACATACACATACATGTAATCCATATACATGTACAAAATAGAAACATATGTATATTTATTTATATATAAGTATAAAAACGTGTGTATGTATCATATATACAAATTATATATATTTATGTATGTGTTAAAACAAGGTAGACAGCAAGATGCCAACTGCCCTGTCTTTGACTGTGGAGGACAGGAGAATTTTCTTCCCTCTCTGCTCAGTTCTGTTTGTCCCCAGTGTTCTGTGTGGTTAAGTCTGTGATACACGTCCTGGGCGATACTTGTATAATCTGTAAGAAGCGACATGTAATCTGCAACAGAGACCAAAGAGCATTCACCAGGCTGGTCGCTGTCCTCGGGGCTCGGCTCCTGCAGGGCTGGGGGTCTCATGCTCCGAGGAGGGTACATGAGTAGGGGAGGCTGCCTGGAGCGGGGAGCGGGGAGGTGGAGGCAGGAGGGAGGTGGGTTTGCTGGAAACCCCCAGGAGCATCCGAGAGGAAATTTGCCTGAACTGAGCAGCCGGGGGGGCCCGTCTCGGGCAGCCTGAGCCGGAAGCCAGAGCCAGGGAGCCGGGTCTGAGGGGGCAGCCACTCGTGCGCATGTTTGCCACCTGCCCGCGGGGTGACAGTGACGAAAGCAGCCCCAGCTCCACTGAGGTACTGCCGGCCAGTGCCTCCTCCTGTCCTGGGTCAAGCCAGCTGTGCCCTCCCCGGAGGGCTAGACTGGGGGGGGGCGTGGCTGGCAACGTGGCCACAGGCCTGTGTTCAGATGTGCACCGTGCACCTGACTCGCTCCACACGTGGCCCTCGCCAGCCGGGGCCTGGGCCTCTCTGGGCCTCAGTGGCTCTGCATGTGAAGTGGGACCATGCTACCCACCACGTAAATGTGTGTGTCTGCACTGAGCAACAGGGAATGTGGAAAGCAGCCGGCAGGGGCCTGGCACACAGGAGGGTCCAGCTAGTATGACCCAGCTCTGGGCTGTGTCCTTCTCAGTCCTCGGCCCTGAGAGTTAGGGAGCACAGTTTGTTACAGTTTTGCCCCTCACCCCGTGGAGCAGCAGGGAGGGGGTGAGCGGGGTCCCCCTGGGAGCGCTGTGCCGACCTCAGCCCTGTCCTCCTCCAGTCTCAGCTCTGCTCTGACCTCAACGCCACATGCGACCGTGAGCTGGTGGACAGCTTCCGCTCCAGCAGCCGCCTGCCTCCCAGTCCACAGTCCCTGTACAAGCGGGTGGCAGAGGACTTCCGGGAAGACCCCTGGTCTCTTAGGTAATGATAGGCCACGGGGTTCGGATGGCATGGGCCCCAGCAGCTTGCCGGCATATGGGCTGAGGGCAGGTCAGGGGGATCTGAGCAGGCAGCCAGCGGCACCGCCTGAGCTGTCGTCTTCCCATGCTTTCCAGTGGTTTCCTAGATATCCGGCAGGTGGACCGAGGACTCTCCCGGGGGGTGAAGGCAGTGGATGCCGACCTGGATTATGAGATTGTAGACAGAGCAGGTGAGTGCACCCCACCCGGGCCTCTGCAGCCATCCCCTCGCCCCTGGGCTGGGCCGGCTGAGCAGGAGGAGGAGGGAGAACAGGGGTCTCCAGGGAGGCCGGCGAGACAAGCCAGTGCCTCTCCAGAGGCTGGGCTGAGGAAGCGAGCTTCCCTGCTGCCCTGCCCTGGGCCTCTGGGAAATCCCAAGTACCTGGTCATTCCAGCCCATGCCCTGTTCACCGGGCGTCCTTTCTGTCTCTCACCTGGAAGCCAAGGGAGCTGTGCTCATCTTCCCATCCCGCTCAGCAGTAAAGGCTTAGACAGCTCCGGACACACGTTTCTTCTCTCGGTCCCTCCCTGCTCTGGTCTGGGGACACTCGGGTTTCCCAGTGACATCAGAAGGCAGCAGGATTTCGTACCCCCACCCCCACCCCAGAGGAGGCACCTGTTGGGAACATCTCTCCTCCCAGCGGTGGCACCTGAGACCCACTTCTCCTGGGGCTCATTCCTCGTATTTGTGACTTGACCGACCTCCTCTCCTTCTCTACCACGGGCCCCACCCGGAAGCCTCTCCCCTTTTCTACCCTGCACACCTGCCCCCGGCCGTGGGCCTGGGGCACCGGAGGCGCTTAGCACCCGGTCCGAATTCCCCGCGGTGGCCACCGGGGGGAGCACAGGCTTCGTGCGGTTCAGAGCGGCCGCCCCTGGGGCAGGCGGGGTCCGGGCTCCCCGCCGGCCACGAGGCCAGAATCCCCGCTGAGCGGGAAGGTTGGCGTCTCTGGAACCGCAGTCCGAGGGCGACCGCCGGGGCGTCTGCGTCCTGGATACGCCGCTCCTTGTGTCCCTCTGCCGCAGCTCCGGGTAGCGTCCTGGTTCCCCCATGCAGTGGCGTCCGCCAGTCCGGAAGGCCTGTTTTCCTGGGACTCCGGGTGGGACTCGGTGTGACCGGGGCAGTCCCGCCGGTGCGCTCGGTCCCGCCGGTGCGCTCGGTCCCGCCGGTGCGCTCGGTCCCGGCGTGAGCTCGGCGCAAGGAGCCGGCAGAAGTGCGCCCAGTTATGCCGGGTTTGATACTTTCACGTTTTGTTCTAAGCACCCAGCGCTCGTCACAAGCCACCCTCAGTCCCCGTCCCCTGTGTCCCCCACCCCCGCACCCAGAGCGGACATTTAATGGAGCCAGAAATCAAGACCCGAGGTGCCCTGTCCTGTAAATGTGGGGGAGCCACTCAGCTGTCGCGTGAGGACACACTAGGCCAAACCCCGCTCCTGTCCAGGGGAAGATGACGTTAGGGTTCTCAGCAGTGAGGAAAGGGAGAGGCGGGGAGGTCCGGCCTCAGCAGAAGGAGACAGGCCCGCGGGGTGCGCCCAGGGCTGGGATGTGGGACCAGGTTGCCCCAGTAAGCAAAGCTCCGATGGGGGGGGCAGAGCCCAGGGGCGGGCCTGGCCTGTGTCTGAGCCCGGCCCTTCTGTGCAGACCTTCCTGAGTGTGAGAGCAGCGCTCAGCCCTGCGCAGGGGGTCTCACCACCTCATCCAGGTGAGCGGTGGGAGTGGCCAGGGCCGGCAGGTGGGAGGGCAGAGTGAAGGCTGTGTCCTAACACCACTGGGAGGTGACAGCCCCTCCGAGGATGAGGTCATGGCTGTGTGTGTGTGTGTGTGTGTGTGTGTGTGTGTGAGAGAGAGAGAGAGAGAGAGAGAGAGAGAGAGAGAATTCAGAACGCTGGGGCCAGCGGCGTTGGGGCCTGGCCCGACCTCCCCCGCTCCCGTGGCTGGTGGGCCCTGTCACCTCCCGTCCTGCAGCAGCGTCCCAGTGCGGAGGAGGCCGGCACGCAAGATCCTGAGCCAGGTCACCGTGCTGGCCTTCCAGGGGGACGCGTTGCTGGAGCAGATAAGCATCATTGGTGGCAACCACACGGGCATCTTCATTCACCGGGTCACCCCTGGATCGCCGGCGGACGAGATGGCCTTGCGCCCGGGCACCCAGATCATGATGGTGAGTGTGTCCCCTGCCCTGCGGGCACCCCCCCGCTGCCTCCTCTTGGGGCTGGGTCAGAAGCTGCAGCTCTGCCTTGACAAGGACGTGTTGTCTGCGGGCTGAGGTCACACGCACTTAGAAGCTAGCCCCAGCTGACTCCCACAGCAGCCCTGCCCCGTCTGGATCCCCCACGTTCTCAAACTGGGGTGGGTGAGCCCGAGAGCTGCTGTGGGGCTGGACCACCGGCCATCGGAGAAGGCTTCTGGCTGCCACGGCACCAACCCAGGATCTTTTGATACAGCTATAGCCCTGTTTTTTCTTTCTGGGCCGACCATGCCGTGTGTATGTAGTAAAACACACAGCCATCACGCACACTTCACCGCCTTGTTGGGGGCATTTAAAAAAATTCTTTATTGGGAAATATTGGCTAAACTGCAAAACCCATAAATACACTGCTTGACTAATGATTATCAAGTGAATGTGTGAGCAGGGAGGTGACTTCAATGTGGCCCGAAAGCAGAGAACAGTGTTCCTGAGGAGGAGCCTGGGCTGCAGCAGGGATGCGTGGGGTGGAGACGAGTGCTGAGAAGGGTGGGCGGCAGGCACCTTTGCTCCCGGGCCCTAGGGCCCCCCGCTTCTCCCTAACCACTAACAGACTATGTTGTGGCTAAAGCAGCTTTTATGATGTCTGGGGAGACAGTCCTGGTATCTTAATATATTTTATTATTATTTATTTACTTTAAAGTTTTTAATTCCAGCTAGTGAACATACAGAGTTATCTTGGTCTCCAGTGCACAACAGAGCAGCTCAACACTTCCCGTAATGACCCCAAGTCCCAGATCCCCATCGCCGTTTCATCCAACCCCCACCACCTCCCCTCTGTAGCGATCAGTGTGTTCTCTACAGTTAAGGGTTGGTTTCACTCTCTCTCTCCTTTTTGCCCTTTGCTCCTCTGTGTTGTTTCTTAAATTCCACATATGAGTGAGATCATGTAATTGTCTTTCTCTGAGTGACTTATTTGACTCAGCATCATACCCTCTAGTTCCAGCCACATTGTTGCAAATGGCAAGATTTCATTCTTTTTGATGGCTGCATAGTATTGTGTGTGTGTGTGTGTGTGTGTGTGTGTGTGTGTGTGTGTGTGTGTGTGT
>NW_019154159.1:4250221-4257177 GCF_002288905.1 Enhydra lutris kenyoni
AAACTGTATCTTCTTTATCCATTCACCTGTCGATGGACATCTCAGCTCTTCCTGTGGTTCGGCTGCTGCGGACGTGGCTGCTATGAACATTGGGGTGCAGGTGCCCCTTCGGATCACTACGTTTGTATCTTTGGGGTAAATACCCAGTAGTGTGATTGCTGGGTCGTAGGGCAGCTCTATTTTCAACTTTCCGAGGGATCTCTGTACTGTTTTCCAGAGTGACCGCCCCAGCTTGCGTTCCCACCAACAGTGCAGGAGGCTCCCCTCTCTCCGCATCCTCGCCAGCGTCTGTCGTTTCCTGACTTGTTAGTTTTAGCCATTCTGACTGGCGTGAGGTGGGATCTCATTGTGGTTTTGATGTGTATTTCCCTGATGCCGGGTGATGTGGAGCACTTTTCCATGTGTCTGTTGGCCATCTGGGTGTCTTCTTTGCAGAAGTGTCTGTTCATGTCCTCTGCCCACTTCTTTTTTTTTTTTTTTAAAGATTTTATTTATTTATTTGACAGACAGAGATCACAAGTAGGCAGAGAGTAAACTCTGCCCATTTCTTTCCTTCTGTCCATTTTTAACTGGATTATTTGTTTTTTTGGGTGTCGGGTTCTGTAAGTTCTTTATGTATTTTGGACACTGACCCTTATTGGCCACATCATTCGCGAGTATCTTCTCCCACTCCAAAGGCTGCCTTTTTAGTTTTGTTGACTGTTTCCTTCACTGTGCAGAAGCTTTTTGTTTTGATGAAGTCCCTAGTCTCTAGCTACGTGTCCAGTAGGTTGCTGGAGCCAAGGTCAAAGAAGTTACTGCCTGTGTTCTCCTCTGGGATTTTTATGGTCTCAGGTCTCACATTTAGGTCTATCGTCCATTTTGAGTTTGCTTTTCTGTATGGTGTAAGAAACTGGTCCAGTTTCATTCTTTTGCACATAACAAAATCTCCAGTTTTCCCAACACCATTTGCTGAAGAGACTGTCTTTTTTCCATTGGACATTCTTTCCTGCTTTGTCGAAAATTAGTTGATCATAGAGTTGAGGGTCGATTTCTGGGCTTTCTATTCTGTTCCATTGATCTATGTTTTTGTGCTGGTGCCATTCTGTCTTGATGATGACAGCTTTGTAACAGAGCTTGACGTCTGGAATTGTGATGCTGCCAACTTTGGTCTTCTGTTTCAACATTCCTCTGGCTATCAGGGTCTTCTGTGGTTCCATACAATCTTAGGACTGTTTGTTCCAGCTCTGTGAAAAATGCTGGTGTTATTTTGATAGGGATTCTGTTAAATGTGTAGATTGCTCTGGGTAGTAGAGACATTTTAACAATATTTGTTCTTCTAATCCGTGTACTTAACATGTCTTTCTATATTTCTGTGTCATCTTAATATCTTTCATCAGTGTTTTTCTTTTGTTGTTGTTGTTGTTTTTAAAGATTTTATTTATTCATTCAACAGAGAAAGAGAGGGAGACTGAGCGTAAGCAGGGGGAGCAGCAGGCAGAGGGAGAAAGAGAAGCAGGCTTCCTGCTGAGCAGAGAGCCCAATGCGCGGCTCGATCCCAGGACCCTGGGATCATGACCTGAGCCGAAGGCAGACGCTTCACCTACTGAGCTACCAGGCGCCCCTCATGTTTTGTAGTTTTCAGAGGACAGATCTCTTTACCTCTTTGGTTAGGTTTATTCTCAGGTATCTTGTGGGTTTTGGTGTAGTTGTAAATGGGATTGTCTCCTTGATTTCTCGCTTTACTGCTTCATTATTGGTGTATCAAAGTGCAGCGGACTCCTGTACGTCGATCTCGGGTCCTGCAACATTACTGAATCCGTAGATCAGTTCTAGCAGGTTTTTGGTGGAGTCTTTGTTTTTTCTGTATAGAGTATCACGCCATCTGCAAATAATGAAAGTTTTATTGTTTTCTTAACAATGTGGATGCCTTTTATTTCTTTTTGCTGTCTGATTGTTGTAGCTGAAATATTTTTTTCATTATAAAAATATATACTCTTCTTTTTAAAGATTTCTTTAAAAATTTATTTATTTGACAGAGATCACAAGTAGGCAGAGAGGCAGGCAGGGCGGGGTGGGAAGGGAAGCAGGCTCCCTGCTGAGCAGAGAGCCCAATGCGGGGCTCGATCCCAGGACCCGGGGATCATGACCTGAGCTGAAGGCAGAGGCTTTAACGCACTGAGCCACCCAGGCGCCCTGAAAAATATATACTCGTCTAAACTTGAAACAACCCAGGGTTGGGAGAACGAGTCGGGTGGACAGCAAGAGCCCTGTGCCCGTGGGCTTCCACCACTAGGGCGGTGGGGTAGGGCGGGGGGAGGGATGTTGCTCACCGTCCTGCAAGGCCCAGGGCAACCCCACAGCACAGAACAGTGGCCTCACATGTCAATAGTTCCAAGCTGAGAACCCCTGACCTGAAACGCTCTAGGCTTGACTCTGTCTTGAGAAGTGGAAACTCGGCCCTCGTGGTCGTCTGTTGATGGAAGGGGCTGGTGCTTGACTCTCAGGAGGGGATGAGTGTCGCTGGAGAAGCCCGAGGTCCTGAAGCAGGGCCGGTGGCAAGGGCTCTGGTGGGTGCGAGCGGCTGGCCGGGAAGGGTGAGCGGGTCCTACTGCAGAGTACAGAATCCGGGTGGAAAGAGGCCAACACTGGTTTGCTCTCAGGTGGATTACGAAGCAACAGAGCCCTCGTTCAAGGCCACCATGGAGGACACGACCCTGGAGCAGGCTGTCGGGCTCCTGCAGAGGGTGAACGGCTTCTGCTGCCTGTCTGTGAAGGTCAACATGGAGGGTACACACTCTCCCCCGCGCCCAGCCCACAAGGCCACCACCTGAGGCCTGAGCCCCTGGCGCGCACCCCAGAACTAGACTGTGCCCCAAGTGTGCAGAGGGCCCAGGGCAGCTGGGGGTCCCCTTCCCACCCACTGGCTCCTGCACCGGGATGGCTCCCAAGACTCTAGGGGAGGCTCCTTCCTTCTCTCCTGCTTTCAGATTCCAGAACTTTCCCCAAGGGGGATCATTGCCCTGGGGTTATCTCTGACCAGGTTATAGGAGGTTGGTCCAGGACCTGGAGGCCAACGTGGTGACCTCAGGGGACTCCTTCTACATCCGGGTGAACCTGGCCATGGAGGCGCGGGCGGAGGGGGAGCTGCAGGTGCGATGCAGTGATGTCCTGCACGTCAGCGACACCCTGTTCCGGGGCCGCGGCTGCTGGCGCGCCCACCGCGTGGGCCCCTACAGCACGAAGGGCGTGGAGCACGGCACCATCCCCAACTACGCCCGGTGAGCTGCGGTGGCACGCCCCAACACCTCCCCCTCCCTGGGTAGGGCCGGAGGCACGGCCAAAGGGGCCTGGCCTGGCTTCCTGTGGGCGAGCCCTCCTGCCCAAGAGGAGAAGGTGGGCATGACCAGACACCCTGAGGAGGGATCCCCGGTGGGTCACCCCCAATGTCACTGTGTAGGTGGGGTTTCTTTGTGCAAAGGGATGCCCCTTGGTCCTAGACCATTCTAGAGCATCCGGGACCAGTGTGACATCTGGGGCTGGCTCGCTGGGACACGGGGGCCCGTCTGGGCACAGCAGGACGTTCAGCGGCGTCCACCCGCTACACAAGGAGCCCCTCTGTCCCCAAGATGATTCAAAACATCTCCAGACGTTGCACAGCATCCCCTGCGGGTTGGGTGACCACCATCCTGCTGTGTCCAGGACTATTTCGGTTACAGCCAGGAAAGTCCCGTGTCCTGGGGAGCCTCTCCGTCCGGGGCCAGCCGGGACAGTGGGCCGCCCTCCCAGGGAGCAGCAGCAGCCCTGCGGAGAACCGTGCTCCCGAGCCCCCGCAGCGCACAGAGCAGGGCGCCCTGCCCAGCTCCCCAAAGCCACGTCCCTCTCGGTGGCGGCAGGCTTGCTGCTGCAAGGTTCCAGAGCGTGGCCCACACCCAGGCTCCCACGGAGTCAGCGGGGTCCTAACCAGAGCAAATCCATTGGCAGCTGCAGTTTTCTAAACGCCCCAGGGGACCCTAGTGGGCTCCCTGCCCCCAGGGTGCAGACGGGGACTGGGGCCGCAGGGGTGTGTTTGGGGGTGCTGGGCAGGGCCTTCCTTGCCCTGGGTCAGGGCTGGCCTCCTCTGCGCAGGGCTCAGCAGCTGCTCATCGCTCTCATCCAGGACATGGCTCAGCAAAGCACCACCGGCCGCAAGGTGCGCTGGGAGACCCGGCAGCCTGGATTCCGGACACAGGGCTGTGCCACGGCGGGGCCTGCCTCTCTATCCTGGCCTTCTTCCTTCTGGCTCACATCATCTTGGGGGGTGGGGGAAGGTTCCTGCCTGGCGGGTCCTGGCCCTGTCTGTGGTCAGCTGGAAGAGGGGCTAGTAATGGCCTGGGGGCCCAGGGCCAGGGCCCATAGGCCGCTGACCCCATGGGTGCGACCTGGTGTGTCTGTCCCCGGTGGTCCCTCCAGGTCTTTGCTGGGGCCGCACAGCACACCCAGCCTGCAGGCTCCTCTGTGGGCACAGATCCGTCCTCTGGGCTGTCTGTGTCACACTCCTAGGCCACCCCATTTGCCTGTCCATCTGCACCCCATCCTAGTCCCTCTGAGGTCCCGACACAGACCGTTCAGCTGTCCCCGAGCAGGACGCTAGGGCAGCTTCCCTGGATTGGGGCAGGGCTAGGCCGCGGGGGCCCCTGGTGTTCCCTCCTGCTTTATGCCCGCACTGTGGACGCCGTGCTCAGGGGGTGCCCTGCTCGGGGACTCTGCCTGAGGACCCCATCCTGCCTCCCCTCTGCCTCCCTCCAGCATGGGGCCTGAGCCTCCTGGCTGTTCAGTGAGCACAGCCTGGTGGTCCAGGGACCAGCCTGGATTTGGCAGTGCGCCAGGATGCAGATGGCTGGGACACCTGCTTGTCCCTCTTCCCTCCTCAGCAGTCTTCCGGGGGACCCCAGAAGCTGGTCCGCATCGTCAGTGTGGACAGAACCAAGGCCAGCCCTCTGCGCTCATCCTTCGATGGGGCCCTGTGGGAGCCCAGCAAGCTGGAAGGTGAGCCCAGTGGTGCAGGCCAAGGGGACCCTGGATGGCCTCGGTGTGATGGGTGTGGGTGTGGGTGTGAGGTCACGACAGAGATCAGCGTGGCACGCGCCCCATCGGGTCAAACCCTGCAGTGAAGACAGCGGGAGTGGACTGAGAGTAAGGTGAATTACTTTGAGTTAATTTTCCTCTTTTTGGCAAGTGTTTTGGGTGCATATGACTGATGAAAAGAGAAGTAAACCCTAGAAGAGCAGGGAGCCAGAGCGAGGGAAGGCCTGGGCCTGCAGGGCCAGTGAGGGTGAGGGCCCCGTGGCTGGGGATCTCGCAGTGTGCTGGGAAGGCGGAGAACTGCTTCTCTCTGTCCCCGCTGTGGGCCCAGGGAGCTGAGCCCGGAGAGACCTTCACGGCCAGCCACGGGGTGTGGGATGCACATGTCCCTGGGGGGGGAGTCGAGCCTCTGTTACTGCCCCAAACACATAGAGTCCAGCCTGCGGCCTGAGGGGCTGGCAGACAGCATGGTCCGGCGCCCGGCCCACTCATGCCTCCTCTCCCCCACAGAGCCCTCCACTGCGTGCTTCTGGGCCGAGAGCTGCTTCACCCTGGTGCCCTACACCCTGGTGCACCCCCACAGGCCCAGCCAGCCCCGGCCAGTGATCTTGGTGCCCAGGGTTGTCGGGAAGATCCTCAGCGAGAAGCTGTGCCTCCTCCAAGGGTTTAAGAAATGCCCAGCAGGTACGGTGTCACCTGGGAGCCCCACCTGCCCATCGGGTGGCTGGGTGAGGCCTTGGAACAGATCTAGTCTCGAGTGGTGACGGAGCCCAGAAGGCTGAGATCCAGGCGTGTCTGTGCTGCCCTCCCGCCCCTCCGCCCCGAGGCTCTCAGGGGGAGGCGCTCCTTTCCTCTTCTGGCTTCCGGTGGTGCCGACAGTCTGGGGGTCCTTGGCTTGTACCCGCATCACTTCCGTCTCTGCCTCCATGTCACCTGGCCTCCTCCCATGTCTCTGTGTCTTCACACCGTCTTCTTATAAGGAACCCGTCATGGAATCAGGGTCCGTCTTACTCCTGATGACCTCATCTTCACTCACCACATTTGCAATGACCCTATTTCCAAATACGTCCTATTCCAAGGTTCTGGATGGTCATGTATCTTGGGGGGATGCTATTCAATCCGGGGCAGATCCTGCCGACAGATGGGGCTTGCACTCAACCGGGGTAGGACCCCCAAAGGGCTCCTCACCCGCTCAGCCCCAGAGCTCCTTCGTGGAGAGTCACAGAGAGGAACTGGCCATCTGGACTCCTAGATGCCAGGGGACAGGGTCTGAGTGTCTGCACGTGGGAGAGATGGTTCCGAGGTTGGCGAGTGGGAGAGCCGCTTTGTGGGAGTTTTTGTTCATTAGCTTGGCACTGGCCAGCCGATGGCGACGGGAGGCCTTGGGTTACCAGCGGAGGCGGAGTGGGGCTCTGTCCAGACCCCGCTGGGGTTCACAGAGGGCAAAGGGCTGAGTGAGTCCGGCTTGTCTAGCATGTGCCAGGTTCCCTGAAGGGAGCTGGAGAGGGGCAGCCACCTGGAGACGAGACAGGCTGCTGGTTGTTGGCTCCACAAGTGGCCCAGGAAGGGAGACAGGTGCTTTGGAGAAGGCGGGGCAGAGCTCGGCTCTGATGGGCAGGCAGGAGCTGGTGAGGCCGCAGACCAGGCAACAGTGCGGTGGGCTGTGGCCCCTGGGCCTGGGCTGCTGCGGGTGCGGCACGACAGGAGGAAGTGGGCGGGAGTCCCCGTCACGGCGGGCACCGGTCTGACCCAGGAGAACGCGTGCTCAGAACAGAGGATATCCAGGAAGAAAGGTAAAAGCCGGCTGTGTTTTGACTGTTTATTTTTATTTTTATTTTTTTAAAAAGATTTTATTTAGGGGCATCTGGGTGGCTCAGTGGGTTAAGCCTCTGCCTTCGGCTCAGGTCATGATC
>NW_019154159.1:4257577-4337248 GCF_002288905.1 Enhydra lutris kenyoni
GTGGGGCTCGATCCCAGGACCCTGGGACCATGACCTGAGCCGAAGGCAGAGGCTTAACCCACTGAGCCACCCAGGCGCCCCATGTTTTGACTGTTTATTCTCAGCCTTGGCCCTGACAGTCGCATGGGGCTGCCTTCCCCTCTCAGGGGGCCGTCCTGGGCGTTGCAGGACACGGGGCAGCACACTTGGCCTCCCCCTAGTAGACACAGCAGCATGCCCCCCAAGTGGTGACAGCCACAAATGTCCCCAGACGTTTGGGGCACAGCTGCCCACCGCTAGGAAGCACTGACACATGGGCTCATTGCTAGGTGTGAGAAGCTGGATACAAGTGCACCCCGGGAGCACGCGGGGCTGGGGTGATGGGGAGGGCTTTTCATCTGCGTCGCTGCTCCCCTCCTTCCTCCCTCCGTCCCCCCACACCCTGGCGCCGACTGAGCCCCTGCCATGTCCGCTGGTGTGGGGGGGCGTGCAGGGCACAGACCCCTCTGAGTGTGAAGGCCCATCCCGGGAGGCGCGTCGCCTGGAGCTGGCGGGGCCCGTGGGGGTGAGCGCGTTCAGCTTGGGGCTCCCTCACCTCACCTCACAGAGTGTGATGTCCCCGTCCACTGTCCCCTTCAGAGTACTTGAGCCAGGAGGAATACGATGCCTCCAGCCAGAGAGGGGACATCATCCAGGAGAGGGAGGCATCCGGGGGCCACTACTGCGTTACCCGCCGGGCTGTCGAGTCCCTCATGGAAAAGGTAAGGGGCGGGCGGGGGGTGCTGCTCTGGGGGCGAGGGGCCTCCATCCCCAGAGGACCGTGCTGGGATAGGGCAGGAAGGATTGGTCTTGAGATCTGGGGGATGCTGGTCACCAACCTGCTGGCCAGGGACACCCGGTGCTGGTGCTCAGCTTGTCTCTGGCTCGGTGTTCAGAGGGAGGGGTGCAGAAAGGTCCAGCCCTGACCCTGTCCTCTCAGATCCGGGGGACTTGGGGCCAGCCTCTTAATGTCCCCAGGCCTGGTTCCTCGATACAGGAAATGCCGAATAGTATTTGTCAGGTAACGAGTAAGATGAGGGAACAGTCTGTGATTTGAGGCCCACATGAACATGAAAAAGAGCTCACCGTGAACCGTGAAGCTTTCTGGGACCTAAGAGGGCCAGGCGCAGCTGGGCGCCAGAGGCAGATGCCCCCTTCCCAACCATTACCCCGGCAGAGGCTGACGGAGCCTTCTGACCCTGCGGGCTCCGGCCCCTCAGTCTCCCTCCACCCCAGCGGCTCACAGATGACAAACCAAAGGGACAGACTCTGGGTAGAGCAAGCGCCCTTGGACACCACAGAGCATCCCTGGGTTCTCTCCCCACCGCCCCTCTTGGGTGTGGGTTCCCTTCGCAGCTGCCGAGGCCAAGGACCTTGGCCCATCTCCCCACTGTCCCCCCTCAGAACACCCATGCCCTCTTGGACGTCCGGCTAGACAGCATCTGTGCCCTGCACAGGATCGAGATCTTCCCCATCATCATCCACATCCCCATCAACGAGAGAGCAGCAAAGAAACTCAAGTAGGTGTGGCCCTGGGGGCTGGCCTGGGGTCTGCTCCTGACGCCACGCGGGGGTGGGGGGCTCCAGGAACTCCTGGAAGCATGACAGGGTGGTCCCCCACATCTTCTGGGACAAAGGACCTGCTGCTCTCCCCTCCGGGGACAGCCTGGGGGACGGTGAGGCGAGACCTGGAACCTGCCTTGACTCAGGGCACGTGTCCAGTGGGCTACACGCAGCTGACAGCCCAGCCTCGTGAGGCGAGGACGGGGCTGGAAACCAGTACTCAGTTTACGACGTCCTGTCACCCCCTTACGATTTGTCAGCTGAGCATGTAAACTAGACCCTGCCCCCCATCACTGCACGTCACCTGGGGCCCGACTCACGTCTTCTCTGTGGGGCACTCGGCCCCCAGGAGGGGGGGATCCGCACGCCGGTCCCCTGGAATTCCGAGCTGGGTCCACTCCGGGCAGCCAGTGCGTGGCTCTCCCTGAGCGTGTCCCGTGTCCGGCCTGTGCAGGAAGGCCCTGCAGCGGCTCGGCACGTCGGAGGAGCAGCTCCTGGAGGCGGGCAGGCAGGAGGAGGCCGCGCTGGACAGAGCGCCCTGTCTGTACGGCAGCCTGGCCCCCGACGGCTGGAGTGACCTGGAGACGCTGCTCGGCTGCGTCCGCTTCGCCATCGGGGACGAGCAGAAGGTTGTGTGGACGGAGCAGAACCCCCGCTGACGGCACCAGAGCCCTTCCAGGGGCCGCGGGGACCTCTGAGTCCCTGCGATTTGAGCTCAGCCTCGTAGACACAGCCTTGGGCGTGCTCGCCTGAGCCCAGCTCTCTGGGCATCTGGTCCCCTCTCTCGCTGGGGCCCAACCTTGAACCCCATTCTGTGCAGGTCACAGACAGGCATTCGCACTGTCTGCCCACTTTTTTGCCAAGCTGTCTCCTCCTCCAAGGCTCAGTCGCCGTGTCCGAACCAGAGGCCCCGAGAACACGTCTCCTGTAGACGTTTCCAGAAAACCACCTGTCTGACCCCGATCTCCCCTTTTGCATTTCAGGGTGCCGAAGGGCTCGTTCCCGAGCCCCTGAGGCAGGAGGCTGGTAGCCCTGGTGCCCCCGAAGTCACTGGCACCCCCGCCCAGAGCGGAGGTACAGACTCCTGGTGAGGTAATCTCACTGCCTCAGTGGCCAGAGATCTGCTTCAGGGGCTCGAGTTTGGAGAGTCGTGTGTACCAACTGGGAGATACGGTTTCCCAGTCATGGAAACAGTGTTTTCAGTGGGTTTCTGCCTGGTGGCCACCAGACCCGGTGCGCCCGTGGGGGCGTCCTGGAGAAGCCACCCAC
This sequence comes from Enhydra lutris kenyoni, assembly GCF_002288905.1. Lineage (NCBI taxonomy): Eukaryota > Metazoa > Chordata > Mammalia > Carnivora > Mustelidae > Enhydra > Enhydra lutris. The sequence continues at coordinate 4,260,428 of NW_019154159.1, forward strand.
AGACACCCTCGCACACGGGCCGGGCTGCCCCGAGCCCCACATCTGCCCCCCCTCTACCGGGCAGTAAAGAGCCTTTACTCCACCTCCAGAGCTCAGGAGACACGTGGACATGGCTGGGCCAAGCACTCCTGGGCCACCCGCCCCCTGGCCTTGCCCCCCACTGTAGCAGACTGACCGCCATTTCGGCAGCGGCGCCCCGAACCCGAGTGCCCCAGAAGCTGCTCTGGGATTGAGGCAGGCGTGACCATAAATAAGCCAGAAAACGACCTTGTGCATGTTTTACTAAAATACAAAGCTTTACAGCACTGGGCACTGTGGCTCTCCGTCCATGCCCCCAGGGTGGACTTGTGGGGGAGGGGAGGGCAGAAGCCCACCCACTCAAGGGAAAAAGACCCCGAGCTCTAGGCTCTCCAGGGCGAGCTTCTGCGTCCAGGGACAGCAGGGGAACGCCGGGCAGGGCTGGAGCATCTATGAGCAACATCCGTGCCACAGCCCCATGTCCAACCGGACAGAGCCGGCCCGAGCCAGAGGACAGGCTCTTCAGCCTCGGACATCCAAAAAGAAGGACGAGCTTGGCTTACAGACCACGGACTGAAACCGGGTGTGCAGGGAGCCCACCAGGAATCCGTGGCCTCGTGGAAACCCAGCCAAGGTCAGGAACTTGACCGAGGGGCAAAGCAAAACAAGCCCCAGGCTTGGTCACAGGTTTTTTTCAAAACCAGAGATTGATAAAAGGCAGATACTGTGTCCCTACACGGAGTGTAGTCTGAACCCTCCTGCCACCCACGCGATACCCGGATGCCCCATCTCCTCTCAGACGAAGGATACAGGAACATGTGGGGGCCCCAAGGAGGGAAGAGGACCTCAAGCCCCAGGTCCCAACCCGATCACGACCATCCTTACATGTCACAGACTGGGGGCCCCGCCCTGTTCCTAGATCCCCTGAATTCCCGTGCTGAGACACAAGGAAAGCAGTGTTCCCTGTCACGGGGGGACGAAGGGCCAGGGCACACACTCTCTCCCCTCCAGGCAGCAGCCGAATGACACCAGCGTCCGGGAGAGCCCTCCTCCCATGGGGCACGTGGGGACCCGGTCTGGGACAGCCACCCAGGTGCCCCCAAGGATGCTCACAGCTCGTTGTGGAGGGGACGGCACCGGGGGGAGAGCCTCTCCTCCAGAACCCCGTCAGGTGCGCACACCCAGGGGTCCTGGGTCTCCCACTGCCACTTGGCCAGCTGGGTCCGCAGCAGTTCAAGGACCTGCGCACAGCGGGGGTCGGCAGCCAGGTTCCGGGTCTCGCGGGGGTCCTGGCTCCTGTCATACAACTCCCAGCGCTCCCGGTAGTAGTAATGGTGGAGATCCTTATACCAGCCCGTGGGGCGGCCGGCCACAGTGCGATTCAGGAGGTCCTGAAAGGTGGGCGACACGTAGAAGTCCTGGTCGATGGGAAAGGGCATCTTGAAGTTGAGGTTGTGCACGAGGAGGAAGGTCCGGTGGTGCACGGAGCGCATGGGGTAGGCCATGGTGACCTCGTGGTGGCTCTGGCTGCCGAAGACAGTGTTCCAGAGCGGCTCTGCGTCCAGCGCCGGCAGGAGGGACCGGCCAGTGAGCCGCACAGGCTTTGATCCAAAGATGGCATAGCTCGGGTAAGGGATGGAGAACCAGTCCAAGACGGTGGGCGTGAGATCTGGAGAGAAGGTTGTGTCTCAGCATGGTGGCCCTCCAGCCCCCAAGCTGCTCTGACTCCCAAGCCATTCTGTAATGCTGGTGGGCCGCCTCGCACACGGGATCACCAACAGGGAGGAGCTGCACTAGGTCCCACACCTGGCACGGTCATCTTGGCCCTCTAGGACACAGTGCCTTTAACAAGAGGCCACCACTTGGTGATATTTAGGATCGTACCAGAATCCTCCGGATCAGTAAGGAAGCCCCCACGGAGGGGGGCTCATGGATTCCTGCCCTGTGCTGTGGCCACAGTGCTCCCTGACTTGTGCTTTGGAGACAAAGGGAGATGTGGGCCCTGTTGCCCTGACCCCCCTGCAGCATCAGTATCACCCGGGGAACTTGTCAGAAATGTGAATTCTCAGGCCCTACCCCAGATCCACAGTGTCAGACACTCTGGGGGCGGGACCTGCCGTGCGGGGGTTAACAAGCTCTGCGTGCCAGAGTGACAGTGTGACGCTCACCTGTGGGCCAGTGGCAGGAGCAACAGCCTCAAAGACCGAGACCCAAGCTAGAATCCTAGCTCGGTGCTCACAAGCTGTGTGATGGTGGGCAACTGCCCTGCCCTCTCTGATCCTCCAGACTGCATCTGTAGAATGGGGTGGCCGTCCCTTCCTTGCCCAGGTGGTGTGGGAACCACGTAAGGCAGCGGTGTGAGCACTGTCCGGACTTGGTGGTACCCCTGAATTTTCACCTCCCCCTCCCCTGCCCCTGTGTGAGCTGCAGAGCCGTACCTAAGAGGCTCACGTAAGCCTCGCTGACCTGGCCCCAGCGTTTCGTGTGCTCTGGGGATGACACCAGCAAGGGTTCAGCTGTGCCCGGCCAGTACAGGTTGGTCCTGCCGCTGGGGAAGGGGATCCCGTTGTCGGACGTGAAGATCACTAGGGTGTCATTCAGGACACCTGCTGTGCGCAGCTCCTGGAGCACGAGTCCAACCCCTGGGAGTGCAGAGGGGACAGCAGAGCTCAGCCACAGCCGGGCATGCGGGGACGGGCATGTGTGTGCACTCACACATTTCCTCCTCCAGCTGCTGGAACCTGCACCCTTGCCGTCCCACCCAGCACCGTGTCCTGCAGCAGGCCAGGGACGCCAGCTGTTCCATGGCACGTCCATGCCACCCTGTGCAGCCACTACCAGCCGGACGCTGGCTTTGTTTTGTTTTCTGGAATTTCATGCCTGTCCTATGGGGATAACCAGGGCAGTACTGGTGGTGGCTGGAAGACAGGACTCCTATGCCTGCCCCCTCTCTAATCACCATCCACTCATGGCACCAACAGGGATGCTATAAAGGTTCCAACCTCTTGTGGGGGCTGAATGGTGGTCCCCGCAAAGATAAACCCTCAGGAACCTGTGAACATGACCCCGTTTGAAGAAGGGGTCTTTGCAGATGCTGTCACCAAGGATCTCAAGGAGATCGTCTCGATGTGGCCAGGAGGGCCCTAGATCCCATGACAAGTGTCCTTATGGAAGAAGCACTGAGATCGGGGCACCTGGGTGGCTCAGTGAGTTAAAGCCTCTGCCTTGGGCTCAGGTCATGGGCTAAGGGTCCTGGGATCAAGCCCCGCATCGGGCTCTCTGCTCAGCAGGGAGCCTGCTTCCTCTTCTCTGCCTGCCTCTGCCTACTTGTGACCTCTCTCTCTGTCAAATAAATAAATAAAATCTTAGGAAAAAAAAAAAAGCAGCAGCACTGAGAAATGCGCGAGAGGCTGTGTGAAGACAGGGGCAGAGATGGGAGGGGTGCAGCGAGGAGCCAAGGAACGCCTGGTGCCAACCAACGCTGGAAAGAGGAAGGACTGTCCTGTCCCCTAGGGCCTGCGGGGGGACACGGTCCTGTTGACACTGTGACTTCAGAGCTCTGGTCTGGGACGGGGGCCCACACTGCAGCATACCCCACTGCCCGGGCTCCTTGAACCCACCTTGGTCCATGCGGCCAATGGTGGTGTACTGAGCGGCCAGGTCAGTTCGAGCTGCGGGAGTGTCCGGGACAAAGTAAGGCACCTGGAGGGGAGTGTGGGTGCGAGGTCAGGGCTAGAAACAGGCAGATGGGCTGGGGGGAGGGGTGGACAGTCCTTGAACTGGGGCAGGACACCAAGGAGCCAGCCTTCCTCCCAGGGCCTAAGACCACCCTCCACCAATGCACGCTTGAGCCCAAGAAGTCCCTGCTCCTGGACACGTCACTCCACATCCCAATGCCTCTCTCTCCCGGCTCTGCAGATGGGAACCCGGATCCAGTAAGTCACGGAGTCTCCTCTTAAACGTGCTCAAAATCACACACCCGGGGCCAGGGCTACCAAGCCCTTGGATTTAAGAGACGGAGAAGGAAGGGCACGCGAGCATCTTGGAAATATTGCAAAGGGCTCTCTCCTACCACCACGTCCTGTGGGTCATAGGTCCGCGGGGTCCAGTCTGGTATCCGCCCCATGCCGCGCTCGCCGTTGCCAAACTTCTCACAGAAGGCCCCGTACTGGGGCTGGGAGTGCCCACAGCGGTGGGGGTCATGGAAGGCGACGTAGAGGAAGAAGGGCCTGCCCAGAGAGGGGGGCTTGAGTCCCGAGGTCAGCCGACAGACGTGCCACCTGGCTTTCTACTCTGGAGATCCCCGACCTTTAGGAGGGTATACCCCGCAGCACTGCTCACTTCTCTGGAACTGAAAGTCTCCCTGGGATTGTCCGCCTCAACTTCCCTGTGCCTCCTTTCCGTTTAACTTGAGTTTCTGGAAACTTCTTCCCCTCCCTTGCTCCTCTACCTGGGGCCTCCAAGGATCCCAACTAAAGACTCTGGGATGTGCATCACAGGTTAACTGCCCAGAGGTCTGGCTGTGCGAGGGAGGGGACGGGGCCTCCGCACACCTGTCATCCCGAGTCTGCAGGAACTTCCGAACCAGCAGCTTAATTCTGGTGATGTTCCGTCCCACCTGGAGGACGGAGCCATTCTCCTCCGTGTATGCAAACTCGAAAGGGTACACCGTCTCGGGCCCTATGTGCTTCTTCCCAATGATGCCTGGAGGTGGGGACACAGGCCTGCCACAGTCCCCGAGGTATCCCACTGCCCTCTTCTGCCCCCCAAGCCCCGTGCCCTGGAGTGGCTTCTATGAGGCCAGCCCAGGCCCTTGTCCGCACAGACCCAGGGCCCAGGGAGAGGGCCCCGGCCGTGGGGTGCTCTGAGGACGTGACATGGGGCGGAGGGTAGCTCAGGACCAAGTCTCGCCTGCCGGGGCCCATTCCCACTGTGGCACGAGGCCGCTCACCCGTGCGAACGCCGGCTCGGCCGAGCAGCTGCGGCAGGCTCTGCACCTTGTCGAAGGAGTTGAAGTGGTGGGCGTCCTGGTGCAGGCCGTACATCCCGTTCTGATGCTGCGGGGGGACGCCCCTGAGGCTGGGCCCGCCCCGCCCGCTCCTGCTCCCTCAGCCCGCCCCTTCCCAGGCCCCCCGGAACCCCCAGAGAGTCCACCGCCTGCCCCAGCCCCACCCGCTTCACGGGACAGTGGCAGGAAACACAGAGCGGGAAAGTGCACCCGTGATAACGAGGGGGGGCCTTTACTTTCATCCTGTCTACCTGTACTTCCAAACTCTTTGGTCATGAGCGCACACCACAGTGGGAAGAAAAAGCACCAGACCTCGATTAACTGGATTTCTTATAACACCAAAAAAATAGCCGACGCAACACAAAGTCAGACTAAAAAAAGACTTAAGGTGAGATGGGACAGCCCTGTCCTCACTCCTGTGGCCCACGGTGGCCTGAGGAGCCTTCAGGGGACTGGGGGGGGGGCTGGGCACTGGTCACAGCTTGCCTCTCCACGTGGGTGTCAGACTCGGATGGGGACATACAGGACACAGCAGCTCGCCATGAGACGATGTCATGAGACAACGTGACTGGAGGAAGTGCCTGTGTCCCCCCGTTCACAGCAACACTATTCATCATCGTCACGGGCAGGAACAACCTAAGTGTCCGGGGACAGATGGACAGGTGCACAACACGGGCCATACCCATACGACAGAACGCAGTCAGCCCTTTCAGCTGCGAGAAGGCAGGCTGTTCTGTGCTACAGCGTGGGGGAACCTGGAGGGCACCACGCTCAGGGCGGTAAGGCCGTCACAAAAGGACACATACTGCAGAACTCCACTTACATAAGGTACTGGAGTAACCAAGTTCAAAGACCCGGACAGGGGAGGAGTGGCCGCCAGGGCTGGGGGAGGGGGTGGGGAGCAGTGTTGACGGGCACCCCGCTTTCGTTTGGGAAGATGAGGAAGTTCTGGAGATGGACGGATAGACCATGGCTACACCACAGCATGATAGAGGGGGACGCTCACGGAGGAGTAAAAGGGTGAGCTCTGCACTGTGCGTGTCCTAGCACAACACACACGGGGGAAGTGCAGCTCTTCCCGGCACTCGGGCTCCTGAGTGATACCGTAACATGAGTTAACGCTGGGCGAGAGCGTGTCGGGCACCTTCCTGCCTTCCTGGGTGCCTTATGTATGAAGTAGGAGCTTGGCCCACCCGTAACGATCCCACGAACAAGGTATTATCATGACCCCATCTAACGGGTGAGACGATCGAGGTGCACAAATAGTGCTCTGCTCACAGTCATATGGAACAGGGGAGCCAGGGCTCGGGCGGCGGGGAAGAGAACATGGGCATGTCCCAGCAGAGGTCAGGGAGGGGCGCTTCCTCTCCCACGCCATCCCCCTGCCCCCCCTGCGGCCCTCACCTGGGGCAGGCCGGTGAGCAGACTGGCTCGGCTGGGGGAGCAGCTGCTGACGGAGGAGAAGGCATTGCGGAAGGTCAGGCTGCGGCGGGCCAAGGCGTCCAGGTGTGGGGTGCTGATGGCACTGTTGTTGTAGGCGCCACTCTCGAAGCCTCCGTCGTCCGCTGAGGAAGGCAGAGACACTGAGGCCGTGGCAGCCTGGGCCAAGGAAGCCCACGCAAGTGGCATACCCAGGTGGGCACGACCCAAGGCGGCATGACAGCTGCTTGGGATTGATGCCCAGGGGGACCGGACACCCAGAGGACACGGTACTCAGGCAGCCCTGTTAGGAAGTGGGCAGGACCGGGCGGTCCCGGCTCCGCAGCGGCCACAGGAGGACGGGTTTCTGCACCCGTGTCCCCAGCAAGGAGGAGCCGATGGAGTAGGAGAGAACTGTTTTATGCTACCAGCGGACGGGCCTGCTTGGAGACCACAAAGTTAATCAGAAAGAGTGAGTCTGGCAGAACGCCAGACCTCAAAAGAGGAAAGAACAGGGCCGTCTTGTGACAGCCGGACCCTGGGCACCAAGTCTCGTGAACAGCAGGGCGCCGGGGGAACTTGTGATTTGGGGGAAGGGCTGCGGTTAGGGGAGAGGGCGGGGCGGGGGGGTGCTGCGCTTTTCAGCCAGAAGATCGGAGCCACAGCACTCCCGGGTCTAGAAACAAACCTGCAGGGCTCTCGCGAGGCAGGGGAGGGGAGCGGGGCGCCCCGCACGCAGCCGTCCCTGCGGACTTGGGCACCCGCCCCTCGCCGGCAGCCCTTCTAGGGCTGTACCCCGCTGAACTCCGGAGAGCCGCCCATGCTCCCGCGCCGGAGGCTCCGCTGAGCTGGGCAGCGTGGGGTGGGGGTCAGGGCGGAGGCCGGACGGGGGTGCTGGAGGTTGGCCGGACCCGCGGTGGGCGAGGCCGCTCCTGCCTCCCTCCCCAAGGCGGCCACGAACGGGCCGGGTCAGCGGGGAGCGCAGGAGCAGACGCGAAGGGGCGCAGGGCTCGCCGGACGGGCGGCGGCGACGCACTCACCGAGGAGCAGCAGCACGTTCCGGGGACGCGCCCGGTGCGAGCGGCAGAGGACCAGGGTCAGCAGCAGCAGCCCGCAGGCCGGCCCTCGGCGGTGCATGGCGGCGGCTCTGGCCCCGCCCCGCCCGCGGTCACGTGCGCGACCGGCCCGCCCCCCGGGGGTCACGCACGAGCCAGGTCCCTCCCCGGGTGGTCACGTGTGCTCCAGGCTCCGCCCCCTCTCTCCTCCCTCCCCCTCCCTCTGCGGTTCCTGCGGACCCCGCTGCGGCGGCGTCGGGAGACCCCGAGCTGCGGCGCCGGGTGAGTCCGCGGCGGGCGGGGAGCGGGGTCCGGGCCCCGGGGCGGAGAGGGCGAGCTTCCGGGGACGGGCCGGGGTCGCCGGGGCGGCGCGGGGCCCGAGGGGGTGGGCTCCTCCTGCGGGACCCTTTCCCACTGCGTCCCCGCCCTGTCCCCGCCGTCCTCGGCCTTGCCGGAGCGGTCAGGCGGCGCGGGGTCCCCACCCGAGACCGCGGGTCCGGGGCAAGCGTCTTCGTGGGTGGGAGGCGGGGTGCGTCCAGCGCCGGGGCGGGGTGGGGGGCGGTCTGGGACCGGCTCCGCGAGCGGCTGTGAGCCGGGACCCGAGAGGCTGTGGCGCGTCCTGAATTCCCGGCCTCGGACGCTGTCCCCGCGCCCGCTCAGTCCCGGGGCGCTCCTGCGGGGACGAGAAAGCCACAGGTGGGGCGTGGGGTGGGGCGCGGCCTCAGGCTGGGAGATGGCGGGCCTCAGCCCGCCGTGGATGGTGGAGCCGGCCCTGCTGCGCGGGGGACGCCGGGGGCGCCCGAGGCTGCGGCAGCCCCCACCCCGCCGGGCGAGGGAGCCCCCGTGGACCTGCCGCTCCTCGCACTGCTCCCCGTTAAATCCGTGGGGAGGAGAAAGAGATAAATTATTTCGGGGGGAGAGACGGTGTCTAATTAGCGTTTCTCACGGAGAAATCACGTATCGCCTTTTTCTGGCCAAGGTCCGTGGACAGCCGGCAGCCGGGGCTGGGGCAGGTGGGATTCAGGGGGAGCAGTGAGCAGGCGCCAGGGTGGGGGACGACACTTACTCTTGCGGTCCTTCGGTCCCAGGTGTGGGTGCCTTTCAGAGCAGCGAAAGGGCGTGTTTAATCCCTGTGGCTCAGACCCCTCGGGAGACCCCTGTGCCTCTCCCAGGCCCCTAGACCCCGCTCTTGCTGCATCCTGCCAAGCCCAGACCCTGACCGCTCGTCCTGTTGCCCCCAGGCATGTCCTCCTCTGTGAAGGCGTTGGGTCAGGTCCGGCCGTCGGGTGCCGGCATGGCCCCCCAAGCCCGCTGCTGCTCCCCGGCGGCCGTGCAGAGGTGGCTGCCTCTCCTGGCCTGGCTGCCCGACTACTCGCTGCAGTGGCTGAAGATGGACTTGGTCGCGGGCCTCTCGGTCGGGCTCACAGTCGTTCCCCAGGCGCTGGCCTACGCCGAGGTGGCTGGACTCCCGCCCCAGGTGAGACCTCTGCCCCTGCCCCACCCCCACTGCAGCCGCTGCCCCGAAGCAGGTGGGAATGCATCCTCTCCGCTGCAGACAAGCAGGCCGCCAGGACCCAGCCCCGTGGGGCCCCAGAAATCTCGGTGTACAGTCTTTAGCATGTGATGGCCTTTGGCCACGTGCACACCCCATCACTGCTCTTGTCATAATTGTAACTGAGCTGGTTCTGGGGTGTCCATCGGGGCCGGCAGGACGACTCACTGTGGTCTCAAGAACGCTTTCTTAGGCTCACAGACTGAGCAAGCACCCTGGCCCTTGGGTCCCTGCTGACACCCAGTGGGGTGCAGGTAGAAAAGAGGCCCCTAGTCACTGCAGGTCCACACCGTGCTCACGGAGGGTGAGCGCTTTGCCCTGTGTGCGCTGCTGTGCCCGCCATCGGGACCGCCCCCACAGACCCTGTGCTCAGACATCTCCCCCCGGGACGCTGGGGGCCCCCTGTGTGCCACCTCGATGCTTAGTGCTGTCTCCCCCCAGTACGGCCTCTACTCTGCCTTCATGGGATGCTTCGTGTATTTCTTCTTGGGCACCTCTCGGGATGTGACGCTGGGCCCGACGGCCATCATGTCCCTTCTGGTCTCCTTCTACACTTTCCACGAGCCCGCCTATGCTGTGCTGCTCACCTTCCTGTCCGGCTGCATCCAGTTAGCCATGGGCTTCCTGCACTTGGGTGAGACTCTCAGGCCTTCCTGCCAGGGGCTACCCAGGCATCTGCCTCCTGGAGAGGCCCTGGTTCTTGGCCTTCTCTTCTTTGCCTGTCCTGTGCATGTGTGAAGGGAGAGGTTCCCTCAGCCCTCTGCTACTCTACTTAGAGGCCAGGACACTTGGAGAAGTGCCCAGGGCTTCAGACCCTAGCCTCCCTTCCTCACCGTCCAGACCAGTCCAAACAGGGTGTGTGCCCCACCTGTCCTCAACCGCACTCCCGCCAAACCTCCTCTTCCAGTCCATACCCACCCACGTCTGCTGGGACTGGGCAGAGCTGGGGCCACCAGCTCAGTATCCCCTCTCGGCCGCCAGGCTTCCTGCTGGACTTCATCTCCTACCCCGTCATCAAAGGTTTCACCTCTGCTGCCACTGTCACCATCGGCTTTGGGCAGCTCAAGGTAGGCACGCTGGTTGGCAGCCAGGCCCCTCCTGGGTTGCGGGACGGAGGCTGGCTTCCCTCTGTGCGGGCCAGTTGACGTGTTGCTCTTCCAAACCTCAGACCACAAGGTGCTCCCGTGGGTCTCCACGGATCCCGGCAGCCCTCGGGGGAGATGCTGCGTGCCGGTGGGACAATACGACAGGTTATTGGGGTGACCATCAGCGACAGCCTCGCCCCTGTTGGGGTTTTGGGTCCAGTGTGCTTGGTTTGCCTCACAGGGCGATTCTGTTCTGCTGCCTTCCTTACCCCTCCGCCAGCGCAGCCTCGGACCGTCCACGTCCTGCGGACATGTTGACCATCAAGTTGGTCCTCCCGTGCTCGTGCTCGTTTAGTTAGATTTCATTTTAATGTTTTTTTTCTCCATTCTGTTCAGTATTTTTCCTTTAAGATTTTATTTATTTGAGAAAGCAAGTAAGTACAAGCGGAGGGAGGGGGGCAGAGGGAGAGGGAGAAGCAGACTCCATGCTGGGCGTGGAGCTTGACGCGGGACTCGATCCCAGGACCCTGAGACCACGACCTGAGCCAAAGTCAGATGCTTCATGACTGAGCCAGCCAGGTGCCCTCTTACAGGTGGTGTTAGAAACAGAAACATAAGGAGACACAGCATCTGAGAAATACTGAACAGGGGGGCGCCTGGGTGGCTCAGTCGGTGAAGCGTCCTACTCCTGATTTCAGCTCAGTTTGTGATCTCAGGGTCCTGGGATTGAGCCGCATTGGGCTCCATGCTAAGCACGGAGTCTGCTTGGGGTTCTCTCTCCATCTCCCTTTGCCCCTCCCCCTACTCGCCCTTTTTCTCTGTCTCTCTCTCTCTGAATAAATAAGTAAAATCTTTAAGGAGAATTTGTAAGAAATCCCGGAACTAGTTATCACCAGCGACTGTTTCCTTTTTACTGGGGGTTGAGGTCCCAAAGCGCAGGGGTGGTTTTGCTTTGCAGCTGGCCAGCCCTGTGCTTTGTGCAGAAGTAGGTGAGTGCTCAGTGGGGGGTGTGCAGAGCGGAGTGGAGCCATATTGTGCAGGCGATGGCCTGCCCCGTCTCAGGACCCGCTGTCAGCACTCCTCCTCGCTGAGGCATGCCTCCCATGGTCAGGGCTGGCCCCGCACAGCCTCCCTGGCGAGCCAGAGGAAAGGAGCGGACCTTCTCTGTGCTCCTATGATGCTGGATGCTGGGTTAGACCCTCCCTTGCCTTGGGTTGTCCTGACGCCCCTGCGAGGCAGGATCATCACTACCTGTGCAGAGAGAGGAGGGAAGCCCTTAGGTGTGGCGGACATGTGCGTGTGGCATGTGCGTGTATGTTAGGGTAAGCCTGGCCAGTGCTGCTTAATGGGATGATCTGTCTTTTTTTCTGAAAGTGTCCTTTTTGGTATCAGGAATGTTCTTTTGTGCAGTTAGAACATATAGAAGGTGGCTTCTTTATGCATGGGTGTTCGGCAACGCTAGGTCTCCTAAGTCTTTAACACCTTGACTAAGTCACAACAGCCATCTGAGAGCCTTGGGCCAGGGTGGGGGTCAGGAGTCAGGGGTTCTCCTGACCTGCTCTGGCAGGAGCTCCCTGGGTCCCAGAATCTAGTGTTTCCACCCTGGAGTCTGTCCCCATTCAGGCTGTGTACGTGGGTTTTGGGATCTTGGAATTTAACACTATGGGGGTCTGGGCCTCAACCATCCTACTAACACTCCACACCCATTGTCAAGTGGGATAAAGAATTAAAACACAGAGGAGAGCCCCTTCTCCCCTCCAAGGACCCTGCCCACCTGTGTCCCCTTGCCTGGAGGCCCTCAGAGCCCCTGGTGGTTCTGCCCAAAAGCTTCACCTGATTTTCCCTCTAGGGGAGCAGTACCGGGCAGGTGGGCCTCAGACCAGTGGCAAGGGGGTGTGGGGCGTGTCAAGGGCAGTGGGGCCCATGGGGCAGGCACAGTGACCTGGACCCTGGACCAGGGCAGTGGGGCCCATGGGGCAGACAACAGTGACCTGGACCCTGGACCAGGGCAGGGACGTACTGGTCTCTCCCTTTGAGATCACTTAGGCTGATTTTTCTCACAAGGGAGAATTATTCACCAAGAAGTGTCGTTGACCGTGAACATGAAATTCCTTTTCGTTGGAGGATAATTCTGATCTCCTTCCCCTGGGGGCTTTGGGAATGGGCAGATGGTTCCCGGGGAGCCTTGGGATGTGCCCCTGAAGGGGGCTGAGATGTGCTGAGATGCTGCAGGGGAAGGTTGTCTAACTCCGTCTGTGTTTGGACAGAACCTCCTGGGACTGCACGATGTCCCGAGGCAGTTTTTCCTGCAAGTGTATCAGACATTCCGCAAGGTCGGAGAGATCAGGTGCGTGCGGTCCCTCACTTCCCTCCGGAGCCCCTCTCCCAGGCCCCACCCCATTCCCCCACCAGCTGGCATGGATTCCAGTCCCCTGGGGCCCGGCCGCCCAGACTGGGTCCCAGAGCAGCACCGGCAGGCGTCTGAGGAGCGGGTTAGAAACACAGCGTCAGTCCGAGGAGCGGGTTAGAAACGCAGCGTCAGTCCGGGGAGCGGGTTAGAAACGCAGCGTCAGTCCGGGGAGCGGGTTAGAAACGCAGCGTCAGTCCGGGGAGCGGGTTAGAAAACAGTCTCAGCCCCGGGCAGCCCTGCTGCATTAGTCAGGGCTCGACAGAGCCCCAGGGAGTGGGGCGCACACCCAAGGTTCAGAAGCTCGGACGGGGCCAGGAGCCGGTCTGCGGGGCCCCTGCACGCAGCCTCCGTGGGTGGTAGGAGGGGGAGGGCCCCGTGCAGAGGAAGAGCCGGGGTGTCTCTGAAGGTTTGTAGTGCAGTGAGGAGAGCACACGGCGCGGGGGAGGCAGGTGCAGACAGAATGTGCAGGGAGAGGGGATGAGAGCCGGACCGCCACTCGTGCGCCTTCTTCAGATAAAGGACAGACAGGAGATGCTCCTAGAGGGACCCATCTGGAAGCCAGGATGCCTCGGTGGCCGGAGGAGCAAGAGGTCGCAGTGGTCTCAGGGGAGCTGCTGTGAGGGAGTGGGGACACCTGTGACCCACTGTTCTCTCCTCCACTTCTGATCGGCTGCGAGGCTTCCCGGGGCTGAATCCAGCTGAACCCGGGGCTCCCTGGCCCAGGACATGCAGACGAGGTCCTCTTAGCTGTGGGGCGGGGGGGGGGGGGGGGGGGGGGGGGGGGGGGAGGGGGATGCAGGGGAATCGGAGACTGACAGGCCAGAGAGCCGGGCTGTGAAACGTGAACCTTCCGGAACAGACGCAGCGCCTGTGGCCACAGGGCTACGTGGCTGTTAACATGAGCCTCTAGTCCTATCACCATCACGTTCGGGGCCTCGACTCCCAGGCCTGCATGTCACTGAGTGTTGAACAAAGCTGTGAAGTAGAACGGGGATGCATGTGGCTTAGGAAAGAGCGAGGAGAGCCGTCGGGAGAGAAGGCCTTCTGGCAGAAGGGGCAATGGGAGGGCGGAGTTGTGTGCCCGGGGCTGCCAGGGTGTGACTGTGTCTGTCCGCAGGGTGGGTGATGCCGTGCTGGGGCTGGTGTGCGTGCTGCTGCTGCTATTGCTGAAGCTGATGCGGGACCATGTGCCCCCCGTGCACCCCGAGATGCCCCCGGGCGTGCGGCTCAGCCACGGGCTGGTTTGGACGGCCACCACAGGTGAGCGGGGTTCTGGCCGCGGCTGTCCTGCGCACCGAGGCCACACCCGCGAGGTTCTGCCGTCCCTGGTCTGGGTGTGACCCGGGCACTGGGCTACTGAAGCTTGCCAGCGGGCTCCGAGCCACAGCCCAGGTGGAGAGCGACGTCCAGTATGCTCGAGCACGGCCGATCTCGACCCCCAGGGACCTTTGGCGGTGTCTGGAGGCATCTCTGGTTGAGACTCCCAGGTGGGGCTGTCACAGGCACCTGGTGGGGAGAGGCCAGGGAGGCCGGCAAACACCTGCGGGGCACAGCCTGCCTTGGTGAAGGAGGAGCTGGTTCAGAACATCCCGGTGCGAGGCCGGGAAGCCCTGGCCGGTCCCTGATGGAGAAAACACGTGGACCACATGGGTCGGGTTGAGCCGTGTGGGGCTGAGCCTGGGTTTCCCATCCCATGACGGGCCACAGGGCCCTGGGCCTTTCCTGCATCCTGGAAGGTTGTAAGCTGCTGAAGCTGTTGTCCCAATGACAACGTCAGGGATGAGGCTGTGATGTAGTCTTTTGAGAGCTCGCTGAGTAATGGGGTCCAATTCTGGGGAGAGGTATATCCCCCCCATTTAAGAAGCCAGCACGGGGAGACCTGGGTGGCTCTGTTGGTTAAGCCTCCAACTCTTGGTTTTGGTTCAGGTCCTGCTCTCAGGGTGGTGGGATCGAGCCCCATGTCAGGCCCTGCGCTCAGTGGGGAGTCTCCTTGGGATTCTCTCACTCCTTCCACCTCCGCACCCCCCACCCCCAGCTTGGTCATGCGCACACGCTCTAGCTCTCTCTCAAATAAATAAAATCTTCAAAAAAATTAAAAGGGAAACAGCCAGCACCGCTGGGGCGGGAGCCGAGAGGTGGGACCTGGGGTGACCCATTGATGACACAGGTAGCCGTGTGTGTCGCCGTGGACCTGTCCCACCCTCTCGCGTTTGCCGGGCCATTCCCTGTTCCTGCCTGCCCCTCGGTCGCTGGTGTGTGTGCCATTTCCTGGCTGGAGTGTCGGGGCTGGTGGTGGCTGGGGACGGGTGTCATGCTTCCTCGCGTGTATTTACTGCCCCGTTGCGCAGAGGAGCCAGGTTTCACCGGCAGGTCTCCTTCTGTCCTAGCCCGCAACGCCCTGGTGGTCTCCTTTGCCGCCCTGGTCGCGTACTCCTTTGAGGTGACCGGATACCAGCCTTTTGTTCTAACGGGGCAGACTGCCGAGGGGCTCCCTCCCGTCCGGATTCCGCCCTTCTCCGTGACCACGGCCAACGGGACAGTTTCCTTCACCGAGATGGTGCAGGTGGGTGAAGATGGGGAGCCAGGCCTGCTGGGTGGAGCCGCGGTGGTCTCTGGGCCTGGGTCTGCACCCCTGAGGCCTCTGCCTTGTAACGAGGAGCTCCAAGCCCAGCTGGGGCCGCCGAGTCCTTGGGATGGGGCGCTTCTGGGTGCAGTGACAGGCACAAAAGGGTCCCGACTGGGCAGGACCTCGAGGGACGCCACGTTTGGTGTTCTGGCCCGAGCCCAGCGTGCTCCTCGAGCCGTGGGCCCAGCAGAGCAGGGATGTGGTTGGTGCTCTGCTTCGCGTCCGGCCCGGAGGGTGGGCTCCCAGCCCCGCAGCTGAAGCTCGGCTTCCAGTCAGATGTGACAAGGCTGTGCCGGCCTTGGTGGGTCACTGCCTGGCCGGCCCCTCCTCACCTTCCCCGGAGGCTCAGCTGCTGTCCCTCTCTCCCCTCAGGACATGGGGGCTGGGCTGGCCGTGGTGCCCCTCATGGGTCTGCTGGAGAGCATTGCGGTGGCCAAGTCCTTCGGTAAGCTGACCGCCGTCCCTGCCCCCCGGTGGCGTCCTGGCCTAGCTTGCCTGCCCTCTTGTTTGCTTTTATCCGCTTTGGTCTTAACAGCTTGAGGTTTTTTTTGTTTTGTTTTTGTTTTTTAAGATTTTATTTATTTATTTGTCAGAGAGAGAGAGGGAGAGAGAGGGCGAGCATAGGCAGACAGAATGGCAGGCAGAGGGAGAAGCAGGCTCCCCACAGAACAAGGAGCCCGATGCGGGACTCGATCCCAGGACGCTGGGATCATGACCTGAGCCGAAGGCAGCCGCTCAACCAACTGAGCCACCCAGGCGTCCCACAGCTTGAGTTTTTAATCGAAAGAACGCGCGCTCGTGCATTTAAACAGTGTAGCAGAAGCGCGTTTCTGACGAAAGCCGCCGTCCGGCAGGGGCTGGTAACGTGTGTGATGGTAGTTCTTCTGCTGTCCGGGAGGAGAAGGGCCTGTGTCTCGCCGTCGCCTTTCCTGCGGCGTCAGCGTGCCCCCCACCCGTCCCCGCCAGCAGCGTCCCAGGGCGCCGGGACGCATTCATCTGCCTAAATGCCCACTGACTCGCAGACCTCGGATTTCTCCGGAGCCTGCTCGTCCCTGCGCAGCCCCTCCCTCAGGTCTGCGGGGCGTCCGGCTTCATGCTGTGCACATGGATGACATGTTCCTTTGCTGCTATGATGGTCACGCGCCCGTGGTCCTGGGCTGCGGGTCAGTTCTGAAGATGAACCCAGTGAACGGGGTGTACGTGGCTGCAGCTCCGTAGACCGGGTCTGCCTGTGCCCGCGGCTCGAGTCTCCCGTCCTCCCAGAGTCGCGTGCCTGACATGCATTCACGGGCTTGTCCCCACTAGGCCCCAGCCGCTGCCCCCCGACCCGCCGCGCAGGCCGATCAGATCTGCCTTGCGCAGTTTTTGTTTTTCTGATGATTTTCCCCGGGGTGGGGGGCTTCGGGGCCCTCTGGATTCTGCACCTCATAGCGTTTATGCCACTTGGGGCTTTGAAGCTGTTTTCTTCTGAAGTCACCAGACGTCATGTCCAAACGTCGAAGCTGTTTGTTCTCCGAAACCGGGGCTGGAGACCCACAGCCCGCGGCCCAAGGGCGGTTTTTACGTTTTTAAACGTTTGAACGAGTTTCCAAAGAGGATTAGGATTTTGTGACGTACGAGAAGCCCATGAATTGGCGTCTCCGTGTTTATAGAAGGTGGTGTCCCTGGAACACGGTCTTGCTCACGCGTTCACGGGTCCCCATGCCAGCCTCCAGCTACGACAGGCGCCGAGTCGTCGGGACAGAGAGTGGCCCGCGACGCCTACAGCATTCCCAGCTTTGCCCTTTCCCGGAACGTGAGGGCTTCGTTCCATGAATGTTTTCTCAGAGGTGACTTGTGTCTAGTGACAACGTTTTTATGGTCCTTTGTCCGTAGCTTCTCAAGGTGGTTACCGCGTCGACTCTAACCAGGAGCTGCTGGCCATCGGTAAGCGCCCCGCGGCGGCTCTCTGAGGCCCAGTGTGCGTCTCCACGTCTGCCCGCGCCGCGCAGGTCCCCGGGGGTGGTTGTGGTGAGGTCCATGGAGCAGAGCTGGCCCCGAGTTGGGCCCTTTGAAAGGCTCGCGTGGATTCACCCGTGAACGATCGCTGGGAGCAGGCAGGTCACCTGCGGTGCCCCTGCTGACCGCAGCTCACGCAGCGCTGGCTCCGTGCCGGCCGGGGGGCTGTAGCCTTGTTCTGTTAAGGAGCGCTCGAATGTCCCCCCGGGGTCAGATCGCTGAGGAACGTGGCCAGGTGGGACTTGCTGGACTTGATTGCCCAGGTCCCCTGCCCCAGGGCCTCCCTCCAGGCCGGCAGGCAGCTCCATGAAGACTCGGGGAGGCCCCAGCGTGGACAGTCTGTGCATGGCATCCCGGTTTTGTTTGCGTGAATCCAGCCTCTCTGGTGATTCACTGTGAGGGTGTGACGTGCCTGTTCATTTCTGCTATCACGACTGTGTTTGGATTTTGTGGACACCAGGCCTCTCTGCCTTTCCTTCCTGCTCCTGGCGAGGGGGCGCGGTTCGGAGCGGGCAGCGGCACTGGGTGCCTTCCCGGCAGAGTCCGCGGGAACCTGCCCCGTCCCCCCCACCCCCGCCCCGCCCCGGGCCCCTCCCTCAGGCCAGAGGTTTGGAGCTGCGCTGCTGGGTTTCCCGACAGCTGAGGGCATGGAGCCCCAGGATGGGTCGCAGGAGCTTTGGGGGCGCTCATCTCTGAGCCCGTGCTGGCGGGCGTCACCTCGGTGGCTGGCAAGGAGCAGTTGGCCAGGACTGGCTTGCCCCCTGCGACCCCCCGTGGTATTTGTGAAGGTGCCAGGCTGAGCCACGTGCTGGTGGGTCACAGGGGCAGACCCCTTGTTAACCATGATCTTCTGCCCCAGCTGGTCATCTCATGAGAAGAGTATGGGCCTGGAGGCACTCATGGGGTGCAGCGGGTGGGCAGCCAGCCTCTGGGCAGCCTTAAGTGTGCTTGGCCCCTGCTGGGCAGGGGGGTTCCTCTCCCTCTTACACGTGGGGAAAGGTGTTCCGCTTACCGGGCAGGGCCGGGGCCAAAGTTACGTTAAAGGGAGGGTCAGTGAATTTGGCAAAGATCATGGTTTGTTTTCTCTTCCCCGAGACAGACACACAGACACAGACATAGGACCCCTGGGTGACTTCTCTGGTCTTCTGTCTTCTGTTTCCTCTCTGGTTTTTGGCCTCCTTTTCTCTACCACTCCTCCCCCCCCCCCCATCTATTTTAAACCCTTCTCTCTCCTGGATAAACCTTTTCCTTCCGCTTTCTTCCCAGGCCTGACCAACGTGCTGGGCTCCCTTGTCTCTTCCTACCCGGTCACCGGCAGCTTTGGACGGTGAGTGACCGTCCAAAGTCCTTCCTTCTCTGTGCTTCGGGGGTGGAGGGGTCCCAGCCCAGACCAGAGGGTCCGTGTCCACCTCAAAGAGCCTGCCCGGTCCTTGCCCACATCTCAATCCCACTTTGTTGCGGCCAGGCCGCCAGCGGCCGCATCTCTAGAGCAGCGGCACCCGTGGGAGGCAGGAGTGGGTCTCACTCTGCCGTCCTTCATGATCTCACATGGTTTTCTCTGATGGCCTTGTGGTTTACTCCTAAAATGTTCCCAGCCCGTGGCCATGCTCCGTGTGTTGTGGTGGAGTGCCTTCCTAAAGGAAGTGGGGGCAGGAACCACCGCCCTCTGCCTGCAGAAGCAGGGCAGGGTCACGCACAAGCGTCCATGCTCAGTGCCACTGATGGTCCCTCACGAGGCAGAGGGTGACCTGGGGCCGAGAGGAGGTGGACGCCTCAGCCTGCAGGGCCCAGATCCCTGGAACCACTGGCCCCACCCTGTCTGAGTACTAGGCCCCCCTGACATCCCCACAGCCCTGCATCCCAGGGGCCCCAGGGCATTCTCAGAGTCCACCCTGCAAACAGGCGTCACTGCGGGGCCCACGTTGGAGTTACCAGAGGTTACGTGGGGAGTGTGTACAGCAGGGCCAGGGGCCACTTTGTGGGATAAAGGCTCTGTTCCCTTGTCATAAAACTTCTCACCTGCTCTTGCTGCACGAGCAGCGCGCCAAGGCCAGCGCCAGTGTCCGCGAGGCCGAGACGTCCCCTCGCAGGAGCTCCTGTCCCGGGAGACCGGCCTCCTGCTCTTCCAGGCTCCCACGGCCACTAACGGCCTCTGTTGCCTTCCAGGACGGCTGTGAACGCCCAGTCGGGGGTGTGCACCCCAGCAGGGGGCCTGGTGACAGGTGAGCACCCCCCCTTGTGCCCGGACTGCGTGCGGGGGGTGGGGCTGGAGGTCACGGGCGCCCCGTGTCCCCACAGGCGTCCTGGTGCTGCTGTCGCTGGACTACCTGACCTCGTTGTTCTACTACATCCCCAAGTCCGCGCTGGCGGCCGTCATCATCATGGCCGTGGCCCCGCTGTTCGACATCAGGGTCTTTGGGACACTGTGGCGCGTGAAGAGTACGTGTACCCTCGTCTGCCTCGCACGCACACACCCGTCCTGGGTTCTTGCCCACCACCCTCGCCGACCCAGGCGGTCGGGCTGGAGCTGGGCGTCCTTTGTCCTGGGAGGTGGTCCC
Source organism: Enhydra lutris kenyoni (assembly GCF_002288905.1). Lineage (NCBI taxonomy): Eukaryota > Metazoa > Chordata > Mammalia > Carnivora > Mustelidae > Enhydra > Enhydra lutris. Next base: position 4,280,157 of record NW_019154159.1, read on the forward strand.
GCTGCCGGCCGTGGGTCAGGGCATCCTTCAGCCCCTCAGGCCACCAGGAGCCCCAGACCAGCTCCATGAGGTGCTGAGCGAGTCTGCAACTAACAGGGTACCCGCTGCTCCCCTCCTCCCGCACACCTCCACCCTTCCCTCCCCCAAAACCCCTCCCCTCCCCACCTCTCCTGCACTGCTCCCGGTCCTCCTCTCTCCCTCCTTCTCTGCACCTCTTCTCCTCCCCACCCAGTCCGCTCCTCCCGCACCCCTCCCCATCCTCCTCCATCCTCCCTTCCCCACTTCCCCTTCTCCCTCATCCCTCCTCTCCCAGTCCTCCGCCTCCCGCACTCCTCTCCATCCTCCTCCACTCCTCTCTCTCCTCCTCTCCACCTGCATTCCTGTTCTCCTCTCCTGCCGCCCCTTTCCCAGCCCCAAGCCCGGTCCAACAGGGGACGATGGGAGACTTCCAGGGTGACCAGCCTGTCCTGACAGAGCAGTCCCCAGCTCCCGGCCGGTCACAGTGGTTGGGACCCCCTGCGCCTGCAGGGCCTTTCCTGGAACAAGTGTCTGTTCTGAGGGAGGGATGGGGCTCATGGGCTTCTCTGCTGTCGGCCTCCCGGAGTCACCAGGTAAGGGAAGTGGTGGTTCTAGGTGGTTCTCAGCCCACACGTGCCTGTTCTTCCCTGAGCCACTGCCCCGTCCCTGGGATAGCCCCAAGACACGTGCTGCTGTGCCTCCATGGGTGGCCACCAGCTGATGCTTCCTGCCCGCACCGAGGCCCTGGGAGGATGGGGGCCTCGTCTGAGTGACGCATGTCAAGGTCAAGTCCTGGGTGAACCCCCAACTACTGCCCCCCAAGCCTTCTGCACCAGGATACTTTGTCCTGCGGCTCACAGAAGTCACTGGTTGCCCAGGGTCAGCCACATGATCTCTGGGAGGTCTCAAGGCCTCCCTGGCCCCCAGCGTCCTGGGCCTGGCCCCGTCCCCAAGTCCCGTTGTCAGGCCCCTGGCAAATGTGCACTGTGGACAGGCTCCCAGAGGGCAGGGGTTTGGGTCAGGCCCTCAGGTCTTGGCCCCTCTGCCAGGCTGGGAGGGGCGGGGCTGACACGCCTCTGCGCCCACGTGGCCTGTGAGTGGTGTCAGGCCCGGAGTCCCCAGCAGGGGGTCCCTCAGGGCCTTCAGCCAGCCGGACCGCTCTCTTCCAGGGCTGGACTTGCTGCCCCTCTGTGTGACGTTCCTGTTCTGCTTCTGGGAGGTCCAGTATGGCATTCTGGCCGGGACCCTGGTGTCTGTGCTGATCCTGCTGCACTCTGTGGCCAGACCCAAGACGCAGGTGCCAAGCCGCCCTTCCTCCCGCGTCCTCCCCGCGGGAGGGTCCGTGGCCTCAGCGGCCTGGGGGTGCAGGTGCCGAACTCCTCACGCACCAGCTTGTCTGCCCTGTGCTCCCCCACTCCCAGGGGCGTGGGTTGGGGGCTCCTGCCTGGACGGGCCGCCCTAGCCCAGCTGCCAGCTCGGATGTACCTCCCCTCGCTCTGTCCCCTGTCCCCTGTCCCCAGGTGTCGGAGGGGCCGGTGCTGGTCCTGCAGCCGGCCAGCGGCCTGCAGTTCCCCGCGATGGAGGCCCTCCGGGAGGCAGTCATCACCCAGGCCCTGGAAGGTACACAGGCAGGGTGGGAGGGTGCGTCCGTGCCCAGCTCCTGCCACTGTCTCCCCACCCCAGTCTGCTACCGCAGGACCCAAGCCCTGTCTCAGCTCTGGGGCAAGCCCCCCGCTCCTGCGCCCAGGAGGCTGGCTACCTCAGGGCAGCATCGAGCGGGTGCTTGCCGTCTGCACGCAGCAGGGCAGGCTGTTCCCAGTCTCGGTTCCTCAAGACCCAGCCTTTCGTCCGGGGCACTGGGATTGAGGGGAGAAAAGGGACCTGTTTGTTCCCTAAGGGGAATCATTGTGGTCTCCAGACAGCTGTTGTCTGGGGTCCTGCCAGCCCTGCCCACCCGCTCCCCGCTGGGGACAGAGCCCCCTGTGGCCTCGCCGTACCCCCGCCCCGGGCCAGGGCCTTCTGCAGCCGCCCCGCCCCGTGTGACCAGCGGCCCCATCTCCGCAGCGTCGCCCCCGCGTTCTGCCATCCTGGAGTGCACGCACGTCTGCAGCATCGACTCCACCGTGGTGCTGGGGCTCGGGGAGCTGGTGGGGGACTTCCACAGGCGCGGCGTCACCCTCGCCTTCGTCGGCCTGCAGGTGGGCAGCGTCAGCGGGGCGCTGGCCGGGCTTCTGTCCATCCCCACGCCTGCCCGTGAGGGCTGTGTGGTTACCATCCCTGAGCTGGGGCCCCGAGAAGGTCCCGTGTCCCACCTGCCCGCGGTCCTGCGGCGAGGTCCCATGTCCCACCTGCCTGCGGTCCCGTGGCGAGGACACTGGGCCCCCTGGCTCCAGAGCTCACTCCTGAGTGTCACCTTCTCTGTCGGGTTTGCACAGCTGGTTTTCATGGTTTCATGTGAGTGAGAATGTAAATAACCTCCCACTTCTAGCGCGGCCGAAAGCCAGTTTCTTCTCTCCGTTCTCCTGCCCGGAGCTGAAGTTGTGTCTGCCAGGAGGCTAGGCGAGGCTGTGACACGTGGTGGCGCTGGGCCCGGGGGCTGGGCCCATCCGTGCGTGCGGGCAACAGCGGCCCCGCCCCCCACCCCTCCTGGAGTTAGAGTTTCTCTGCCCCGCAGGTTCCTGTCCTCCGTGTCCTACTGTCCGCTGACCTGAAGGGTGTCCAGTACTTCTCCACCCTGGAAGAGGCAGGTGTGTGTCGGCAGAGTCCCCGGAGAGAGCCGCGGCCATGTGGCGTGCACACCACCCGCAGGATCGGGGGGCAGGACCGCAGGACAGAGACTCTGCTCTGGGAGGGTGGGGCGGCCTAGTGCGGACGTGGGGGCAGGGGCGCGGTGCGCGAAGTGGAGGGCAGACCCCCCTGTTCTGGGAGTTATCTCGGGGGTGTTTTAATGACGCGTGGCGTGTACCCCGCGGACACACAGACCTCGTGTGCGGCTCGAGGTCTGACAGGTGGGTACAGCCAGGTGTGCACCGATGAGATGTGGACCATTTCCATCGTTCCAGAAAGTGCTGTCAGTCCGTCCTCGTGACCCCCACTGGGGGCAGCCACTGTTCCGGTTCCCTCCCCCCGGGTTAGCTCTGCCTGTTCTAGAACCTCACGTAACTGGAGTTGAAGGACTTGGTCCGTGTCTGATTTCTGGGGCTTAACGGGGTGTCGTTGCTGGGAGCAGTTTAGGCGCTGACCCACAGGAGATGGGAAGAGACGTGGCCTGACCGTGCCAGGGGACCACTTGGCCCTAAGGAAGGGTCATCTGGGCGTGGACAGTGATGAGGCGCTGACAGGGATTTAGGCGGAAGCTGCCTGGGCTGGGAGTGCTGGCCGGGGGCACCCCAACTCCCTGTGACCCAGGACTCGGAAGCGCCACCTTCATCCCATCCTGGGACGTGGCCCTTCCTCACTTCAGCCTCTTTCGAGTTTGCAAACCTTGTATTTTCTGCAGAGAAAAGCCTGCTGCAAGAGCCTGGGACCCAGCTGTACAACGTTGGCGAGGACTCCGTTCCGGAGCACAAGGTCGCCCTGCTGAAGGCCTGAGGGGGCGCTGGTAGGCATCTGATGCCTGGGGAGTCCCGCAGAAGGTTCTGGGTGCTGTGATGCCAGATGCCACCCTGTGAACACCTCGGTCCGGGCTCTGCGCAGGTGACCCCCGGAGGAGGAGGGAGCCACGCATCGGGATGCACGGTGGGACTCGTGCGCTTCATTCGGGGTGACTGGAAAGTCATCTCCCTCTGTTCCTGGGCATGAACCTTTTCCTGAAGGACAGTTTGCAGAGAGCCTTCTGGAACGACTGCCCGGGGGTGGGGTGGGGAGCAGGATTTCCACCTGGTCCGGGGGCCGGGTCTTCACACCCCCGCCCCTTCCCGGTTCCAGGGCGGCAGGGTTGGGCAGCTCTGAGGCGGGTTCCAGTCTGGGTGGCGGCATCTGCGCTGCTGTTGGGAAGGAAACCGAGATGTGCCAAATGACTTAACGTGTCCGTGAAAAGGAATTTTGTTGTCGGTGTTTTTTAAATTAAAAAAGCAAGAGCTTTGGTGTTTTTGTAAAAACCATAAATGCTTATTGTAAAATGTACTGGAAACCACCCCCTCCATCCACTTTGGTAGTCGCCCAGGCCCGTCCCCGCGGTGCGCGTGCCTGTCCGTGTCAGTGTGCGGGCATGTGCTCCCAGCCGCGTGTGGACGGGGTCACGGCGTACGCGGTGCTCTGTGACCCACACTTCCGTGCAGTCCTCGCTGTGAATTACCTGTTGTGATAATAAATAGAGAACACATGGTCTGTGGCGTCTCCAATGTGCTTTATTCCGTGTCTGTGTCACAGCGGGCACCCCGAGCCTCGGCGCGTGAGCTTCTCTCGCCCGGCGGGTACCGACACCTTCTGCCCCCGCCGTCCCAGCCGAGGAAGGTTGGGACCCTGGGGCTTCGAGAAAGAACTCGCCGTGTAGGCGGACGCCACGGAGTTCCCCGGCTTTCCTGGCAGGACGTGTTCTGGCCCCTGACCTACCCCCACCCCTGAATCTGGATTTCCTGACCTCGAGCAGCCCCTCTCTCAGCACAAACGAGCATGTCCTGGAGCCCTGCGCTCTGGGCCGCCTCTCCCCAGAGCCCCGTGGAGCAGCCGTCCCGTGGTTCACGGCCCCCACGCCAAGCGTGCCCCTTCTCGGACCCAGAGACCATCCCGGTGGCAGAGCGGGCAGATCCGGGCGCCCTGGCAGGCCCTGCCCTCTGGGGTCTGCACCCAGCGCCGCGGCCGTGAGCGGACCTGAGGATGGTTAGCACAGCCTCTGCGATTTGGGGAAGTGAAAGCCAGCGGAATGTCCCCTTGGCCAGAGGGCCTTGTGGCAGGTGAGGGAAACGGGCGGAGCCGTGCGTCTGCACGCTGCCACTTTTGAGGAAAAAGAGAGGGCTGCGGAGCGATGTCCTGAAGACGCGTCTGTGTGACTGGTGAGGCGATGTTTCTCCGAGCTTAAGGAAAGTCCTGGAAAGATACACATCCAACTGACACGAGGAGTTACGTTGACATTATACAACTTCTATTCATTTTAACTGTCTACGTTTCTCAGCGATGCATTCATATATAGGTAAAAATTAAGTTATGGCTTAAAATTAATTTATATTAAATTTATATTAATATAATGTATAATTATACATTTGTTAAGTTTAAAATTAACTTATAATTTACTAAATTTTGAACTTACTAAATTTATAATTAATTATATAATTCTATAATTATTAATTAAAGAATTAAAGCTTCATTTTAGGAAAAGAGCGAAGACTGGAATGGACCATGGCACGGAAAGACTTCGGAATTTGGTGTCCGAGGATGCCCGCTGGGCCCCACCGATGCCCCTCATTGCCAGACGAGCCCCTCTGGGCCTTGGCCTGTGCCCTGGGTGCTGATGGTGCCATTGGAGCAGGACGCGTCCATGTGGCTCAGCTCTTATAAAAAGAGCGGTTTGGTCCAGACACATGTGGGGAGAAGCTGTGTGATCAAGAAGGCAGAAGCCAGGGGGATGCTTCTGTGAGGCAGGAACAGCAAAGGTGGCCAGTAAGCCACAGCAGCTGGGAGAGGGGCCCGGGTCGGAATCTGCCTCACAGCCTCGGGGGGACCCGCCGCGCCGAGCCTGGGATCCTGGCCTTCGCGCCCCCCATCCCTGCCCGGTGTGTGCTGCTGTGTAACCACAGCCTGGGCAAACTAATGAGGTGTTCAGTGCTGGCAGGACGGGACCTCATCGGTGCCCCAGGAAGCCTCGTGCTGAAAATGGCGGACTGTGGGCCCATGGGCGTGAAAGAGGGCACGTGCCAAGCAGCAGCCCACAGGCACTGCCACCTGTCGCAGCCACTCCCGGAGCCCCAACCATACACTGGACGATGGCCCAGGTCCACGGCCTCGACATGAGCCACACGAGCCATCTTACCGTTTCCTGTCACCTTAGCGAACAAGGAACGGTGACATTAACGTTTCGTTGGACCCGTTGCACCCGCGATACTATCGTTTCAGCTCGAGGTCTATTCACAGCTCACCGACGGGACGGTTGGCGTCATTTTGCTCATAGGATGTCTTGAAACCCTGTTTCAAGGATGCTGTGGATGGAGTGCCCGCAGCCCGCCGTGAATCAGATCAGCCACGCTTCGAGTGCTGCGGGCCATGTGTCCTGTGGCCGCCGGGCCGGATACCCCAGGTTTGAGACGTCCGCACCCGGCGTGGTTCGGAGGCCCCGGCTGCTTCGAGCTCCTGCTCGCCTCTGCTTGTCTCCACTCCATCCCTGGGGTGGTCGTGGGACTCGCTGGTGGGGGGATATGGGGACATGGGGACAGCAGAGGAGGTGGCGTGCGGTGGCCGGCTGGCAGAGAGCTGTGTCGAGTCCAGGCTGCTCTGGTCTCTCGCTGCATGACATGGGGTAAATTGTCTAATCTCCCTGACCCTTAATCTCCACGTCCTCCAAAGGGCCGTCGCAGGGATGGAGCTGAGGGGCAGGGTAGGGAGGGATGGGCGTGTATCGGGCTCTGAGGAGACACCGCGGCTGGGAACCGGACCTCCTGGCCCTGTCCTTCCTCGGGCTCTCCCCTCCTCTGCTCAGCCATGAACCCAATGCCTTCCTTGATGAGCATGTGTTTGGGGGCTCCTCCCCTGCTGGAGGTGGCTTGAGGCAAGACTCTGAAGGTGGGAGGAGGGTAGGGGGAGCTTTAGGCCCCGGGCTGCCATGCAGTGCTCCTCCCCTGCCCCAGGGAAATGAACCCCGGCAGGGTGGGGGATCCCATGTGACTGTTCCTCCGTGCCTGCAGTCTGAGGCCACCGTGGAGCAGTGCCCCCAGTGCCACCAGCTCTTACGGGGCCAGCCGCATGCTAATGTGGGGAGCAGTGAGTGTCCCCATGAGTGCCAGAGCAGGCTGGGGACCTCCATTTTCAGTAGAACATCCCCCTGGAGCCGGGCCACCCTGCCTGGGCTGACCCAGAGCCAACAGCAAAACTTTTCCTGGCTGTGATGTGGTAACGTGTATAAACCCTGTTCCGCACAGACGTACCTACCCTCTATAAATTCAGCTACTGACACGGGCAGAGAGCTTGTCCCCTCTCTCCACTTTAGAATAATTTTAATCCTGTGGAAGGACCCAAGTTTATTCAAACCATAGGAACCCTCTGCGGTACCAGATGGCTGGGTTTCTCCGAGCAGATCGGACAAAGCCCACGGGGCTGGTGCCTGCAGCAGGTTGAATTCTGTCCCCTGAAAAGAGTTCTTGACCCTAGAAGCCTGTGACTCTGATCTTCTATGGAAACAGGGTTTTTGAGGATGTCATTAGTTGTGCTCAGAGGAGGTCACACTGGATCGGGGTGGCCCTAAATCAGACAGCTGGGGGGACGGAGACCCATAGGTAAGGAGAATGCCATCAGGTCGCTTGGCTGCTTTCTTCTCAGTTCTGTGTCCCCTGCCCCCAAAACAAGGAACTCCAGCACCTCCATAAGGCTGCCCTTCTGTCTGTGCGGGCCTGCAGCCCCCGTGGGGATTCCGGTGCCGATGGAGGCGGGTTTTGGACCCCACTGTTCCAACCTGAGGGACATCGGACTCTGGGACAGTTCTTACTCCGTGGGGTCAACAGTACGATCCCTAGTCGAGAATATCCAGGCCCAGAACACGGACTCCCACCAGCCAAACGCAGCCCCGACCCATCTGTATCCCAAAGCCTATTTCAGGAGCCACGTGATCACCAAGCCTTGCTCAAACAGACGTGTGGTCTTCCGTGGGAAAAACCAGAGCCGGAGAGAAGACCCGAAAGCAGGCTGGTGGCTAGATGCGACCAAGGCCTAGAGCTGCAGGCCCCTCTTGTTTTGCACGGCTTTTAGTTACACGGCTCTGAGATGAACGAGAGCGCTCTGTTCAGGCCTGCCTGGTCGCACAAGCCCGGCTTTGAGGTGGCTGGAGGCCAACCCAGGCCAGGGCCACAGAACCACACGCCCCTGGGCCTAGATTCTCCTCATAAGACCCCCTTGTTCTCCACCCCCCCTGACCCTGCCTGCACTTACGCTCCCTGCAAAGTGTGCCTCCCTCCTGCCTACGCCAAGCAGGAGACCGTCCTTCCTGCAGGTGACCCCAGGACCTTTAGTACCCACAGGTGAGGAGCAAGGCCGGCCAACCAGATAGGTGTGGGGTCCCACTGAATCCATTCTGCAAACGCGGGCGGCTGCAAGGTCGAGATCAAGGACATTTCAGACGCTCCACCATCGGGGTCTTGAAGATGCTCTCTGCAGGGTTTGGCCAGGTAAACCAGGTGGCTGAGCCAGCGGGCTCGTCTGCTGGCGGCCTGCCGCGGACACCGGGGAGAACGTGCGGGCGGGCTTCCCGCCAGCAGATGTTCCCAAGAAGGGGTCAGGCTCTTTGCGGACGCTGTGAGGAGGGGAGAGAGTCAAGCCTGCAGCCTCGGCATCACCGCATGTGTAGGGACAAAGCTGAGGGAGGTTGGCACCACCTGAAACCTTTCCTCACCTCTTCCTTCCTTCGTCCCACAACCCCATCCTCCTCCCGCACTGACGTCAGTCTCTGGTCCTGGCTCAGCCGCACGAAGGAAACTGCGCCTGCTGCTGTTCTTGTATTTTGTTGTTTTTCTGTCTTATTTCCTAAAGGTGTTAGCTCGTACATGTCATTTTATGTCATGCTATATACGTATTATTTTTTCAAAAGTTGCGTGCCCATTGTGACGTGTACGTTTATGGTGTGTATCAAGACTAGGGAGCGTGAGGGATCTTCTCTGCGAGTCCCCACAGCGGGCTTGGAACCCCTGGCTTTTCCGTGTGTTCTTCGTTTCGTCTGTATTTGGTGTGCTCCGTGAGGCCTGACGTGGTTCTGGGGCCGCTAACCATCTTCATGGTGCAGGTGTCCTGGCGACAGGACCGCGCACTGCCTGGTTCTCGGCACCGAGAGGTGGAAGCCTCTGGAACCCCTGCTTTCCTTGGAGCCCCTGGCGGCTTGTCTCTGCACCTGTTGGAACAGGATGTCCACACCCCCCCATGCCGCTTCCTGACTTCTCGGAAAGTAGGGAGTCGGAGCCTGCCTCTAAGCGGGCTTCCTCTTCTGGAGGTTGCTGGCCCTCAGTCACCCTGCGAATGCAGGTGACAGCCCTGCTCCAAGGCAGCCTGGCTAGACAGGCTCCTAGCCGCCGAAGGAAGAGGCCGTGACCTGACACTCCAGCTGAAGCTTCGTTGATCTTGAACCACCAAATAGGCTGGGAGTGCAGGGCCAGACAAGGCAGGACGGCAAGCCCGTCTCTCAGAGGTGAGACGTTACACATCCTTTTACTGTCTGCTTTCTGCTAAGGAGTGGTCAAGAACACAGAGAAGTGGACAGGGAAGATACCTTGGGGACATTAAAATATGGCCTTAAAATCCAAAGTGTGTCTCCCTCGGTGGGGCGTCTCTCACTGGAAGCATCCTCATTCCTAAGGCTATGTTGCATTTTACAACAAACGGGCTACACCACGTGGGTCGGGGTGTTTTCTCAGTGGCTTGACTCGTCCGGGATGTGACCTCCTGACCCCGCCAGGCTGCAGAGTGCTGACAGAGGGTGCCCTCTCTGCCAGCCCTTCCACACCCCGTTACTGGGGGCGGGCTCCGGGTTCTGGAGCCCCCGAGCCACGCCTGCCTGTGAGAGCACACGCAGGAGGTGCCCCGCCTGGCCAGCAGGGCTAGCCGGTCACTGGCCTGGAAGGGCGTCTGGGTTTTGCTCTGCTGGCATCTCCCCAAATCTGAAGGTGACACGGGACAGTTTAGGGAAGGGCTGGGCTCTCCCTTCACTTGCTAGTCCCAGAGGAACCCCAGATTCCCAGAACCTTCCCTGGATTCTGACTAAGCCCCCCTCCTGCTAGGACCCAGAAGGGACAGCCCGGTCCAGCCTGCCCAGCCCAGCACCCTGCCTGATGCCCCCTTCTTTCAGAACAAGCTCTCCTGGGCCCCACAGGAGGTCAGCACAAGGTCAAAGGTCACAGCCGCGGACACAGCTTGGATCCTGCCCAGATCCAGATGAACTAGGCAGTGGGGGTGGCAGGCCGTGAATTGGACTTTGTGGCTCTTGAGTCAGTACGAGGTCAATCGTAGCTCTGTGCTGAGCACCCCGCAAGCACCTCCTGAGCTCAGTGAGCTGGGTTGGAATGAAGAGGCCAGCTTTGCAGGGTGTGGGCACTGCGGGAGGGGAACCCCAGGAAGTGAGTCTGCTGTTCCCGGGCCAGAGGAAAGGCGTTGTGGCTGGAGCGTGTGGAAGAGAGAGTTGGAGACACAGGCTGGAAAGGAACCCTGGCCTTTTAAATTATTGTCATCATGCCAGGTGGAGTCTGTAGCAGCCCAGGGGCCCCCAAGTGCTCTCAGGGTCGCTGGTTCTGCGGGAGAGGGCAGTGAGGAGCGTAGGGAGTAAGTAACACACATCATGTCCTTTGCTTGGGTTCTGGCACACCAGCGCTGGGTGTATTATTATTACTGGTCAATTCTCCAACAGCCCTGGGATGCCCCATGGTGAGCTCACAGATGAGGACACTGACGGACGGAGGGATAGGGGTGCAACGCAGGCCGCGGCGGCCTCTTGGTTATCAGTGACCATCCCAGTGCCGGGCGCGGGCTGGAAACCCTCTACGACCATCGGCCACTGAGGTCACTAAATCTGTGCAAGGCCCTGATGCGATGGGGCTGGTGACCTATACTTTGCACCGGAGTGTCTGGCCTGGCGTCCTCTGTGCCCCTCGCTGGCCGGCTGCTGGTTCTCCAGGGAGGTGGGCACTGTCCAGGGTGCTGGGCTCCGGGTGGGGCGGGGGTGGGGTGGGGTGGTGGAGGCTGCTGGGGGGCACCCGGGGGCAGACCCCTGCGGGTCCAGAATCTGTGCTCCCCTGCACCCTGCCCCGAGGGCAGCGACAGGCAGCGCCTCCCCCTTGTCCACCGGGGGGCGCCATGAGAGGGCATTGTGGCCGCACCCGCCCGAACTCTCCCTGCCCGCAGGGGCGGGACCCGGACCAGAGAAACGAAACTGGGCCTCCGCGGAGGCTTGCACGCTGGGGCGGCGCGGGTGCGCGGGTGCGCGGGCGGGTGAGGGGGGTGCGCGGGGGCGCGGGCGGGCCTCGGGGTCCTTGGGTCTGGGTCGCGGCGCCTGCGTGCTGCGGGCCGTCCCCTCCCAGCGGTTTTTTCCCGCGGCGCCTGGTTTCGGTTTCGCTCGGGCCCCGCCCCGCGCCGCCCCTCCCCGCTCCGTGCGGACCCCAGCCCCGGGCAGCCGGTGGGCGCGCGGTGTGCGCGGAGGAGCCCCGGGGCTGGCGCGGAGCCCTTCGCTGCCTGGGGTTGCCGGGGGCGCCTCTGCCTGCGTCCCTAGTAGCTCCCCGGAGCGCAGCATCTCCGCCCCGTGGCCGCCCGAGCTCGTCCTTAGCGTTCCCAGCGCTGCCCGCCGCCGGGGTCTCCAGGCCACGGTGGGCACCGCTGCCGCGACGGCCTTAAGGGCCCCGAGGTGGCGGCGGGGAGGCCGGAGAAGGAACGAGTGCTGAGATGGGGAGCTGGCCGCCCTCGACGCCCCCCACCCCCGGCGCCCGGCCCCCACGTGACCCCGGGCCCACCGGCGGGCGCGGTGGGGTGGCGGCTGGGGCATGGGCGTTGAGTCCGGCGCACTCCTGAAGCTGGGGACGTCGGAGGCTGAGTGGCTAGATCATTGCCCGGGTTCAGGCCCCTGGTGGGGGCGGGAAACAGAAGGGCCCTTCAGGGACTTCTGAGCCCTGTGGTGGCTTTTCTGGTGCGCGGGGAAGCAGAGCCTTGCGGAGGGCAGCGGAGGGCAGCGGAGGGGTGGAGGCCCCTTCGGCACTGAAAATCGTGGAGAGGCCGACCGGGACGGTAGTCTCGTCCCTGGCCATGCAGGGATGAGGGGCGGGGTGGCGGCCGAGGTTGAGCCGGGGAACCTGGCCCACACGGTCTAGCTCTCCCTGCCCCCAAGAGCTCACTAGCTAGTGGACCGCGAGCCAAGTCTGGGGGAGGCAGGGCGGGCAGCCTGCTAGCCTGACCACTAGCCCTGTTCGCCCTGAGCTGCCCCAGCGCGCAGGCCCGCCCCTCCGGGCGCTCTGGCCTCTCTGAAGTGCTCTCTGCCCCACCCAGTCCCCATGGCACCTGTGCACAGGTGCTTCTGTCTGTCTGCCCCTCGTTCAGCACCCAGCGGGCCCTCTCACACGGTGTCTGATCTCAGGGTTCTGCAAGGGCTGTGTTTCTGCTGGAACAGTGCCCCCTCCCCCAACACCTAGTTCTCAGTTGTCCCAGCCCCCAGGCCCAGCCAGCGGGAACAGTTTTAGACTCACTGAGGGATGGAGACCCTGGGAGGGGTGACCCTGGCGGGGGCAAGTGGGGTCAGGAAGAAAACCTGCGGGAGCCCCTGGTCGGGGAGGAGGTGGGGGAGGGGCGGAGATGCCGGCGTCAGGAGGGGCGGGAACCCGATGGGGGCTCAGGGCTGTGAGTGCCGCAGGTGAGGAAGTGCTAGCATTAGGTTTTCAATTCAGCGGGGGAGCTTCTGGGCACTGTAATTTTCCTTTCCCAGAAAATGAAACTGAAGCAGGCAGGTCACGTGACAGGCGGCTCAGTATATAGTCAGCTGCCTGGGGACCCTTTTTCTTCCAGACCTGCAGGAGCGTGCCTGCCTGGAGCAGACCCATCCCCGGAGGAATGGAGTGTGTCTCATGTGGCTATGTCTCCAAAGACGAAGCCCCCAAGTTCTGCAGCGAGTGTGGACAGAAGCTTCTTCCTGCAGCCCCCGTACCAGGTAAGGGCCGAATGGGGGCGGGGTGGGGTGGGCAGCCCAGCCCCGCTTCCCCTCGCCGAAATGGAAACTGTGGCCAGCGGGCAGCTGCGGCGAGTAGCTGGAGGTCTTCTGTGGCTGCGGGACTCTTACTAGAAGCACTTTTGTTACAAGAACAGTTTCGTCTGGTTCTTTACCGGGAGCTCTTGTTGCTTTTTAAAAACTTTCAATTTCATTTCCTGGAGAGCACCTAATGGTTCTCCTCCTCCCTGGGACCGGGCAGTGTCGGGCTGAGCTGAGGCGTTTCCGGATTGCAGAGGATGCTGTGTGGAAGTGGTATCCCAGGTGGTGTGATGGGGTGCGGGGTCCCCACAGCCTTGACAGGACCCTCTCTGGTGATGGAGGGCAGGTCAGTGTCTGAAAGGGAAGCATGTCACCTGCCAGCTCAGGTCGGTCCTTAACTCTGGGTGTCCAGGACCTCAGGCTGCCTTCCTTCCTTTCCTAGGTGTTCTTGGACCCAGGACCTTTGCACTGCCCGTTCCCTCAGCTTGGAATATACCTTTCCTCTGAGGGCAGCACCATTACCCCCTCACCTCCTTTCTGTCTTTGCTCCTCGGCCCTCGCACCTGGAGGCCCACTCTGACCACCCCATTGAGAACAGCACCTGCCCGGCCCCCCACTCCCACTCCCACTTGCTCAGGCTGTTTGCCGTTCTACCATTCGGCCCACAGCAGCGCACGGCTTCAGACAAGACCTTTGCTCTCTTGTTAGCTGCTTTACTCCAAGTCCCTGGCACGGCACCTGGCACATAGTAGGTGCTTGACTCATAATTTCCGGACCCAGCAAAGAAAGTCTTCTAGAAGATCATGTGTGTTTTCTAAATATAGTTTGTGTGCGTGTGTTTGCGCTAGAGTCAGTACATGCTGCCAGTACCAGCCCTTCTTGCTCGCTGACCCCTGGGTGATCTGCGAGGGTACCCTGTGTGTGAAGGGGAAGCCCTGGTTCGTTACTCTCGTCTCTGCTGCGTGTGTACAAAATGCTTACATCCCAGATATTTTTACTGGACTGTATTAGGTGCGAAGAGGTGACTGCTTTTGCTGTCAGGTTTTGTTTGACTTTCTTTGGCCGCTGCCCCTTTAGGGAGGAGCTCCGGCTACAGTCAGACCTAGAGTCTGTCTTTTCCTTTGGAACACAGGGGACTTGACTCATGCAGTCGAGCTTGAGTCGGCTCAGTGTCCGCTGTCCTCATTGGCTCCTGGCTGTCTGGATATGGGACCATGGCCTAGCTGAGCTCTTGGTGGGTCCAGGCAGAATTTTCCACCTGCCAGGGCTCCACACCCCTGGTCACTAGAACATCCGCCTGAGTGGGAGACCTTGTGAGGGGGTCTTTGGGACCCCAGAGAGTAAAAAAACCCAAATCAGACCAGTTGGTGAAATGGCAGTGAGCCTGACGTTGTGCTAAGTCTTGAGAGAGGAGACATCATAAATTCCCTTTTTACAGATGCCAGGAGTGAGGCACAGGGAGGTTAAGGAAACTGTGTACGGTCCCACAGCTAGCAATTGGCAGAGGCAGGATTTGAACCCAGCGGCTCTGCAGAGCTCGAATCCTGGGAGGAAGCCGTGGTCTTGCGGCCTCTGAGGGGAGGGAGGGAGGGTGGGGTGCTGGCGGCCCCCTCCATCTGCCCTGAAGTGCCACCACCTGGGCCGTGATAAGCAGCTCCACCCCTGCTGGCCCTGGCCTGTATGGGGGTCAGGGGTCAGGGGTGAGGCAGGGGTTGAGTGTGGGTCTCCAGGGTGGACATGAATGACCATGACCAGGTAAAGCAGGGGGACCGCAGACAGGCAGGTAGAGGACCCTGAGGGCCTTCTCTGGAGTCTGGGTCCAGTGCCTCATGCCTCCTGGAGACCCAGCTCTTTGGGAAAGCACTCGCTCCTCTCCAGGGGTCTCCAGGGGGCGCAGTACCTCTGCCCTCCTTTGGTTTTGTGTGTGGGGGGGGATCTCAGAGCACTGCTGAGGGTGGCCCAGGTGTCATGACAGAACTGGGAAGGGAAGGTCAGCCTGCCAGCCTGGGCATGTGGTGCTTTGACAGGATGCCATGAAGTCTTCCTGTGCTGGCAGCAGGCCAGCGGTCACCGTCCAGGGCCCCGCCGACCCCTGCGGGGAGGGAGGGAGGGTCAGGTCCCCCCCCCCACCTCCGAGATTCCCGTATGCTGCCAGACCACGGGACGAAGGCCGGGAGAGCGCCGGGAGTGCTGGCTTCTCACGTCGGGGCCTCCCCTGCTGCTGGTGGGAGCGGGGCGCACGGGATGGGACTCCAAGGGATCCCCAAGGGCCAGGGTTCTCAGGAGCGATGGCGATCTCCCCCAGCCCCTGCCCTGCACGGTGCTTTAGCCCCCCTCCGCTCCCCCGCCCCTCCCTCATTCTCAGCCAAGCCTCTGCTTATAGGAAGGGAAACTGAAACCAAGCTGGGGCGGTGGGGGGGGGAATCTTCTTCCTGTCAGTCCCTCCCGGAACTGCCTGGCTGCGGCCCCAGGGCTCTGGGCTCCGGGGCACCTCCAGGCCAGGCGCTCTGGGGCAGTGGGCGGGGCCAGGAGCTGGGGGCCCAGAGAGGCCGGTGCCGCTGCTGTTCCCAGGTGCTGGGATCTGAAGCCCGTTTCGGGAGTGCGCGGCCGAGAAAGAATTCTTCAGGCGTTTTCTGGGCAAAACAAGTGGTTTTATTAAAGCCTGGGGACAGAGCCGGTGCGTGAAGTGCAGGGAGAGCTGCACAGGGGCCTGGGGAGCAACGGGTGATGTTCTTTTAAGCGGAGGACAGATGTGTAGAGACAGAGGAAGTTTCCCAAAGGATTTTCTTATGTTAAAGACTTAGAGGAACCCGGAGGCCTGGCCCTTGTTGAGCTAAGATAGTTTTGGGCTCTGGCAGGACAGTAACAGGACGACCCTTGAGAGCTCCTGGAGGAGCTCCATCCTGGCCTCATTGTTTGTCTGTCGGGTTGCCGCAGTTACGGGGAAATCCCATTCCCTCTACCATTTCTTTCTGCCTCGCACCTCCTGTGGCTGGACACCTGGGTCGCGGAGGCTGGGGCCGGGGCACCGACCACATAAAGGTGCGGAAAGGGGGTGTGTGGAGAGTCCCAGCCCATCCTGGGCAGAGAGGGGACAACTTTGCCCAGTCATGTTGGGCCAGTCTGATGAGGTTCTAGAACCTAGGTGAGGTTCGGTGGGGTGAGGTCCAGAGCCGACAGCTAAGAAAGAATTCTTAAGACGTCTCTGGTACAAAAAGGTGGTTTATTAAAGCACGGGGACAGGACCCGTGGGCAGACAGAGATGCTGCCCCGCTATCCCGAGGAGGGGCTGATTATATACACAGGAGTCGGGTAGGTGAGGACAAGGGGGTGTTCGGAAGGCTATCCGGATAAAGAGACTGTCAGGATATTGAAGGCTTGGTTATTGTCAAGCCAAGACTGTTTTTCCCTCTAGTGAGGCACTAGCATGAAGACAATTGGGAGTCTCCTGGTGGGATGTCACATTCCTGCTATCAAGCTTCCCTGTTAGTGAGATTTGGGTTTAGAAGAAATTTAACTTTATTTACTTTTCCTTCTACCTCAACCTCCTTCAGTTTTGTTTATGGAGGGGAGGGCGACATTAGGGCTTGAGGAACTGAGTTATGTGCCTCTGGAAATTGGGCTATTGATAAGATAGATGCTTTGTTGTAAATCTCTAGGACATTTGTAAACCAAGGGAGGCTCCTGCCCTGCAGGACTGTGATCTCTGCAAGTTAACTATTTGTTTTTCTTTTAGGGCAGCCAGGGGTGCCTGAGGAATGTCACACATATTATGGAGGGGAGCGGGTGGAGGGGTGCAAGGTGCCAGCTTTTGCTTTGTCCTTAGCCAGCCTCCTGCTCCCTCATCAAGTCCGAAGGTGGAGGGTAGGGCCAGGGGGAAGGTCAGGTTCCCCAGGGGACCCAGTCGGACTCTTCCTTGAGTGCTAGAAGCCTATTATCAGGAGATGAAGTTCTGGCCAACGTCCTTACTTTTTCATTTTCTGCTATGTCCCAGTTTCCTTGATGTTTTTATAAGGGGAAAAAGAGGAGAACCTGAGACCCTATTCACATCCAGGATAGGGCTGGGGGCCCCTGGGGCAGCTCAGAGGCAGGACAAGTACAGGTGGGGGTGGCCCCAGGCCGGGGGAGGTTTGGGGCAGCACTGGAGGGTCCCTGGCTGGGGACAGAGCCATCCTGCCTGTTTGTGCCTGTAGGGCTGGTGTGGGCACCTCGACTCCACGGCCACCGGCACAGGCCGTGGGTTTGTGCTCACTGAACGGACTCCGGCCGGGTGGGGCAGGCACACCTGGAGGGTCGTACTGCTCAGTGCCGTGGGTTTTATGATTTCAATCATGGTAAAACATTTATAACGTGAAATTTACCGTTTTCACGGTGTGTCGCTGTTCGGCGGCCTGAGGCCCATTCCCGTTGTCATGCGGCCATCCCCACCATCTCCTCCAGAACCTTCCATCTTCCCAAACTGAACGTCTGTCTGCAGTAAACACTGATGCCGCCCACAGCTGCTGTCACCCACTGCCTCTTTCTGTCTCTGGGAATGTGACTACCTTAGGGACCTCTGTGAGAGTGGGAGGCGTGCGTGCTTGCTTTAGCCTTGAGGACCTGCAGGGCTGCGGCCCCTGTTTTCCAGCCGAGGGCTGGGCCCAGATGGCAGGGGGGCCCTGGGCTAGCTGGTGGCCGTCCCAGGGGTGCGTGCGCTGCAGACCTAGGCCTGCTGCTGGGGCTCTCCTCGGCAGCCTGGGTGTCGGAGTCAGCGTGGCTGACCGCGTTGGGTTGAGTTAATTTTCGGTGACATTTTATAGAAGTGATTTGGGGTTGTCGGTGAGGTCCCTGCCCTCTCCCCTCATTCCTGTGCTAATCAGCCATTGACCTGATTTGGGGACCTGAAGGGGAGCTCAGACCCATTGGCTCTCTGGGTACCCCCAGGTCTGCTCACCTGCAGGCATCCCAGCGTGCATACATGCTTCAGGGCTAGGGGACAGGAATTTGCTCCAATTCAGCCAAAATATCCTATGGGCAAGGACCAGGACCCCGACAGCTGTCCCCAGGGCCTGTTGTGGCTTCTGTGAAACCGTGGGAGGCAGCCCAACGCCTGGGTTCAAGCCCTGCTCCCCAATTGTCCTTCCATATTTGTGTCTACCAGGAAAGCATGTCCCCCGTTGGCTGGCGGTGGGTACTTGGCGGGTTCACACGCAGAGCACCTATTAAATGCTGCGGCAGGTTTGCCCTTCCTGAATCCATCTGGAACTAACACGTGCTGGTGAGAACGGAGGTGATTGGAAGTGGTGTTGGGAAGCAAATGGTTCAGAAAGAAGTCTTCAAATATTCTTGGTACAAAAAGGGTGGTTTTCTTATAACACAGGGAGGGGCAGGACCTGTGGGGAGAGAGAGCTGCCCCCCCCCCCCCCCCCCCCCCGACTGTGAAGAGCTGAGCTGCCAAGAGATCATATACTTTAGAGTTGGGGGAGGTAAGGACAATGCAAAGTTTCCAAAAGGATTTTCCTGTCTCAAAGACTCACAGGATCTGGGAGGCCTGGCTAGCTATTGTCAACCTAATGTTGCATTTCCTCTAGCAAGGCCTTAACTCGGGAGACTGGGACTTCCTTCCTGGAGGAATGTTCTATTCTGCCCGTCTGGAGTGTTTGTCAATAGGGCTGAAGGTCCTAAGGAAATTCATTTTTATGTACATTTCTTTTGCCTTTGTTCCTCAAGTCATGAACGACCTTCCCATTGTAGGAGGGCACAAAAGCCATGAAGCCTGTTAACACAACATTATTAAGTATTTGGTGTGTCCCCTTCTGGATGTTTCCTCTGCCTGGAAACGTGTGTATGCATATGTGTTTCTGTAAGCTGGTGGGTCATGCTGATGTAGTTGGGGAATACAGGTGAGGCTTGGTGGGGTAGTGGGTCTGGAGCCGACAGCCAAGAAAGAATTCTTGAGACGTCTTTGGTGCAAAAAGGTGGTTTTATTAAAGCACAGGGACAGGACCCGTGGGCAGAAAGAGCTGTGCTGGGGTCATGAGCAGTGACCCATGATGTGCTCTCTAGTTGGGGGGGTGAGCAGGAGATCGTGAGTCTCTGAGGAATTTTGGAAGCAAGATTTGCAGAACCTTGAGGGGCTAGCTGGTGTTGGGAAAAGGTCGTTTACTACCGCCTGATAAAACCTGAGTCGTGAGAACCTTCAGATGTGTATCAGTGGGTCATATGCCTGGGGATAGAGATAAAGGGAGCTTCCAAAGGAATTTTCATTTATTTTTTTATTTATTTTTATAAATTTTTAAAGATTTCACGTATGCATGTATGTATTTTAGAGAGGGAGAGAGGGGAGGGGCAGAGGGAGAAGGAAAGAGACTTACACCGGCTCCACACCCAGCATGGAGCATGGAGCCTGACGTCATGACCTGAGCCCAAATCAAGAGTTGGATGCTTAAAACCGACTGAGCTATTCAGGTGCCGCCAAAGAAATATTTATATGTTAAAGTCGAATGACAGGATCCTGGAGGCCGGGCTAGGACTGCCTTTGGCCCTTAGCAGAGCGTCAACATGGAGGCAGCTGCGTCCCTAGAGGAAGGTCACTCTGCCTGTTTCAAGGACCTGTCACTGGGCTGTAGGTCGTAAGGAAATTTAATTTTCTTCTGTAAAGAAATTTATTTTTCTTCTGCCCTTGTTCCCCCCTTGCCTTGTTCCACCGTTTGTCAGAAGGGACATGGCGAGGTGGATCTTGCCCCCGGAACCAGTCTATCTGGAGGACAGCCTTCTGTGTTTATAAGCATGAGGCTTCTGGCCCCTCTGGCCTATGGGTTTCGAGGTTTCTCGTCCACCCGCATCCTCTGTAGCACTGGGCACTACACGTCTTGCTGGTTCATGCCAAGTGGGTGGGGGCACATGGCATCTCGTGGATTCCTTGCTCGCTTCCTTGATCTGTGGAGAGCCAAGGATGTTTTCAAGGGTCTTTTTCTTTGAACCGCCTCTTGTTTTCCTCTTGGGAAGCTCATTTTTTACAACAATTCTTACTGATTCTTCATCGGCGTCGAGGCTGTTTAATTGGAGAGGACCAGAACCGCAGCCCCTGCTTCATCCGCTGGAGGAACGCACTGCCTGGACACTCGGCTCCAGAGCCAGGGGCTTGGGTTTCCGTGGGGCTTGCTCTCTGTCCTGAGTTCCTCTGTCTCTGCCTCTTTCTCTGGTCCCCTGCTTTGTCCTCAGGCTGGCTGTGTTCAGGAAGGCAGACGGGCTCACCAGCTCTGGTGCCTGGGATCTGTTTGTCTGACCAGGGGAGGGAGTCAGTTTGTCTGAAACCCCAGTCACCAGCCCTGGAGGTCGCTGCACGTCCTGCCAATCACTGGGGCCAGGGGAAATGCCAGGTTCTGATTGGATCAGGCTAATCAGGGATCTCACCACAAAGAGGCAGGTAGAGGCCAAAATGCTCACAGTTTATCATCAAAGGAGAGTGGCCTGGGCGTTGTGTGCGATGATATCCTTGCTGGTTTGGTTCTTCAGCCGTCAGGTTGTGGGGGAGGAAGAATTTTTCTCTACCCTTCAAAATGCTTCTGGCTGGTCTGAGAATTAAATTGACATGAGACAGATTGACAGGAGAAAAATCAGATTTAATTTCTTTACGATGAGAGATTGCAAAGACAAGTGAAGGGAGGTGTCTATGTCACCCTGAACTCAGGAGAAGGGAGTGGGTAGGGGTCTGGGATGCCAAAGGGAAGACAGCAGGTCTCAGGGAGATGGGAAGGAGTCAGAGGTGAACAGATGTTTGCTGGGCCATCAGGAAACTATGGGACAAGAAGACTCTGGTCCAGCAGGCCTTGCTAAGTTCCCCCTGGCCCTCCATCCCGCCATCCCTAGTTCATAGCTTAATGTAGTTATGTGTGGCGGCTCCCAGTTCCTCCTTCTCGATTCTTTTTTTTTTTTTTTTTAAAGATTTTATTTATTTGACAGACAGAAATCACAAGTAGGCAGAGACGCAGGCAGAGAGAGAGGGGGAAGCAGGCTCCCCGCTGTGCAGAGAGCCCAATGCAGGGCTCGATCCCAGGACCCTGGGACCATGACCTGAGCCGAAGGCAGAGGCTTTAACCCACTGAGCCACCCAGGCACCCCATCCTTCTCAATTCTTGTAAGCAGTTAGGGGGAAGGTCAAAATTTCTTCCTGAGTCTTTTCAGCTCAAAATAGTCTTCATGACAAAGTAGCCCATCTTGGGGCAACTCAAAGTTCTAAGTATGTGTATTTAGCCATTTAATGTAGTTGTTATTAATTCTGAGTCTTGTTACAGTCATCCAAAGGATGACTTCTGAGGGCCAAGTCCCAAATGCCAGAGGCTCCAAGGGAAGCAAAGCACTGGTCCCTGCTCTCCAGAATTTACAGAGGGGAGGTTGGGCATAAGACAGGGCCTAGGAGAAGGAAGAGGAAGGGGCTTCAGAAGCGGGGCCCAGCAGGCCTTGGCTCTGGAGACCAGGCTGAAGGAAGGTTCCAAGTAGAAAGCCATCTGGAGTTGGGGGGGGACGTGGGGACCCAGCTTTGAAAATAGGGTCCCTGAAGGACTCCGTTTGGGAGGGGGCCCCTCTGGGGATGGTGGTTGTAAACAGGGGCGACTCTGAGAGCAAAGCAGCTGGGGTACAAGGGTCAATGGGGGCAGGGACCAGGGAGGCGCTGGGAGCTCTGGGTCGGGCCAGGAGCCCCAGTGAGAGGGGCTGAGAGTGGGGCGCCTCTCCCTGAGAAGAGAGGAAGAAGCACCTCGGGCAGGGAGGGGAGTGGCTTGTTCTGTTTTAGACCCAGGGCTGGGCCACTCTGCTGATGCCGACGTCGGGAAGAGCTGGACAGTCCGACTGCACGTGCTGTCCCGGGGGTTCGGCCTCTTCCTTGGGGCTGGAGCCGGGGTCCTGGGTCCGTCATGCCCACCCAAGAGCAGAAATTGCACCCAGGGAAAGTGCATGTTGGGGGAGAGGGCTGATCTGGCCAGTGTCCTCACGGGACTTTCCTCCGGGATTTTCCTTGCTTTACCGTGAGACTTGACCCACATGTGTGGACTTTTGCAGATTCTGAGAACAACAACCCTGAGGCAGTGCCGGCCCCAGAGGAGAAAAGGGAGTGTGGACAGGAGCTGAAGGAGGATGGTGGCCCCGAGGTGACCTCGGACCCTGAGGCAGAAATGGAGTGTGAACAGGAACTGAAGGAGGACGGTGACCCCAAGGTGACCTCAGACCCCGAGGAAGAGATGGAGTGTGGACAGGAGGTGAGGGAGGACGGTGGCCCTCTCTTGTCCCCGGACTCAAGTCACCTCCTGCAGGAGGATCAGGACGAGCCCGCTTCCAGTGTCTCCTTGGCTGGCCCAGGAGTGGGCAGAGTGAGTAGTCCTGGGCCCTGGTGGCGGGACGCGGGGCGGGGTGGTCTGTGAGGAGCAGCAACGGCCCATTTCCCCCCTGCTTGGCCCGCAAGCTGCCGCTGCTGTGGTCGCACCCGAGGCGGAACAAGGGGCCCCCCCCATCCTTACTGTGCGGCTCGGTGTGGCCCCCCCGCCCCCGATGGCTGCACGCGGGGCAGCACCAGGGCAGCCCCGTCTCTGCGGCTGGTTGGCCACGGCTCTGGGTTCTGCTCCCCCGCCAGGCCCGCTGGGTCTGCAAGCCTGAGCTGCTGCTGCTCGGCCTGTGCGGACCCAGCGGCCTGGGGCTCCTGCTGGACGCGGGAACACGATGCTGTCCTTCCGTGTCGGGGTTGGGGCCGGTGTCCTGTCTCTTCTCAGTTGTTCCTTGAAGCGTCAGGCCAGCGGGGCAGACGCGCAGCCAGCAGGGTCGCGGTTAGGGGGGGCACCGTGCGGGGTGCGGCGGTGCGGGGGGGGTGTGTCGGGTGGCAGGGGTGTGATGTGAGGTGAGAGCGGGGGATGTGTAAGAGTGTGTGTTAGTGTGTAGTGTGCGTGTGCGTGAGTGTGGGATTTGTGTCGTGTGGGTGTGAGTGGGCTGTGTGGAGGGTGCAGGAGTATGGGGTGTGGTGTATGTTAGTGTGTGAGGCCGGGTGAGGTTTTTGTTAGTGTGCGATGTGTGTGGCGTTGGGTATGTGTGGTGTGGGCGTGTTAGCATGTGGTGTGGATGCGTATGGTGGGGGTACTCACGTGTGGTGGGAGTGTGGGGTGTGCGGTGTGGGGTGTAGATAGGTGTGCGGGAGTAGCTGGTGTGATAGCGGTGCGTGTGGGGTGTGTATGTGTGTGGTATGCATGTGAGTGAGTGGACGGTGTGTGTGTGTGTGTGAGGTGTGAGTGGGGTGTAGGGGTGTGAGTGTGATTTTTGAGTGTGTTTGTGTGTGAGTGTGTGTCCTTCCCCTTGGGGTGTCGCTGTCCTGAGCAGGACGTGGGACGGTGAAGGTTCAGGTGAACTCTGAGAGTGGGTGCGGGGGGGTGCCCCCCCACAGGAGGGCACGTGGCACCGCGAGAGGACTCGACTCTGAGTCCAGCAGTACTGGGTTTTCTTTTCTTTTCTTTTTTTTTAAAGATTTTATTTATTTATTTGACAGAGATCACAAGCAGGCAGAGAGGCAGGCAGAGAGAGAGGAAGAAGCAGGCTCCCCGCTGAGCAGAGAGCCCGACGCAGGGCTCGATCCCAAGACCCTGAGATCATGACCTGAACCTAAGGCAGAGGCTTAACCCACTGAGCCACCCAGGTGCTCCCTGGGTTTTCTTTTTTAACCTTGAAGTAACCAGAGTGAGTTTAAGGCTCTTTTCCAAAATAGGCAAGAATAACCAAGAATACTATGAAAAAGAAAAGTCTGAGTGGGACTTACTGCACGAAATCAAACAGAAACGAGTTACAAAGCCGTAGTCAGTGAAACAGTGAATTCTGGGGGTGATCGCTGTACTAGAAGAGACATCCCTGAGTCAGAACCTCGTATTTGCAAGAACAGGGGTGGGGGATGTGTAAATATGTATCTGATCTCTGAACAGGGAAAGAGTTTCTGGTAATTAAAGCAACGGAAAAGACTACAAACAAGAGATCAGTGTCTTTGACTTAAATTAGAAACGTCATAGAATATGATAAGCACAAATGAAGGGCAAACAATCTAGGAGAAACATAGAATATTTTTATTTACATAAAAGTACTTTTTTTTTTAAGATTTTATTTATTTATTTGACAGAGATCACAAGGAGGCAGAGAGGCAGGCAGAGAGGCAGACAGAGAGAAAGGGGGAAGCAGGCTCCCCGCTGAGCAGAGAGCCTGATGTGGGGCTCGATCCCAGGACCCCGGGACCATGACCTGAGCCGAAGGCAGAGGCTTTAACCCACTGAGCCACCCAGGTGCCCCACATAAAAGTACTTTTAACGAAGAGTGAGTTGCCTCAGTATGTCAAAAGCTCCTAGAAATCAAGAAGAAAACAGTAAACAACCCAGTAGGAAAAAGTGGGTCAATAGTAGATTATAGTCTCTAAATAAATGGCCTATAAATTTATAAAGCTCCCACCTCTGAACTCAAACCTGGAAAATAAAAAGAACCGTGAGCTTTTATGTGAAACTTATAAAATTAAAGAATGGATTTAAAGTCAGCATTTGGGGTGGAGCTCTCCGTGCACCTGCGGGTAGTCTGGTGGGACCCCAGCGAGACAGGTGCTCTTCTTCTCTGATTTCATTATGAGAAATGACCCCAGAAAGGCATCTGAGGGTTTCAGAGAGGATTTAATCGCAGCCCCAGCTTCAGTGGCCCATAGGCTGGAACCCTCTTGAGTTCCCCCACCCTGGGCAGGGCCCCCTGGGTTGTCCCTAGGCCGGAATGTATTGTGGCCTCTGACTGTTATTTTCTCAAAGAAGAAAGCCGTGGGGAAATTCTTGCGATCCAATCATATAACTAAATAAACAAAAAGAGATAAGAGAAAACCCCAAGAATCGTAAAGGGACACCAGTGAAAATGGCAGAGAAGGGGCCTGCGGGGTCCTGTCCCTCCCAGGGAAGCACCAGCCACACTGAGCAAAAGAGCATAAGTTCAGTTGCATGTCTGGAAAGTCTCCGTAGCAGGAGACCTGGCCCTGGCGGCTGAGCTTGGTTTGTGGGGTTTTGGCCTCGCCCCACTCCCTCCCCGCGTTGGGGGTCTGAAGGTGCCGCCCGTTCTGACAGAGGACGGGAGCCCTGCAGACCGTGTTCTGGAGCTTGACCTCTGGGATGTCTAAGGATGAGAAGCGCTAAAGAAGCTGTTCCTGGAACAGCTGCCAGCACCTGGAGGAGGGAAGTGGGGAGTCATCGCTCGGAGGGCATGGGGTTCCTTTCAGGGGGGATGAAAATGTGCAGAACTAGATAGAGAGTGTGTGCAATGGCTCATTGTATGTTCTGTGATTTTCACCCCGGTGTCAGAAAGCCGTGTGTGGCACTGTCACAGGAGGGGTTGAAAACAAAAGCCAAAATGCACACGCTCCCACCCGCGAAAGGGAGCCGGAGAGGAGAGCACAGGTGGATGCTGAGGGGTCGTCCCTGGGGATTCGCTCACGGGGCTTCGTGGCCAGTCCCTAGTGACCCTGCAGAACGCCACGGTCAGACGGCACGTGCGTGTGTGAACAGGCTCGTGGGTGCAGCTGGGGTGTTCCCACGGGGTGGAGGGGACTCTGCCAGGGAACCAAGGGCCAGGGCCCCGGGCTAGGACAGGACCCTTTATTCAATGAGTCACGAATCAGGCACATCCCATCCAGCAACGGAAGGAGCGCCAAAAGGCTGAGTGGAAGGTTTTCTAGAGGCAGAAAGGGGATGGAAGAGAAAATTATTAGTAAAGAATGCATTGTTTTCAGGCAAGGTTGTACTCCTGTGGGGGTCAGGCGGAGGGAGGGCAAGGTGGGCTCGCTTTCCTACAGAGTGTGTCCAGGAGGGATGGCCTCTGCCCAGGGGACAGGAGGAAGGAGTTGTCTACGAGAGGGACATCGAAGCAGGAAAGGACAGCAAGGAGGCGTCCTGATTGTGTCGGGCATTTAACTGATGGACGTGGCTGAGTGACAAGAGGAGGGATCGTGCCATGCGGGGAAGCCCCTGGGTGGCCGAGAGGAGGAGGGGGCAAGGCAAGTTTGGGCAAGTTCAGGATTGGCTGGTTTGAGTGATCTTGGTGGGCTCCGGGCTGTCGGGGTGTTGCCAGCCATTGTGTCCCCAGCCCTGGGATGATTTAGGGCAGAGGAACAGTGGCGGAGGGAGG
This sequence comes from Enhydra lutris kenyoni, assembly GCF_002288905.1. Classification (NCBI taxonomy): domain Eukaryota; kingdom Metazoa; phylum Chordata; class Mammalia; order Carnivora; family Mustelidae; genus Enhydra; species Enhydra lutris. Next base: position 4,306,177 of record NW_019154159.1, read on the forward strand.
TGTGTAGGGTGTGGGCTCTGGGTTGGTTGGTTTGCAAATGGAAGGGAGTCTTCCACAGTCTAAGAGTGAGCTAGCCCTGGGCGGGGCGGGCTCCAGGATTAGCAAGGACCCCCAACTGTCAAAGCGCCATAAACTGCAGAAAATAAAACCCAGGATTAATACCGGCGGCGGCGGGAGCAGGACAAGTGCAGGGTGAGGTGGGCGGGCCGTGAGCGGGGGTCTCCCGGCCACGGTCCGGGCTGTTACCTGGGTGAGCAAGTCTCCGGCCGCTCGCACACAGTACAGGACCAGGGAGTCCTTGGGGAATGGGCGAAGCCATCTTATTAGGGTTTCAGTGGCTTTCAGGCTCGGCCTGCACCATCTCCTCTAGGAAGCCTTCCAGGCTAGAGGCCACCTCTGAGATCCCAGCCCCTTTGCCATTGGCCTTCCCCACACACTTAACACCATCCGTTTACATAGTCTGCCTCTCTCCCGAAACCACTGGCTTCGTGGGGCGGGAACAAGCCTTGCGCTATTGCTCCTGGTCCCTGCACAGGGTCCAGTCGGAGCAGAGCTGGCGGGGCTCCCAGGGGAGTGCTCCGGGCCCTGCCCGGGTCCTCCTGGTCTCCAGCGGCCCAGGCAGAAGCTCATTGGAAATGCAGACCCCCAGGTCCCCCATGCCTGCCGAGTTACCGTCTGCATGTTTAGTGCTCTGTACCCCCACGGGTGTTGGACAAATTACTGCCTTAGATGACCTTTCTTTCTTTTAAGTTTCATTTGTTTAAGTCATCTCCACACCCCACGTGGTGTGGAGACCCCAAGATGAAGAAGAGTCGCATGTTCTGACTGAGCCAGCCACAGCCCTTAGATGACCTTTTCTTTATTATTTAAAGACTTATTTATTTATTTATTTATTTATTTTAAGGAGAGGGAGTGAGAGAAAGCAAGCGGGGGAGGGACAGAGGGACAAGCGGGCATGGGGCTCAATCTCCCGACCCTGAGATCATGACCGGAGCTGAAATCAAGAGTCAGCCACTTACCCATCTGAGCCACTGCAGGCCAAGCGCCCCCCCCCCCCATTTTAAAGCCTTGTTCCTGCCAGTGCGACGGTAGCAGGTGTCCGTTTACAGGCCAGGAAGTCTCCCTCGAAGGCCGCAGCGCTGGGGTGGCCCCGTGTGTCCTGCTGGTTTCTGCGGGCAGAGCTTGGAGAAGACCCAGGACCTGACCTAGAACTGGGCCAACAGACCCCAGGCCTGGGGCGGCAGGTGGTGAGCCCAGTGCTGTGTCTCCGGCACTTACAGGCCAGTGGCACTTCATGCACTGGCCACTCTTCCCTTGCTCCAGAGCTGTGTCCCACGAGAGATAGGGCATCGGGTGCCGGCCAGGTCCACAGAGGGGCATCCTCCCGCTGCTCCCCACAAGCTGTTTCTGGGAGCGCTGACCTGAGCAGGGAACTCCAGGCTAAAAAGGGCCGTTCAGACTCCCGTCTGCTTTTGGTCTCCTGACCTCCCGGCCGAACGGCTTGGATGTTGGAGTGTGGCACGTGGGGGGTCACGTCCGCTTTGGAACTTGCAAGCAGCACGCTTCGGGATGTCCCATGGGAAGCAGCCCCAGGGGAGGTTCTCGGCTGTGATTTGCCGGGACGAAGGGTGTGGCCGGCACTGCTCGGCCGCCTGTCCTGCAGCTCTGTCCCCCGCCCCGACGGTTCGCGTCTTTCCAGGATAAGGAGCCGGCAGATCTGACAGAGATGAGGGGGTTTGGTCAGACCAAGCTTGACGTACTTGAGACATTGAAAGGAAATTGGAGGAAAGTGTTGGTAGAGTGTAGTGACCCCAGGAAATATAACGAGTGTCTCTTCTGTTCAGAGCAAAAGGAAGAGAGGGAGGAAGAGAAAGAACCAGAATGCCTCCGCTTCCGCAGAGCCAGACTCCTTGCTGGAGGCCACCTCCGTCCCAGGGGGCGTCAGCTCGCTTGCCAACTCCTGCTTCCAGGACCCAGCCCCACCCCAGAGCAGGGCCCCGCAAGGTGGTCCGACCAGCGAGCCGAGCCAGCCCCCGGGCACCGCCCCGACTCCGCCAGAAGGTGGTGACCACCCAGGGCCCATGGGGCAGGCTGAGGCTGGTGGCAGCCCTCCGCGGGACCAGACTGGGGGAGGTGCCCTCCTGAATGGGAAGGGCCACGACACCCCCGAGCCCTCCAAGGGCAGGGGCCCCCCCCAGGAGGGGGCTGGTCCAAACACCTCTGCCAGCAAAGACCGTCCTGGGAAGGAAGGTGCTGATCAGGAAGTCCTGCCTCCTGAGTCCAAGCGGGCCTATGAGCCCAAGATGGAACCACAGAGCCCCGCGCGGCAGGCCGGGGCTCACGCCTCTGGGGTGAGTTGTCGGGAAGTGATGAATGGGTCCACTGTGCCTGGACTGCTGGCTGTGGCCAAGCAGCTCTGCTGTCACCTCCCTGCCCAGGAAGGGCACCTCTGGGACTTGTTCCCTGGGATGACACCCCTCCCTGAGCCACTGGTCCCTCTCACTGGGCTGGTGGCAGCGCTGACCTGTCCCCGTCAAGTTGTCGCCTGGGTCCTGACGTCTGGGGCCTTTGTCTCCTCCAGGAAACCGCTGCTGCAGCCCAGCCCGCTAAGCCTGAGGGAGGGGCTGGGGAAAAAGTGAAAGCCAAGACTCAGAAAACGAAACAGCTGCCCGCAAGCTGTCCTGCTTCCCCAGAGCTCCGCCAGGTAGGGAAGGCATCTTGTCTTGGAAGCCTCCACGTCCTGCTGTCTGTCCCACCATCTGCTCCTTTGGGCCCTGTTCCTTCTAAATTTCATCCTTCCTTGTCATTCAGTGATTCCCTTTCGGGTGCAAGGGATGCAGCCACGAAGGAGACCTGATTCCTGCCATCATGGCCCACATTCTATAGGGGGAAAGACAGAAAGCGAAGTTAGGCACAGGGAGGGCCACATGGAAAAGCATGGTGCGGGTGGAGGGAGCCGAGGTGGGTGCTGAGAGAGCGTCGCCAGGCAGGGTCTCCTCAAGGAGGTGCCGGTGGAGCAGAGATCTGCAAGCGTCAGGGGCAAGCCATGCAGTTCTCTGGGGACACGTCCCAGGCAACAATGGCAGGTGCAAAGGCCCTGTGGCAGACGGTGGCAGACTTGTACTGGGAACAGTAAGGAAACCAGTGACCCCAGGAGCAAGTGAGGGAAAGAAGGTTGCAGAGGGGTTCTTGGAGGCTGTAGCAGACGGGTCAGAGGGCAACGGAAGGTTCTGAGCGGGGAAGGGACATGACTACTCTGGCTGCTGTGACAAGCATTGACTGGAGGGGGCAAATGGGCTTGGTTACTTGTTCCAGGAAGCTGAAACCAAGGAGAAGGTGGCCGTTGCTGGAGACAAAGCAGGTGGAAGTGATAAGGCCAAGCCAGGGGCTCCGAAGAAGCCGGGAGGGAATGACAAGAATTGTGCGGCCACGGTGAAAAGTGAGAAGGAGCAACAGAAGCGCAAAGCGGGAGCATGTGAAGTGAAGGAGAGGTAGGTGTGAGCCCTGGCACCTGGGAGCAAGGACACAACCTGCCCCAGGGACGCAGGCACAGCCTCCCAGGCTGCCCTTCTTGGTGACTCTTTTGGGGAAATGGGGGAACTGCTGAGGAGGGGAGTGGTGGGGAGCCACGTGTCCCCATTCCTTGCTGGTGATCTGCTCCAGCATACAGCCCCCAGGGTCCCCAAGGCCACATGAGCCTTATGGATCTCAGGGGAGAGGCTGGCACGTCCCAGAGTGCTTTCTGTCCCCTCCCGCCACAGCCCCCAGCCCTTCAGAGCCAGGCAGAGATGGCCCCCCACCCTGTGAGTAGAAGCCCACCTCTCTCCTCCACCGTGAGGGGGGCCCAGCAGGACCCAAATGGCATGGGTCTGTCTGAAGTGTGGACGCTGTTGCACTCCGCCGGGGTGTGTGTGAGCAGTCAAGAAACAGAGGCCCTGTTGTGCACGTATGGTGTGTGAGTGTGCATGTGTGTGCGCAGGGGGCAGGCAGATCTAGATCTCATCCGTGTTTCCTTTGATGCTTTCCTCCAGCCCACTGAGTCTCCAGGAAAGGATCACGGTGTTCTTCCACGCAATCATTTCCAAGGACGTCGGCTTTGACCCCAACGTGCACAAAGTGTTTGTCAAGGGGGGAGAGGAGTTTGGGAAACCCAAGTGGAATCTGAACGTCTGTGAGATGCACTGCACCAAGTGAGTGTGCTGGGGGTCGTGGGGACTCTCTCGGGGAAGGCACGGAACAGCCGGTCTTCGAAATACATTGAAATCATGATTTGTTTCACGTTGCTAACATTCTCACGCTTTGGAAAACGACGGCTCCAAACAGATACTCCCTCGAATGTGCTTCTGTGCTATGTCACCGCACTTAGTGTTGGTTCTGTCTGCAAACTGTGTCTCATTCTAGAAGCATCCTCTGGTCAGCAGTGATTTCTAGCTCTGGGTTTGCTCCAGGCTGTTTGAGGAGAGGTAAAATGTTCAAACTAGGATTCTGTTTTGGATAACCAGCCGGTGTCCTGTCGATTCAGAGACCTGTACGAGAACGGGTTCCTCGTGGAAGGCAGCGCCGTCCTTTCCCGGCAGTACCTGAATAAAGCCATTCCGTACAAGTACGTTGTCATGCACGGCAAGAGCATCGACTACGAGTACATCTGCAAACCTCAGCAGAGCAACGAGCACGTCAACCGCTGTCTGCAGGTGAAGGCAGAGCTTCTGGGCTCAGGAGGTGAGTCGCCGGTGGGGCCCCTGGCCTGGGCTCAGGCGTGCCGGTGCTGGGCCTCCCAAAGTGGCCGGTCCTCTGCAGAGCGGGGGCCCCCGTGGGTCCTCTGGGCTGGCACGGCCCTTGCCCGTGCCCCTGGGCCCTGGGCCCTGGCCCCCAGCCTCTAGCTCTGCATTGAAGAAACCCAAGTTCAGAAGCCCGTTTTGGATCAGTGTAACGGAACCGCTCACTTCCCAGGGGAAACCAGGATAAGGATTTTTACTCACGGGCAGAGAGGGTGAAGCTGCTGGGGGTGAGGGGGTGAGAGGCTGGGCGGAGGGGCCACAGGGCTCTGGCAAGAAGGTTCAGGGCGGGAGGACGAGGTTGGAGCTATGGGCACCCACCCCTTGCCCCGGAGACTGTGGGTCAGACCCCTGCCCGCACCCACACCCTTGCTCCTTGTGTCCTGGCCACCCTCCGCTCGTCTCCTTTCTCCTGTTCATGTGTAATTGCTTCCTTGTCTCGTCTTTCCCGTTTTTTTTTTTGCTCTCTTTTCTTCTCATTGTATGTAGTGTGTGTGTGAACATGGTGTGTGTGTGTGTGAACACGGTGTGTGTGTAAACATGGTGTGTTTATGAATGTGGCGTGTGTGTGAACACGGTGTGTGTGGAGTGTGTGGGGACATGGTGTGTGTGTGAACATTGTGTGTGTGGCGTGCACGTGGCACATCGGCGTGTGTGGCCTGTGGCGTGTGCAGTGTGTGTTCTACCTATACATGATCTCCGTGGCTTCTGCTTTGGGAATGTGCGAGGACCTTCTCTGTGGCCTGGTGCCCGGTCTGTGGCAGGCGTCCCCGTGGGCTGAGCCAGACTGAGCCGCGAGCCGGGGGCGCGCGGACCCTCGTGTATCTAGTAGATGAAGCCTGTTTGATAGTCAAGTCCATTCTCGAAGGCTGGCGTGTCTGTCGGCTCCCGCGTGAAGCCCGGCGCTGCTCCCTGCTGCTGCCCGGCCCCGAGCGCCGCGGGCCTTCGATGCAGGGTGGCGGTGCGGACCTGGGGCTGCGGGGGTGTGGGAGCGGGACGGAGGTGAGGCCTGGTGACCTGCGGGACGGCTCGTGGGGAGGCCTTGGCAGGCTCTCCTCGGAGGTCATTGTCAGCGCTACAGACGGTTGGGGAAGGGGCGTGGAAGGTGCCGGGAACGGGGTGATGGCAGGGGTTTCGTGTCCACTCCGTCCCGTGCCGCGGCGGCTCCTCTATAGCACTTGAAATAACTGCAGGTCTCCTGGTTCCCGGCGCAGTACGGGCAGGGGTGGCTGTCCCCCTTCCTCCCTCTACGCATCCCCGCATAGCGTGAGTGGCAGTGGCCAGGCCGCCAGAGTGGGGGCTTCCGGCTGTAGCCCCGCACCCCGAGAGACCCAGACCAGGGCCGCCCGCCTGGGGGGGCGCCTGAGCGTTGTCCTTCCGTGTCCTCTTCCACTGTCCCTCTTCTGTCTCTCTGTGGTCCCTCTGTGGTCCCTCCACTGTTCCTTCTCTGTTCATCCATGGTCCCTGCACAGTTCCTCCACGGCCCTCCATGGTCCCTCTACAGTCCCTCCGTGGTTCCTCCGTGGTCCCTCTACTGTCCCTTCACAGTCCCTCCACAGCCCTCCACTGTCCCTCTGCAGTCTCTATGCTGTCCCTCTGAGGTCCCTCCATTGTCCCTCTGCGGTCCCTCCACTATCTGCGGTCCCCCCGCTTTCCCCCCATGGTGCCCCTGCAGTCCTTCTACAGCCCTCTGCCGTCCCTCCACTGTCCCTCCGCAGTCCCTCTGCCACGTGCCGGTGCCGTTCTGCCTGGAAAGGGGGGTGTGCCTGCTGTCTGCACCCCCGGCTTCTGCTTCTCCATCACCGCCTTCGTCTCTGCTCGGCCCTCGCTCTGGGGCCTGCCTCTCCGGCCACCTGTCTGTTTCGCTGGGCTTTCATTGGTTTGTTTTCTGTCGTGGTTTTTCATTCAGTCTGACCGTCCTTAGTGGATGCATTTAGCCTGCCCACGTTCATCCCGACTGCTGCTGGAGGACAGACTTTGGCCACCTTGACTTGTCTTTTCTGTTCACCTTGTTTTCATGCCCTCTTTTGGGTATTTTTTCTAAGTTGCAGAACTTCTTTCTCTTTCGTTTTCTCTAGTGGGTTGGAAACTTAAACATGTTCTTTCTTTTCTTCTGGTAGATTCTGAGAGACCAAAGCCTCTGATGGCCCCCTCTCCCCCATCCCAGTGTCAAAGGTGTCCCCTGCCCAGGTGACCCAGGTGGCACTCCCTCCCCCTCTGGGATGTGGGCCTGGCCAGACCAGCAGCTCATGTGGGCGTCTGGAGGCCGGGCACGGAGAGCAGGAAAAGCAGTAATTCCCAACAGTAATTTTGAGTTCTGGCCAGGCTGGGGTGGAGCAGAGGTGGGTGAATGAGGACCTCGGTGCCGACAGCGGGATGCGGGGTACCTGCTCTTCCGGACACGTGCCCATCCTGATCGTCGTGGCTGAGTTCATGTGTTCATGTTGCCTCTGGCCGTCTTACTGACCCCTGGTCTTCTGATTATTTTGCAGCTGGTTTTGTCGGGTTTTCTAATCAACACTCGTACCTTTGCACCTCATCCCAAGAGCAGGGGTGGACTCAGCCCTTGCCCTGCATCAAGGGCTCTGTCTTGTCTGTCCCGCGTGGAGTGGGCATCCCAGCTCCCAGCACAGAGGAAACTAGCCTTTGGGTCCAGTAACTCAGCCAAGTGGGGTGCTCAACTGTTAGTGAGTGCGGTTTTGGGATAGAATTCTTAACCTCTGTGCGATCGTATTCTAATGATCCCATATACCAAGTGTGCTGAGCCGTCTGGTTTAGTGCAGACACGTTTCAAATATTTTCACGCCAGCCAGATCATGGGACCTTGGGTCCCCCTCTCATCACTATGGGGCGGCAAGGGTCCGTGTCCTAAACACAGCGGTTCCTGCATTGCCCCTCCGCTGGCGGGACCGTGGCCCACATGAGTTCAGTTCCTTCCCTTCCTCTGCCTCCTGCGTTCGGGTCGTCGGCCTCCTGGGGGCGGTGTCTAGGTCGCCGCGTTCAGATGGCCCGCAGCATGGTGTTTTCCTCTCTTCGCTCTTAGACTGGCACCAGTATGATGATCTGGTCCGTATGAAGAGCCCGGGGAAGCTTCAGAGGATGGTGAGTTCCTTCACAGACGGGATAAGGAAGGACCTGGTGAGGGGTAAGCAGGTGGCGGCCGCCGTCATGCTGGACGGCATCTTCAGCATTCTGCAGCCCTGGAGCGCCACCAACCTGAAGAGCTTTTTCACCCAGCTCCAGCAGTTCTACTGTGTCGTGAAAGTACCCATGATCTACGAGGGCCACGCACAGCCCTGGCACTCTCTGCAGTACGAGGAGAAGGAGGTACTGGGTGTCAGAGTATACGCCCCTCCCCTCCCTTTCTATGCAGTCGGCATCACCCCACTTCCTACCGGCCAGGGGATCCCTGGGGAGCAGGTGGGGGCAGATCTCACCCTCACCATTGTCCAGGCTCTGCTGCTTGTGGAGTCTCTGTCCTCCTGGTTTTCTTTCTTCCTTCCCCGACCGGCACCTCCTTACCCGGGCCCCACCCTGCCCACCTCCTCTCCTGGCCCCCCCCCCCCCCACGTCCTCTCCTGGCCCCACCCCCTCACCCCTCACCCCTCACGCCTCCACCTGGCTTCTGGCAGAGTGGAAGGAACAGGTGGAGCCTTCCTTTATCACCTCTCTGCCTGCTTTGTGGGATGGCCCTGGCAGTGTAGAGAGGAGCCTGGGGCCATTTCTGAGATGGCAGTTGGGCCCTTGCAAGCATGAAGGGCCCCTCCACCGGGCAGAGTTTCTGGACCGCACCATTGGTGGCATCTCCCAGCAGAGACGTGGGAAGTAGGGGGTGCTCGGGGTTAGCTGGGGAGGCAGGGCAGTGGGGCGGCCCCTCCATGGAACCGTCTCTGCCTCTTGGGGGCCTTGGTCCCTTGCCCAGCTGACAGGGCACTGAGGGCCGTGAAGGGGCCCCTCTCGCACCCCTGCTGGCTTCAAGTCCATGGTTCTGTCTTCTTTCCTGGGATCAGGTGAAGAGAAACCTGTGGGAGTATTTGAAAAAACAGGCAGCACCGTTTCTGGGAAGAAGTGGGGACCCTCTGTTTGAAGACAGCCCAGTAAAGAGTAAATTGAGAATGGGCCTGATCCTCCTTTTTGCTGTGGAAAAGTTTGACATTCCCTTATCGAAGAATGACCTGGAGATCCTCTGTAGTCTTCTTTCCTCCAACGCGCGTTCACCAGGAGACCTTGACAGTGACCTAAGCCACATCTTTGGAACATGTCAGAGGTATTGTGTGTGTGTGAAATGATTTTATAGCTGTTTCTAAGAGTGATCGGATTCTACAAATGAGTGTTGGTCGCGGGCCGGATGCAGATGTGCCGGAAGTAAACCTGCTCGTGGTTCCCCTCGCCTGCCGCGTCAGTGTTGGCCTCGCCGGCCTTCTTCCTAGCATATGTTTTGTTTTTACTTTTATTACTCTTCTGTCGAATAGCCTGCTTTTGAGAAGCTTTATGCTGTACCATGCCTTGCCCCTGGCGACCCAAAAGGAACAAACCTTTTTTTTTATAAAATTAAAAAAAATAAATAAAGGAAGTGGGGCACCTGGCTGGCTTAGCCAGTGGAGCGGGCGACTCTTGATCTCGGAGCTGTGAGTTGGAGCCCCATGTGGGTGTAGAGATGACTCAAAAATAAAATCTTTAAATTTATTTTTTTATTAGTTTTTTTTTTTTTTTTAAGATTTTACTTATTTGTTTGCGAGAGAATGAGTGAGAGAGAGCATGAGAGAGAAAGTTAGAGGGAGAAGCAGACTCCCCAAGGAGCTGGGAGCCGGATGCGGGACTCGATCCTGGAAGTCCAGGATTATGACCTGAGCCAAAGGCAGTCGTTCAACCAACTGAGCCACCCAGGTGCCTGTTAGTTTTTTTTTTCTTAAGTAGGCTCCATGCCCAATGTGGGCCGCCAACTCACAATCCTAAGATAAAAGTCGCACGCTCCACTGACCCAACCAGCCAGGCATGCCACATAAAAATGAGATCTTAAAAAAAGAAGAATGAAACAGGAAAAGTATTTTATTTGAGCCCAAGTTAAAGCGGCCAACTGGAACCCACGAAGAGGAGCACACACGCTCCAGGGAGGGAACACGGGGTGCAGGGTGATGTGTGCTCTCTGTGGAAGGAGTTTCAGATCATCAAGACAGACATTCAGAAAGTTACAGACTTTTCCTTATGTGTTTAGTATGTGTAATACTTTAATCTTGTGGGAACCAGGACATGTTTTCTCTTTTTTTTTTTTTTTTAAAGATTTTATTTATTTGCCAGAGGGAGAGAGATAGAGAGAGAGTACACACAAGCAGGCAGAGTGGCAGGCAGAGGCAGAGGGAGAAGCAGGCTCCCCGCCAAGCAAGGAGCCCGAAGTGGGACTCAATCCCAGGACCCTGGGATCATGACCTGAGCCGAAGGCAGGGGCTTAACCCACTTGAGCCACCCAGGCGTCCCTGTTTTCTCTTTTCTTATCTTTCTGTTTGGAATGCTCCTTTTTGGTTTTTATTTATTTATTTTTAATGAAGCAGACACACGGTGTGTGCTCCTGGCAGAAATAGAGCCCGTGGTTGAAGTCATTTTCCCCTTTGTTAATGTCAAAGTTTTGCTTCTCTGGGAGCCCAGGAGCAGTGCCCACAAGCATGAAAACTTGAAAATGTCCCATATTACCCTGTGTGTGCAAGGTTGCAGGGGTTGGGGTTTGAAGATGGACTGTGAGGGCCCAGTGAGGCACGCCCCTGGATGCAAGGGGGTTGCTCTCCCTGGGCCTCGGCGGTCACCGGTCTGCCCTGAGGAGCCTCCATCGTTCGGGTGGAGGGGCCCCGCTCAGCACCCCAGGATTTCAGGCCCTTCCTACGCTGTTCTCAGGAGCTGTGTGAACAGAACTGGAGGGCAGTAGGAGGCAGCCTTCCCTGAGCAGTGTCTTACTGGGACATCTGTCTCTTGGTTTTACAAACTTGAAACACTGAGTGCAACACTACGTTTTTTTAAGGGAGAGGAACTGGCTGCAAATGTACGAGGTGTGTTTGGAGGGTTTCCGAAAAGCGGCGAGCATTCTTGTCTTGTGACGGAAGGCAGTGTGCCGCGTGTGGTTGACAGGCTTCCCCTTGCGCCGGCAAAGTGGCTTCGTATCTGGGCCTACTGTCGCCAGAGGGCCTGGGCTCACAGGTCACATAGCCCCTGAACCTCAGCTGTCAAGGGGATGGACGTCTGCTGTGGGTCTGCACAGAAGGCCTCTCCGGGGCCCGACGCTTCGCAGGGTGCCGAGGGCGTCCCCGTGTCTCATGCAGCCACGTTTTCCCTGGGGCTAGTCACTCTTTTCAGCCACCCTGAGTGCTCCTTACCTCCTCTGTGTGAGGGGCTGTCAGAGCGCCGGGGGGCAGGACACTGGCCATCCCAGCTCACCTCGGGCTCTCTGCCCCCTTCGCAGCTGGCGGGAGTTCCTGGTCAACCTGTGCCGACGGTGCATGGAGGAGAGAGTGGTCCTCTGGGTGCTCACCCTGCCCGTCCTGCACCACTGCCTGGCGCCGGCGCCCCAAGGAAAGGACTCCAGGATGCAGCCTGAGGACACCTGGGCGGCCCTGGAAGGAATCTCCTTCTCTGAGTTTCGGGAAAGAAGGCTAGATTGGTAAGCTGCGGATCTGCACTTCCGTCTGTAAATCTTGGAATCACAGCCGTGCTTCGGGGATCTCCAGCGGCCCCCTGGGTGCACACGTTTCTGCTTCTAGTGATCTTTTAAAATAACTTCTTTAACAAACTTTAAACATACAAGAAATGTAACAAAGAATATTAAAAACAACAACAACAACAACAACAAAACAAGCCTGAATTCCCAGAGATAATCGTTGTTGCTAACACGTTGGCATGCACATTTCTCTGATTTTGTCCAAACACAGCTTTGTGGGCATGTGACGTGCTCGATAACAGCGACAAATGATTGGCTCTTTTATTTTTTTTTAAAGATTTTATTTATTTATTTGACAGACAGAGATCACAAGTAGGCAGAGAGGCAGGCAGAGAGAGGAGGAAGCAGCTCCCTGCTGAGCAGAGAGCCCGATGCGGGGCTCCATCCCAGGATCCTGAGATCATGACCTGAGCAGAAGGCAGAGGCTTTAACCCACTGAGCCACCCAGGCGCCCCCAAATGACTGGCTCTTTATTCTGTTTTCCAAACAGGCTTTTTTTCACCTCACAGTATTTTGTGAGCGACTCCGTGTCAGTAAACACACGGCTACGTTGTTGTAATGACTGCTTACTCATCAGAATTTATTTTTACTTAAGCAAGGACTGGGCAGGTTGTTTCTGACTTTGTAAGCGCGCATGCTTCCTCGAGCATCCTTGTTGCTTCCCCGTCCAATTCTTTCCCTGAGCTCAATCCCTGAAGGCAGGCCTGCCCGGTCAAAGGCTCGGCCCATGGTACGTGCCAGTCTTGGGGTAGGGAAGTACCAGTCTCCAGGTGAGCCAAGCTTTCTTAGAGGAGACACAGAATGCACAATCCACAAATGAAAAATGGTAATCGAACCTAAGTACACAAATGAAATAAAAATTTGATAAAAAATTTGAAAAAGAGGAATACTTCTACGCAATGGCAAGCACAGTGCTCCCCCACCCCCTGGCCCGTTCACGTTGTCTTGGGTCAGAGAAAGATTCCAGGTCTCTCCTGCTCCCACCCCTCCAGCAACCCAGTACACCGCTGTCCATAGGCTGATAGGGATTAAAGTAAATTAAGATATTGTTCCTTTACTATTATTGGAACCTTTAGAAGTTAAAGCCCAGTTAAGATTACTTATATCAAGGAAAAAAAAGATTTCTTATATCATTGCATACATTTTAAGGACCCTTCAGTGGTGTACAAACCGTCTGGAAGAAATTTAGTTGTTAACAGTGGGGAATGGCAAACACCAGCCTTGGTCTTAAAGATCGTCCCTTTCAGGCATACGTGGCCTTTATTGTGCCATGAACCTTCATCCATGGGGTCCTTGTACTCCCGGGACTTCTGTGTGCCTTGCTTTATTGATTTTCTTTTTCTTTTTTTTAAAGATTTTATTTATTTGACAGAGATTACAAGTAAGCAGAGAGGCAGGCAGAGAGAGAGGAAGGGAAGCAGGATCCCCGCTGAGCAGAGAGAGAGCCCGATGCGGGGCTCCATCCCAGGACCTGGGATCATGACCTGAGCCAAAGGCAGAGGCTTTAACCCACTGAGCCACCCAGGCGCCCCAGCTTTATTGATTTTCCAGTGGTCATCTTCTGGGGTCTCCAGTACAATGTCACAGAGTCAGTATGATTTAAAGACCTTCACTGGGCTCCTTTGGACTGTTCGATCTGAAGCATTCACTTAGTAGCTCATCAAAACAATTAGTTCATACATCATTGTAGCCAGTATGGAAAACAGTATGGAGATTCCTCAAAAAGTTAACAGTGCTACACCCTTTTGAACCAGAGGTCCCTCCTGTGGGCATGTATCCCAAGGAAATGGAATTGGCATCTCAAAGGCGTACGTGCAACCCCATGGTCACTGCAGCATTCTTCATAATAGCCAAGACACGGAAACCACCGAGTGCCTGTTGACCGATGAATGGGTAACAGAGATGTGAGACCCGCATACATACACTTGCACATGTGCACACACACGGGAATATGATATGTACAATAGCATTTGCGTGGAATCAAAAAAAGTCAAATTCCTAGAAACAGAGTAGGACGGAAACTGCTGGGGGAAATCGGGAGATGTTGGTCATTGTACAAATTTCCAGCTAGAAGATGAGGAAGTTCTGGGAACCCAAGGCACAGTGTGGTGACTCTCGGTAGTGATACTGTATGATAGACTCCCAGGTTGCAGAGAGAGGAGAGCTTACATGTTGTTAGCATGAGAGGAGGAGTCCTGGTCACGTGATGTGGCATTAGTGCTAGCTAATCCTCGGGGAAGTGTATCAAGTCAACACATTGTACGCGTTATGTTACGTTACGATGTTAGATGTCAGTGATATCTCAGCGAAGCTGGAAAAAGTGCTTATATCTTCGTGTAGTTTTTTGCTGTGGTAAAATACACACATGCTCTAACTTGCCCTCCTGATCAGTTTCTGTGTGGACTTCAGTGGGATCTGGCCCACTCACATGGCTGGGTCGCCACCTTCCGTCCCAGAGGTTTTTCAAGTTGAAACTCTGTCCTCATTAAGCAACATCTCTGTTTCCCCGACTCCCCCACCCTCGGGTAAGGACCATCCTACTGGCTGCTTCCTCGAATTTTTGCAAGCTGGGGACCTCGCGGAAGTAGAGTCAGCGTGTCCGTCCTTGCTACTGGCGGGCTTCACTCAGCGTCATGTCCTCAAGGTTCATCCGCTTTGGTGAAATCTTAATATGTTATTGTTTGCTTTTTATTTGATTCAGTTATTTTTAAAGTTTGAACTTTATGGGCCTCTTCTAACATGACTGTACTTACCTTCACTCCATCTGTGTGTGCTGATCCCTAAGGCTGCCTTTCTGTTCCCATTGTCCCTTATCCAGGATTGGATTGATTGACCTTATGGGAGAGTCGAGCCATTTGCTGGACGTAGATGTGTGTCTGTTCCGGTCCTGGTTCAGTCTGCTGCCTCTGAGCAACTTAGTCTACTATATGAAGAACTTCATGGAATATCTGAGTCGCTCCCCTGCTCGCTTCCTGGACTGCCTTCTAGGGACTTGGTACCAGCTTCAAGGGCTTAGACAAGTCTTCAGCACAAATCGGGAGGTCTGTTGTCTTTTGTCTGTTGTCCGGAACAGGATCTCAAGTCCTTGCTTATAAGCAAAAGCAGATCAAACTAGACAGGACCCGTGATTCCTTTTTTCTGAAATCCTGGCAGGGTGAAGCACTTTGAAGCCGGAGATGTGGTGGGGCTGCTGTTTCTTAGGCTGCAGGGCTGCTCTGCTTGCCATAACTCTGGGGCGGGGCCGGGGGGGGGGCTGGAGTGGTCAGGCTGTGTATGTGTGTGTGTTGGGGGAGGTCCGGACAGGGTCCACACAGCTGCTCTCTCCTTTCCCATTTTGTGCAGTGCAGAAAACAGTATAATCTTAAATCCGGAATTTTATCTGTGAAAGATGTAAGCTTGGTTCTTGAGCATCTTAAAACTCATTTGTAGAAAGAAAAGAACCCATTGAGTACACCTCTGCCCATGTAGAAAAAACCCATTGGGCACATTTCTATCCATGTAGAGAAAAAAGAACTTATATTTGCCTTATTTAGGTTGGTTTTGTTTTTTCAGTTCTGTTTTCAGGAAGATGGTGGCATCATGATTAACTCTTTCTTATCTTTTCTCTTCACTGCCCCAGAACATTGAGGAAATTTTTCAAATGCTGCTGCACCTCCTGGATATTTTTCAAGACAAGTAAGTAGAAAAGTGAAATGCAGCCTCTGTCTTGCATGAGGTTACCTCCCCCTTCCCCCCGAACTGACCGCCGTGTCCCATATTTACTGTTGAAATCAGAAGGCCCTCAGTGTATATCAAACCTTGTTTTTAAGCTATTAATATCCTGGTTTGGTTTGGTTTGGTTTTGTCTTAAGGGAAAATAATCAATATCAGCTGCTAAGATTTTGGTTGATTTCCATCTGGTCTTTTTTCCTACACATTTGCCTCCATTTATTTTTTTGATGATCACCACATTACATATTCACGCTCGTGTTCTGGATTTCTTTCACGTTGGTCTTTGTGTGTTTTTTGCAAGTCAGGCCAGTTGAACGTAAAAATCAAACTTAGCTTTACATGGTTATCTGAAATCATTTGCTCCTACAGACTTGTATGACCTCTGACACCCCGAAGGGACACACTATACAGCGGAATGCAGAACAGTAGAAACCCACACGTGCTGATAGGTGTTTCCTGAGATTCTCGGAGCTCTTTCCATATCACTTCACCTGAATTCTTAGGGTGTTCAGGATGGTGGGGGGGTCAGATCTCTGTTATTATCAAGCCCCGCGGCTTCAAGGTCTCCCCTGGGTCCCACAGAAGCACCCCCACGGTGCCTTTCTCCTGCCACCTGCCACACCACGCTCCAGTCAGGTCCCATCAGCTCGGGCCCTGTGCCAGCCGGGGAAGGTGAGATGTGGTCTCCACGCACAGTGCCCATTCTAGCACTTTTCCCTAGCCCTCTCTCCCTGCCTCCCTCCCTGGATCTTTCTGAAATTTTTTCAAGTTTATCTAGTATCCTGATCTTCAGTAATACACACCCCTAGCGTTTTTTTCTTTCAAATAAGGGACTACACTTGGAAATAGTTTCACTTGCTTTTGTCTAAAGAGTTCAGACCTTGGAGGCAAACCAAAAGGACTTTGTTTCCTTTTTTATCTTGGTCATAAGTTCAGGATCTGTTGAAATATTCCCAATGTTAACCTACATGGGATCAGAACCATGCCCTCCTCGTAGGTATTTTGAAGGGAAGGATCTCGTCAGGGAAATGGATACTGTTTTGTCACTTCTCCTAAATTACTTCAATGATCTCTCTTGACTCTTTGCGGGGTAGGATTCTTGAGGAGCCCTTGATACAGTCCTACTTGACTGTGTGCCTGAAACTTCATGAAACTGTCTGCAGAATAACAAAAGACCAAAAGTTTTATGAGCTGCCCGCCTTATCTGCTGAGATTGTTTGCAGAATTATTTCACTTAAGCCTCTAGTGGTAAGTGGACCGCACACACCGTGTCGCACCCACGATAAGTATGGAATTCCAAGTGGCCTCACCACAGAACAGGGATCGGCTGGTTTCTAGGATTGCTGGAGGGACACAGAATGGCTGATCCCCTCCTCAAATATTTGTTGGGCATCTGCCCCATGCTGGGTTCTGTTCCATACACTGGGGATGTTTTGGTGAGTGAGTCTGCGCCCCTGCCCTCCTAGGGCTTCAGTTGGAGGCGGAGAGGCAGTGCAGGAGTCAACGTACAGAACATCAGATGAATGGGTTAACGGAAGAACAGTGCAGCTGGCTGGGAAGTCAGGCAAGGTACCCAAAATATGTGCCCAAAGTACGTATCCATGCATGGTCGTTCCCACGTGACCTCATTTCCTGCACACTGTTCCGTAAGTACGGCAGCTCCACACGGCCCAAGTACACACCTCAGGGCCTTGCACACAGCCTCCCTTGTGCTGCCTCCCGAATCAAGCTGTAGGGAGACCCCAGCGCCCTGTGCCCTCTCCCTCTACTCCCTCCGCACACCTCCCAGAGGGAACCACCTTCTGTCTCCTACCACCAAACCTGCGTTTTGGCTGTCGTTGGACCTTCTGTGTTTTGTGTCTACTTGCGTCACCCAACACCATGTCTCCGAGGCTCACGCCCGTCGCCGCTCACAACAGCATTTGCTTCTTGTTCTGAACTCTGCATGCTTGAGTTTAAGGGCTTCAATTTGAAAATGATAGGAGATTTTATATTGAGGCTAACCAACTTTTGGTCTATTGTATTATGATTCAGAACTGTGACGTTAATGATGGAGAAGAATTCAATGTATGTTTTAACCTTTTTCCTTTCACTCTTTCGGCTTTAAGATATCAAAGACACATTTTAAAATAACTATGATTGATAAGATGATTGCTTTTTATGAATCAGGTGCCATTTAAACCATCACAGGTGGGTGCCTAATTCCAAATAAACTGTGTTTAGGAAGTTTGTTAGTTTTCTAGGGTCTATTTTCCTGCAGAAAAAAAGTCTTAAATGTGGGTCAGAATCCCAGACCGGTGTAATCTACATCCTGGTAAAAATACTCTATCCATGCCATAAAAACAAAAAGTTTTACAAAACTAGCACTCAACAAAAGTGATGTGTTTTCAACCAGCTTCCGGTTGGGTCCTGACACAGAGGGTTCACTGGATTGGCAGGACACCGGAGTGAGAAAAGCAAGGAGCACACATGTGAGCCTTCCAGCCTAGATTCTCAGGCTTGGGCTGTTCACTTAATTGCCCGTCTCTGCCTGGCCCGGTGAAGAGGACAGGGGGATGGGAGAGACAAAGGCCCGCCTCCCAGAGAGGTCTCTGGGGGGCCACCCAGTGAACACATAAGTGCACCACAAGGGACAGACAGTAAGCTAGAGGGTCGATAAGGTGCCCTGGGCACCAGGGGCTGGGCCTGCATTCCCATGAAGAGGAAACAGCCCTCACGGGGTCAGGGAGGAGGAACGTTGCTGTTCCCCAGGGCCTGCAAGGAATGGACTATGGCAGGAAAGGAGCCAGGTCCAGGTAAGCCCAGATCGCAGGGAAGGCATGCCATGCTGAAGCTTCTTGATTATTCTAGAAGGTGCTGCACCGTTCGGGGATTTTAAACAAGTGCTGAGATGTCCAAATTTCAGCTGAGAACCGTTGCCACCTCTTGCCATCCAGTGATCCGGCGTGCTGGCCAGGCACACCTCTACCCACCCTCCCACACACCTGGCACCCTCCTCATTTTTAGGGACGGAGCCCCTTACTGCCCCAGGCTGGGTATCTTCCCTTTCGTATGTCTTGAGAATACCTTGTACTTTCCTACTTGGCACTCACCATGGTTAACGCCCAGATGTCTGCCTGCCTGTCTGTCTGTGGATTGTTGCCCTCTCCCCCGCAGCATCAGCTCCCGTGGCGGGAACCGCATCTGCTTGGCCACCAGCTGGGAGGGAGGGCACGCGGTGGTTCTCAGGGAGCATCCCGCAGGGAGGAGTAGCAGCAAGTCCCGTTGTGGGTCCTGACACTTCTAACTTGTGGAACTCCGCTGAGGAACACAGGCTAGCACAGAGCTGGGGAGACCCTTCCAGAGCCTCAGGGAGCAGCCACTGCAGAGGTGGGGGTTCCAACGCCTGTATTCATATGGCTGTGCTCCTGCTGTGGTGGGGGGACACGCCAGAGCCTGCGACCCCATGGAACTCGGATTTTCCAGAGGGAGAGAGGGACTAGGGGAGGCCTCATGGGTGGTGAGCATGGATTTGGGTTTACCTCTGTCCCACCTTGGGCTGTTTCTGTGGCCAAGGATCAGGGGTTTGCATGGTGCCCCGGGGGAAGGGTGTCTCTGAGCTGGTGGTGGCTCTGCATTTGGGGTGCGCCCTTACCCAGCCAGTCTGGGGAAGGTGTACCGGCGTGGCCTGGGCTGGCATGATCTGCTCATTGGTAAGGCCGGGTCCCCTCTGCTAGGGTGGTTCATGGCGGCATGCTTGTCCTTCCCACCCCTCCCCCACTTTGACTGAGTTGTCAGCTCTCAGAGTGAATCCAGAGTCCAGGAAAATTGAAGCACCGTGAACGTAGCCCCTGGCGAGGCAGGTGTCCCGAAGGCACTCCTGTGACTCAGAGGTTGCTGTTCTCTAGGGCCTGCTGTGGACTGGGAAGGGAGAGTGTTGTCTCCAGAGTAGCCTGAGTCACAGCTCGGGGACCATTACATACCTTCTCTCCCCTGCTCTAGCAGGATTCAGCCAAAGGGCCGAGAAAAGAAGCTGGGAAGATTTCCGTGCAAACAGTATTCCAGGAGACAGTCGCTGGGACGAGATCTTGGCTTCGGGACATTTTTCGGGAGAGCATCTTTAGGCAAACCTACACATCAGGTGTCACGTTCAGATACCAGGAGGAAATCAAGGTAAGCCCTGCTGGGCTGAGACGCTGCCCAAAGGGGTCTGAGCAGGGATGCGATGTGCTGGCCGCCGGCTGGTGCTCCATCCTGGGATTGGAGAGCCCAGTGCTGGTCATACCACCTGCAGGCCCCCTGTGACAGGCCTCGTGGGAAATGCGGGGACACGGGGCCTTTGGCGAGGGGCCTTTGGGCTCTATTTGAGCAAGGAAGGTGGGAGGTAGTTATGGCTGGAAATGTCAGGAAACAGTGGAGACAATAAGTACTTGAAGAGGCGATTGGGCAGAAGGGTTTCTGAAGTCAAAGAAGAGGGAAATCAGCCTCAGAAAGGCTAGAAGGGTTCCAGAACGAGGCTGGATGAGGTGGGGGAGGACAAGGGCACTGGGGGGTCTGGCCCATGGAGGGGTCACCCAAGCAGGAGTGGATGCGTTGCTCTGAGATGGAGGGGTAAGAAAGGGACGTGCTGAAGGCTGGGGGTGCCTTACTTCCTCTGTTTTTTATCCTAATGCCTTAATGTCTTCTTCCTACTTCCAACAAGTTATGAAGGGTCTACCACTTGACCTTCCATGGTGTTGAGAAGAACCCACTTAAAATGATCTACATGCTTGACACGAGATTTTGGGCGATCCCATCAATGTACCTACCGTGTGACGCCTCTGGCTTTACGGGACTGGGTTATGTCCTGCAGGGCTGTCTACACATCCTGTCCGTTTCTTTCTTATTCCCCCCAAAACTAGAGAGGTGATGGCCACTGAGGAAAATGCCTGAAAGGAAAACCTTGGCCACGAAAGCTTATAATCCTTAGAGGCTGCAGGTTTTCCTGGCTGGTGGCCAGCAGGCCAGCAGTGTGGATGCCAGCGCCCGGTTCTGTACTCCCATCCTGGAGCGGCCTGTGGCTTTCCTTCCCGTCTGCCTGGGGTGACGCAACCAGTGTCTGCGGCTCACGGCTCACTTCCAGATTCTTCTTAGCCTCCCAATCAGACCTAGCCTCTGTGTCGGTGCCCGTCAAGATAGAAGGTGACTGGACATGTCGGTCCCTCACACAGAATAGACTAGAATATGGACAAAATAAAATGCCCCCCAAAAGTTGCAGATCTCAGCTTGTGATTCTTAAGCATCAGAAAAGCCTTCTGTAATTGCTCTGTGAAATGCCAGGCATCTTAAGACTTAAATCCCACCAAAACAAAATGATGGAATTATTGAGTTATAATTGCTAAGTTATTAAATGTTTCAAGATTTCAAATGGTATAATCCCCGAAACATTAAGAATGACTTCAGGATGGCCTTTGGTCCATTGATGTGAGAGGATGATTTTTGGCTAAATGCAGTAATAATGGTGAAATAATGTTAATTGGAATGTCATTGAGCATCCCCTCTGAGGCTGGTGCCGCACCCCTTACAGAGGAGGCAACCATGGTTTGGGGAGATGGGGCAAACCCAGCTCTGTTCTTCAACACTGTCAGCTAGCGCTAGGACACAGCTGTGGAAAGGGAGATGAGCAAGGTGACCAGACGGCTCATTTCACCAGGTTTCGACAGGAAGTCGCCTTCCAGGGACACTTTAACAGGGTGGTCATAAAATCACACAGCTGAGACCATACATGAGCAGGGCTGATGACCCTCGCTGTACCTCAGACTTGCTACTTCTCCACCGGGAGGGGAAAAGATCATGAATCCAAATACTCAGAGCACCGAACTTCTAGCACTCTCCCTCAGAGGAAACAAGTCTGAGGTCAAAGGGAAGAAAATACACAGGAGTTTCGAACTTTATTTAGAAACTTCACGGTTGGTGGCAGAACACACTTAGCACTTCTGGAGCAATCTGTGTCCTGTTAAAACTGAGCGAACAGCATAGGGGTTGACACTGTTGGGAGCTGGAGTCCTTTCTCACCGTGGAGAAGGGAGATGCAGCAGAGGACCAGGAGCCACCAGCGTTGGTATGAATTCATGACCCAAAAAGCTGTAGTGGCTCCTAGCTCTCTCCACTGAAAGGCCTAGAAATCAGGACGGCCAGGCCCAGGAGCACAATGGGAGCCCCAAGCATAGCTGCTAAATACCATCCCCACGAAGAGATTTGTGCTTCTGGAAGGACAAGCAGGTTCCAGAGGTGGCATGAAGAGTGCCGCGCCAGCCTTAGACAAGTGGTGGGAATGGGACTAATGGCGGCTGGCATCCTGGAGTAGACCCTGGGATGGAGAAGGGCTGCATCTGTAGTTCATGTCGCTCTAGCAATGCCTGTTTCCTAGCTTTGATAGCCCTACCGAGGCCAAAGAAGTCATGAATATTAGGGGAAGCTGGGTTGAGCATACATGTTAACTCTGTCTTATCTTTGCAGGATTTCTATAAATTGAAAGTCATTCCACATTTTTTAAAAAAGGACACAGAAGCTAGTCTGAAGGGACAATTAGCCAAATCTAGCACAATTTCATCATCCAAATGAGTAACAGCAGGACTGGATTACAAGTCACTGATACTTATTTACAGAAAAAAGGCAGGAGGGGGGAAGAGACAGGTTTTTTTTTGTTTGTTTTTTGGTTTTGTTTTTTAAGCAGGCTCCACGTCCAGTGTGGAGCCTGACTTGGACCTGGATCTCATGACCCTGAGATCATGACCTGAGCCAGAATCAAGGGCCAGGTTCTTAACCGGCTGTCCATTTTTTTTCTTTCCATGAAGAATGCAGCTGGCTGGCTCAGTCTGTACAGCAAGTGACTCTCTATCTCAGAGTTGTGAATTTAAGCCCCACACTGGGCATGGAGCCTGCTTAAAAAAACAGAAGACCCAAAACACCCTTTATCCTGTAACATGGCAGGAGTAATAGACTCAGGCCAAATCCATCCATGGGTGTTGAACTCGTTGCATAGGAGTATGAAGGAACAGGATATCCAGAGTAGCCTGCCACAGAGGACCATTTAATGCAAAGCAGAAAAGCACTTCATGGAGAAATCCGGCAGCCCTGCCTGTCAGCCCTCACAGGACAGGGGTCTTGTGGCCTCCTTGCTCAAGTCTCTGATGCAACCGCAGTCCCGAGGTCTCAGGCGAGCCGTGGGAAGTTGCAGACTCTCCACCCTGCCTGACCTACAAAAATACATTTTCAATGTGGCTCGACTCCATAGTGTTCCTGCAAAAAAAAAAAAAAAAAAAATCAAATCTGGATCTCCTGGGAGAATTATGAGTCAGAGCAGGTTGAGAGACAGTCTACAGGACAGCAGTGTGTGGACAGCACCTCCCACAGAGGACTGGGTCCCGCCAACATGATGTGCCCTGAGTGTGACATGTGCATCATGATTGTGGAGAAGGGCCACCGTGTTTGGAGATTCCTGCCCAAGTATTTCAGGGCCACATGGCGTGGTACCTGTGACTTCTCTTCCAGGGGTTCTGCAGAGAAAGTTCTTATAGAGAGAGCATGGAAGACAGAAAGCAGCTGTTGAATATTAACACCTGGGAATCCAGTTGAAGAAATATGGGTGTCATTGGGCCATTCTTGCGACTTTTTTTTTGTATGTCTGAAGGTTTTTGAAATAAGGCAAGCGAGAGAAATACTTTCAGAATAAAAACCAGTTACACTGTGGAAGGACCATCCTGGTGGTCTGATGCTGTCAGGGCCTTCCTGTAAAAAGTCTAGGGTGGGGACGCCTGGGTGGCTCAGTTGGTTGAGCGGCTGCCTTCGGCTCGGGTCATGATCCCGGCGTCCTGGGATGGAGTCCCGTGTCGGGCTCCTTGCTCGGCGGGGAGCCTGCTTCTCCCTCTGCCTCTGCTGCCGCTCTGTCTGCCTGTGCTCGCTCTCTCTCTCCCTCTCTCTGACAAATAAATAAACAAAATCTTTGGAAAAAAACAAAAACAACTATTAAAAGTCTAGGGTGGCTCTGACTTGCCACTGACACGGCTCACCAGGGACAAGGACAGGGTCCAGTCCCAGGTGGCCACTGCTCCTGGAATTGTGATAAAAGTCCTTTTTCGTAGAAGTCGCCACGGTACTGAGCTGTGGCGGTGGTTGTCGCTGACACGTGTGCTTTGCAGGTCTGGAGGCGGCTGGTGGAGATCAACCTCCCCGTGCAGTACGACTGGAAGGAGTCCTTGATGGGGGACTTGGAAGGGAGAATCAAACAGGTACCCGAAGTCGGGTTGTTCCTTGCATGGGGCGCGTTGAGGAAGCCAGGCGGTTCACAACAACCTACGGATAACACGTGGCTTGTGAACGGGTGGGCCTGGGGGGCGCAGGGCACGGGCCAGGAGGACCTTGCTTTTTGATCCCGCCTTACTAGTTTGAGCGAAGATGACTTCCCCGCGAAGAAGGGGATGGGTTCGTAGCACCGGGAAACCGCACAGGTATGGGGCGTAAAGCGCCCCCATACGCAGTAGCTCCAAGTGGCCTGTCGGTGACCGAAGCCTTCCTAAGCCCGGTGACAAACCGGGAAACAGAAGTGCTTCGTTCTAGTTAAAGCTTGTGGCTCTGGGGCAGTGAGGGTGTGTTTCGCCATGACACACGGCTGAAACGACGCTTTTGGGGAAGTAGAAACCAGGGCGAGGTCGCTTGTTCCCGGCCCTAGCTGTTCCGCGCGCTCCGCAGTGTGGGCGGGGCTGGGGCGGGTCCCGCTGTGGCGGCCGCCGACGTCCGAGCGGCGCGGGCGTGCGGGGCGGGGCGGACTCCCGGGCACGCGCCGCCGGGCGCGGAGAGCGGAGAAGAGCGCCCCGGTCCCCCAGGCTCGAGGGCGGCCCCGACGCGCTCGCTGTGGTTGCAGGAGAAGCCGCTGGAGCAGATCTCCGCCTTCTGCAGCCCCCACTGGGACGCCACGGAGCGGGAAGACCGCGTGTCCCGATGCTTCGAGAAGTGCGTCCTCGAGGCCGTGAGCTCGGCCTGCCAGGTGAGCAGCCCCGCCGGCTCGGCGACCGTGACCGCGCGCGGCTTCCCACACGCCGAGCCCCGGGCACCCGCCTCCCGGCCTGGGGCGCGGCCCCCCGAGACGCCGCGCAGCGTCCCGCCGCCCGCGGGGGAGCTTGGGGGCGCCACCCCGCGCGCCCCCCGGGCGTGTGCGCCGGTCACTGCCGCCGGCCTGTGTGAGCGCCAGCGGCGTGCGGGGGAACCCGCCGCCGGCCCACCGCGCGTTTACGGAGGAAAAGCGGACGAAGCTGAAAAGATTCTGTCAACTCACCCACCGTCTCGTCTGCGAGGCGAGAAGAGGTTCCGCCCTGCGGGGCCTCCTAGGAACAGCCTCCGCCTGTCCGTGTGTGCGCATGCGCCTGCGTGTGTGTGTGTGTGTGTGTGTGTGTGTGTGTGTGTGTGTGTGCGTGCGCGCGCGCGCGTGCCTGTGTGTGTGTGTGCGCGCGCGCGCGTGCGTGCGTGTGTGCCTGTGCGTGTGTGTGTGCGCGCGTGCCTGTGTGTGTGTGTGTGCGTGTGTGTGTGCGCGCGCGTGTGCGTGCGTGTGTGTGCGCGCGCGCGCGTGCGTGTGTGTGTGTGCGCGCGCGTGTGCGTGCGTGTGTGTGTGTGTGCGCGCGCGCGTGCACGCACTAGCGCTCGGGGCTTTTTCCCGCCACAAGACCCCGTCGGGGCCGATGAGGTAGCTGCGCTCCTTCCCTCCGGACCCCGCTGCCCTGCATCTTGCTCGCGCTCGTCGGGCTGATGCGCAGCCGCGGCGCGGGCGTCCTCCCCTGGCTCCTCGGCTCGGGAGGACGCCGCCGTCCGTCACGGCGAGCGCGTGCTTAGCTCGCGGCGGCTTCCCCTGGCAGCCTTCCGTCAGGGGGACGCGGTCCCCCGGTTCCTGCCTCCGCGAGGGCTTCCAGCCCGGGGGCGCGGGTGGCGTCCGAGCGGGGACGCCTCCTTCCCTGTCTTCCCGGAGGTGGCGGGCCGCGTGAACAAATTCCTGCTCTGCCGAAGGCTTCCGGCGGGTGGCGGGGTGACAGCTGTCCCGTCAGCCCAGAGCAGACCCGTCACCCTCCGCCGTGTCCGTTCGTCCCGCAGTCTCAGACCAGCGTCCTCGAGAAGATCTCCAGGCACGACCTGTGGAAGTTCTGCACTCTGCTGTCGGCCGTGATCACCAAGTCCTGGCCGCGGCGCGACGGCGACGCCACGGACGACCTGGACGCGGTTTTAAAGCACCTGCTCGTGTGGCGGGACATGAGGCATCTCATCCGGCTGTGCGGTACGTCCGCTGGGGCGCGGGAGCGCCTGCTCCGTCCGACCCGGGCTGGGGCGGGGCAGGGGCCCGACACGCCGCTAGGATGTTGCGTTGATGTTGGGCACAGGGAGCGGACGGGCCGCGGGAGCCCGAGGGATTCGGGGCATCCGACACCGTGGGTAGGAACCGACCCCGGGAGCCGGCCTTCCCCGGGCGCGGGCCACGCCGCCGCCGCTGCGCCCACCGGGTTCCCTGTCGCCGTCCTGAAGGATCCCCGTGCTTCGCTGGGGTGTGATCGTCTCGCGCAGGCTCTTGGGGATCGGGGTTCAGGACCAGAATTCAAACCCACGTGCGTCTGCGGGTAGAAACGCCTCCGTGTTCCCGCAGTCAGCGTCCCTGTCCCCTCGCGCCTTAACAACGTCCGACCGAAGACTCGCACTGTCCGTTTCTTCCACCCTCACCCCACACCCTGAGCATTTTAGGATCAGAGAGCGTGAGACACGAATTGCCCCATAAACACCGTGTTACAGTTTGTGAGTCATCAGATTCGGATTTCGGGGGAAAGCACTGGATTTGGAGCTGAAGGTCCCAGTGAGAAGATTTGGAGTCTCTGTTCCATCAGAGGACAGGGACAGCCAAAAAAAGCGGAGTTCCTTGTGCGTGGCTGCGGTGCGGATAAAATAAGATCATGGATGTGGGGATTTTATGGACATTATTGAAAGCTGCTCCCGTGAAAAGATGACATTCGTGTTTGTTTTTTTAAATTAATAGACGCTTTCGGTGTATCTGTACGTTTACAGGAAAATTGCGCAGAATATACGGGGTTCACATATTTCTACTTCCCTGCCCCTGACACGCACAGTTTCCCCTGCTATTACCGTCTTGCTGTGGACGTTGGTTATAACCGATGAGCCGATACTGACGCAGCATTATTAACCGAAGTCCACAGTTCGTGTTACGGTTCATGCTTGGTGTCGTACACTCCACTCCGTGGGTCTGGATAAATGGACGTGTGTCCCCCATTATGGTACCCTACAGAATAGTCTCACTGCCCTAAAAATGCCTCGTGCTGCACCTGGTCACCCCTTCCCCACACCTCCCTGTACCTCTGCCTTTTCCAGAATGTCATCCAGTTGGGTTCGTACAGTCTGTGGCCTCTTCAGACGGGCTTCTTTCAGTTAGTGTTGTGCATGTAAGGTTCTCCCGTGTCTTTTTGTGGCTCGAAGCACCTTTGTTTTGTTGTTGTTTTTTAAATTTTTTATTAACATATAATGTATTATTAGCCCCAGGGCTACAGGTCTGTGAATCGCCAGGTTTACACACTTCACAGCACTCACCACAGCACATGCCCTCCCCAGTGTCCATAACCCCACCCCCCTCTCCTTGCCCCCCTCCTGCCGGCAACCCTCAGTTTGTTTTGTGAGATTAAGAGTCTCTTACGGTTTGTCTCCCTCCCGATCCCATCTTGTTTCATTTATTCCTTCCCTACCCCCAAACCCCCCAAGTTGCATCTCCACTTCCTCATATCAGGGAGATCATATGATAGTTGTCTTTCTCCGATTGACTTATTTCGCTAAGCATGATACTCTCTAGTTCCATCCACGTCGTTGCAAATGGCAAGATTTCATTTCTTTTGATGGCTGCATAGTATTCCATTGTGTATATATACCACATCTTCTTTATCCATTCGTCTGTTGATGGACATCTAGGCTCTTTCCATAGTTGGGCTATTGTGGACATTGCTGCTATAAACATTCGGGTGCACGTGCCCTTTCGGATCACTGCGTTTGTATCTTTGGGGTAAATACCTAGTAGTGCGATTGCTGGGTTATAGGGTAGTTCTATTTTCAACTTTTTGAAGAACCTCCATGCTGTTTTCCAGAGTGGTTGCACCAGCTTACATTCCCACCAACAGTGCAGGAGGGTTCCCCTTTCTCCACATCCTCGCCAGCATCTGTCATTTCCTGACTTGTCAATTTTAGCCATTCTGACTGGTGTGAGGTGGGATCTCACTGTGGTTTTGATCTGTATTTCCCTGATGCTGAGCGAGGTGGAGCACTTTCTCATGTGTCTGTTGGCCATCTGGATGTCTTCTTTGCAGAAATGTCTGTTCATGTCCTCTCCCCGTTTCTTGATTGGGTTATTTGTTCTTTGGGTGTTGAGTTTGATAAGTTTTTTATAGATTTTGGACACTAGCCCTTTATCTGATATGTCGTTTGCAAATATTTTCTCCCATTCTGTCAGTTGTCTTTTGGTTTTGTTAACTGTTTCCTTTGCTGTGCAAAATCTTTTGATCTTGATGAAGTCCCAATAGTTCATTTTTGCCCTTGCTTCCCTTGCCTTTGGCGATGTTCCTAGGAAGAAGTTGCTGCAGCTGAGGTCAAAGAGGTTGCTGCCTGTGCTGCCTATGTTCTCAAGGATTTTGATGGATTCCTTTCTTACATTGAGGTCTTTCATCCATTTTGAGTCTATTTTCATGTATGGTGTAAGGAAGTGGTCCAGTTTCATTCTTCTTCATGTGGCTGTCCAATTTTCTGAACACCATTTGTTGAAGAGGCTGTCTTTTTTCCATTGGATGTTCTTTGCTGCTTTGTTGAAGATTAGTTGACCATAGAGTTGAGGGTTTATTTCTGGGGGCTCTCTATTCTGTTCCATTGATCTGTGTGTCTGTTTTTGTGCCGGTACCATACTGTCTTGATGATGACAGCTTTGTAATAGAGCTTGAAGTCTGGAATTGTGATGCTACCAACTTTGTCTTTCTTTTTCAACATTCCTCTGGCTATTTGAGGTCTTTTCTGGTTCCATATAAATTTTACGTTTATTTGTTCCATTTCTTTGAAAAAAATGGATGGTATTTTGATAGGAATTGCATTAAATGTGTAGATTGCTTTAGGTAGCATAGACATTTTCACAATATTTGTTCTTCCAATCCAGGAGCATGGAACATTTTTCCATTTGTTTGTGTCTTCCTCAATTTCTTTAATGAGTACTTTATAGTTTTCTGAGTATCGATTTTATTTCTATTTTTTGTAACAGTTTCAGGAGAACAGGAATTAATTCTTCTTTAAATGTTTGGTAGAATTCCCCGGGGATGCCATCTGGCCCTGGGCTCTTGTTTGTTTAGAGACTTTTGATGACTGCTTAAATATCCTTACTGGCTATGGGTCTGTTCAAGTTTTCTATTTCTTCCTGGTTGAGGTGTGGTAGTTTATACATCTCTAGGAATGCATCCATTTCTTCCAGATTGTCAAATTTGCTGACGTATAGTTGCTCATAATATATTCTTATAATTGTTTGTATTCCTTTGGTGTTGGCTGTGATCTCTCCTCTTTCATTCATGATTTTATTTATTTGGGTCCTTTGTCTTTTCTTTTTGATAAGTCTGGCCAGGGGTTTATCGATCTTATTAATTCTTTCAAAGAACCAGCTCTTAGTTTCTTTGATTTGTTCTATTGGGTTTTTTTTATTTTTATTTTTTTTGGGGGGGGTTTCTATTTCATTGATTTCTGCTTTGATCATTATTATTTCTCTTCTCCTGCTGGGTTTAGGCTTTCTTTGTTGTTCTTTTTCCGGCTCCTTTAGGTGAAGGGTTAGGTTGTGTATTTGAGACCTTTCTTATTTCTTTAGAAAGGCTTGTATCGCTATATATTTTCTCTCAGGACTGACTTTGCTATGTCCCACAGATTTTTTTTTTAAATTTTATTCATTTATTTGACAGAGAGAGAGACCACAAGGAGGCAGAGAGGCAGGCAGAGAGAGAGGGAGAAGCAGGCTCCCCGCCAAGCAGAGAGCCCGATGCGGGGCTTGATCCCAGGACCCTGAGACCATGACCTGAGCCGAAGGCAGAGGCTTAACTCACTGAGCTACCCAGGCGCCCCTGTCCCACAGATTTTGAACCATTGTGTTTTCATTATCATTTGTTTCCATGAATTTTTTCAATTCTTCTTTAATTTCTTGGTTGACCCATTCATTGTTTAGAAGGATGCTGGTTAGTCTCCATGTATTTGGGTTCTTTCCAAATTTCCTCTTGTGATTGAGTTCTAGCTTCAGAGCATTGTGGTCTGAAAATATGCAGGGAATGATCCCAATCTTTTGGTACCGGTTGAGACCTGATTTGTGACCCAGGATGTGATCTATTCTGGAGAATGTTCCATGTGCACTAGAGAAGAATGTGTATTGTTGCTTTGGGATGCAATGTTCTGAATATATCTGTGATGTCCATTTCGTCGAGTGTGTCATTTAAGGCCTTTATTTCCTTGTTGATCTTTTGCTGAGATGATCTGTCCATTTCAGTGAGGGGGGTGTTAAAGTCTTCTACTATTATTGTATTTTGTTGATGTGTTTCTTTGATTTTGTTACTAATTGGTTATATAGTTGGCTGCTCCCATGTTAGGGGCATAGATATTTAAAATGGTTAGATTCTTTTGTTGGACAAACGCTTTGAGTATGATATAGTGTCCTTCCTCATCTCTTATTATAGTCTTTGGCTAAAAATCTAATTGATCTGGTAGAAGGATTGCCACCCCAGCTTTCTTTTGATGTCCATTAGCATGATAAATTGTTTTCCACCCCCTCACTTTAAATCTGGAGGTGTCTTCGGGTCTAAAATGAGTTTCTTGTAGTCAACATATTGATGGGTTTTGTTTTTTTAATCCATTCTGATACCCTGTCTTTTGATTGGGGCATTTAAGCCCATTTACATTCAGGGTAACTATTGAAAGATATGAATTTAATGCCATCGTATTGCCTGTAAGGTGACTGTTGGACTATATTGTCTTCGTTCCTTTCGGTCTACTACTTTTATGTGCTCTTTTTGATTAGAGGACTCCTTTCAATATTTCCTGTAGAGCTGGTTTGGTGTTTACAAATTCTTTGAGTTTTCATTTGTCCTGGAAGCTCCCCCACCGCCCTCCCGGAAGCATTTTATCTCTCCTTCTATTTTCAGTGATAGCCTAGCGGGATATAGTATTGTTGGCTGCATGTTTTTCTCATTTAGTGCTCTGAATGTATCATGTCATTTTTTTCTGGCCTGCCAGGTCTCTGTGGATAAGTCTGCTGCCAATCTAATATTTTTACCGTTGTTTGTTACAAACTTCTTGTCCTGGGCTGCTTTCAGGATTTTCTCTATGTCACTAAGACTTGTACATTTTACTATTAGATGACGGGGTGTGGACCTATTCTTATTGATTTTTAGGG
Source organism: Enhydra lutris kenyoni (assembly GCF_002288905.1). NCBI lineage: Eukaryota > Metazoa > Chordata > Mammalia > Carnivora > Mustelidae > Enhydra > Enhydra lutris. The sequence goes on from NW_019154159.1 coordinate 4,336,817, forward strand.
GGGTTCTATGCACCTCCTGGATTATGATACTTGTTCCCTTTGCCATATTAGGGAAATTCTCTACAATAATTCGCTCTAATATACCTTCTGCTCCCCTCTCTCTTTCTTCTTCTTCTGGAATCCCAATTATTCTAATATTGTTTCATCTTATGGTATCACTTACGTCTCGAATTCTCCCCTCGTGGTGCAGTAGTTGTTTGTCTCTCTTTTGCTCAGCTTCTTTATTCATCATTTGTTCTTCTATGTCACTAATTCTCTCTTCTGCCTTTTTTATCCTAGCAGTAAGAGCCTCCATTTTAAAAAAAGATTTTATTTATTTATTTGACAGAGAGAGAGAGAGAGAGATCACAAGTAGGCAGAGAGGCAGGCAGAGAGAGAGGGGGAAGCAGGCTCCCCGCCAAGCAGAGAGCCCGATGTGGGGCTCGATCCCAA
>NW_019154159.1:4337348-4346554 GCF_002288905.1 Enhydra lutris kenyoni
GAGAGAGAGAGAGAGAGATCACAAGTAGGCAGAGAGGCAGGCAGAGAGAGAGGGGGAAGCAGGCTCCCCGCCAAGCAGAGAGCCCGATGTGGGGCTCGATCCCAGGACCCTGAGATCATGACCTGTGCTGAAGGCAGAGGCTTAACCCACTGAGCCACCCAGGCTCCCCGAGAGCCTCCATTTTTTATTGCACCTCATTAATAGTTTTCTTGATTTAAGCTTGCTTAGATTTTAGTTATTTTATTTCTCCAGAAAGGGCTTTTATTTCTCCAGACAGGGTTTCTCTAATATCTTCCATGCCTTTTTGGAGCCTAGCTAGCACCTTGAGAATCGTCATTCTGAACTCTAGATCTGACATATTACCAATGTCCATATTGATTAGGTCCCTAGCCTTCGGTACTGCCTCTTGTTCTTTTTTTTGTGGTGAGTTTTTCCGCCTTGTCATTTTATCCAGATAAGAATATATGAAGGAGAGAATAAAATACTAAAAGGGTGGCAAAGACTCCAGGAAAATGTGAGTTAACCAAATCAGAAGAGACCCCAAATCGTGGAGGGAAGAAGAGGGGTAAAAAGAAGATCAGAAAAAAAAAATAAATAAATAACAAAAAGAAAAAAATGAAAAAAAAATTAAAAAAGAAAATGTATATATTAGACAGGTGAATAGAACAGAGCCACCCACTTAATTTTGGTATTTTGGTTTCTTAGAAGAAAGTACCTGTCAAAATTTTAAAGAAAGAAACACACACACACACACACACACACACATATGTGTATGTATGTGTATATATATGTATATATATGTATGCGTGTGTATATATATAAGTTGGTTGGGAAAAGAAAGAAAAACAAAGTGGGGAGGGGGCGCCTGGGTGGCGCAGTGTGTTGCGCCTCTGCCTTTGGCTCAGGTCATGATCTCAGGGTCCTGGGATGGAGCCCCGCATCGGGCTCTCTGCTCTTTGGGGAGCCTACGTTCCCCCCCTTCTCTCGGCCTGCCTCTCTGCCAACTTGTGATCTCTGTCAGTCAAATAAATAAATAAAATCTTTAAATAAAAAAAGTGGGGAGAATTTGCTCAGGCTGTTGACTAGAACAAAGCCCTGTGCTAGATTTAGGGTATATTTTGATCTATTAGAAGAAGTTGTGTCCCAAATTTTTTTAGAAGAAAAAACCCTATGTGTATACAAAAAATAAAGTTAGATATATGCTTCTTCCTCTCTCTCTGCCTGCCTCTCTGCCTGCTTGTGATCTCTCTGTCAAATAAATAAATAAAATCTTAAAAAAAAAAAGAAAAAAGGGGGCGCCTGGGTGGCTCAGTGGGTTAAGCCGCTGCCTTCGGCTCAGGTCATGATCTCAGAGTCCTGGGATTGAGCCCCACATCGGGCTCTCTGCTCTCTAAGGGGAGCCTGCTTCTTCCTCTCTCTCTGCCTGCCTCTCTGCCTGCTTGTGATCTCTCTGTCAAATAAATAAATAAAATCTTAAAAAAAAAAAAGTTAGATATAATGAGTAATAAAATATGATTATAATAATGAGCTTTCAAAAAGATTTTTTTAATGAAAGGTATTGTTAAGATAAACTAGTTAAAAAATGTTAAAAGAGGAAAGAGTAAAAGTTAAAAAAGGTTAGAATAAGAAAAAAAAATTTTTTAAAATTAATTAACTTTGTAAGACTAAAGAATCATGGGGAGAAAGCCATGAATTCCATGCTTTGCTTTCTCCTCCTCTGGAATTCCGCTGTTCTTGATAAGTGAACTTGGTCTTGGCTGGATTTCTTGCTGATCTTCTGGGGCAGGGCCCTGTTGTAGTGATTCTCAAGTGTCTTTGCTCGAGGCGGAATTGTGCCACCCTTGCCAGGGGCCGGGCTAAGTAATCCGCTCGGGTTCGCTTTTGTTCCCTGAACGCTTCCTGGAGAGCTCAGCTCCGGAGGACTGGAATGAAAGTGGAGGCCTCCCAATCTCTGGCCCTGAGGAGCCGAGAGCTTGGGGCCCCACTTCTCAGTGCACCCGCAGAGGAAAGCGCTCAATCACTCCCGTCTCCCTGGCCTCCGGCTGCGCTCCAAGTTCACATAGCCCATGACCAAGCGTCTCTGTCTCTGGCACACAGCCCTTCCTGGAGTCTCCAAACCCAGCAGATCCCTGCTGATCTTCCAGGGGGGTATCCCCGGATCTGCCACTTGTGGGGTCCCTGCTCAAGGAGCAGTGGCTTGACGGTACCATGGATCACAGTTTAAGATAACCTCAAGCTGAGAGCTCACTCCTCGGTTCTGTCTCCACAGCCAGCTTCCCCACTCTAATACCTGCGAGCTCTGCGGCTCTCAGACACCCCTGATCCTTCTGTGACTCTGCGGGGCCTGAGACCACGCTGTGCACACGTGGGCTTAAATCTGGCTTAGACTCTGGAGCGATGTCCCTCAGTGGAGCAGACTTTTAAAAAGTTCTGATTTTGTGCTGCTTTGCTCCGCTGCTTGCTGGGAGCCGGTCCCTCCTCCTGTGGTCTATCTTCCTGTCACTTTGGATTCATTTCTCCGCCGGTCCTACCTTTCAGAAAGTGTCAATTTTCTGTTTCTAGAATTGCTGCTCTTCTGCTCTTCTGTCTCTTGTTGGCTTTGTAGGTGTTCAGAATGGTTTGATAAACTAGCTCGATTTCCTGCTACCTGATGTCATCTCAGCTTGCTACTCCTCCGCCGGCATCTTTGTTTTTATCACCAAATAATATTCCATAGTCTGGATGGATCACAGTTTGTCCGTTCATCTACTATAGGACATCTTGGTGCTGCTTCCAAGAATTTTCAATTCTGAACAAAGTTGCTACATGTGCTTTTAATGGCACAGAGAAATCTGGTCTTCTCATCATGCCATACAACCCTAAAATTAGTGGGAGGGAAGGACTCTGGTGGTTGAATTAAATATATTTAAAAATTATGTTTTCTAGATTGATCTTAAAATTCAAATTCAATATTTTGCAAGAAAGCCAAGATGTGCCTAGAATCAAATCCTCACATTGATGTATCTCTGTTTCCATATGCTATGAAAATACTCCTTTAAAACCATCTGGGTCACCCTTGCTGGGTGCGAGTACAGCCACTCTTCCCCTGGATGGATTCTCAAGATGGGGGCACGTGGAGGAGACAGTGGTTTAAGAATGATATTAGCATACTGAAGGGGCCCACGTTTTAAAACCCAGAGCAACGCGGCTCTCCTGGCTGATTGCCACCATGGGAGGAATCTTCTTCATGAGCAAGGTCATTTGGGAAGCCTTCCAGGCAGAAGCAGAATTGGGTGAAGGCAGAAGCACATCTGGAGACACAGAATGACCTTCACTTGTCCTTTGTGGACGTGGGGGCAGGTCAATGAGGAGGCTGTTGGGGACCCCCGTGCTTCGTAGAGTTGGGAGGAGAAGCGGGCGTCCACTGTTTTAACTTTGTTCTCCACCTGCTCAGGAACTGATGAGAAGGTATTAGCCAGTGTTACTGAGGACGCCAAGAAGCTGTTGGCTATTGCCGACTCTGTGTTCACAAAAGTCAGTGAGGACCTTCTGAATGGCACCATTTTAATTGGGCACCTGGAGCTCATCACGGAGAACTCAGATCAGTTTCTGGACATCTGGCAGATAAGTGAGTACCTGGGTGGGGTCTGGGCTTCTGGTTAGTGGCCAGTGATTGCACTTGCCCATGTATTTTGTGGGGGCGACCCTTGTCATCTTTACAATGAGTGGCTCTTCCTGTCAGTAAGTGGGGAGGGAATGTTTCTAAGCCTCCGGAAAACAATGGGAAAGTGATAAAATGGTGACTTAGTAAGACCCGCCCTGTCTCTCTCCACGCAGCAGAGCTCGTAGGCATCTTTCCCGTGTAGCTGTGCACACAGCCCCCATGTCCCTCCCTGTAGCCGTGAACGTGGAGCATCTTCAAAGGGACGTGGAGGAGACAGTTGCAAGGAAAAGGCTCTGCTTGTTTGTTCTGTTGAGTTACTTTTTTCTTTCAGAGAGAAAAGATCTTTTACCCCAAGAGAAAAAGCATGACGTGAGGGAGGTGCTGGGCTGGAGAAAGGATGAGCTGGAATTTCTGAAGAGAGAGAAGGAATACGTGGACAGTCTCCTGAGGTTGTGTGAGCAGGTGAAACATCTGATAAAAGGTGATACTCCTAAGTGTTAACACAAATGACATTGGTGGGACCCTTGGGGAGAGGGGTCAGAGGGGCGGAGAGTAAACACGAGTCCCACAGCAGCCTCAGGGGAGGCAAGGCCCACACGCCTCCTTAATTCTTTTTGGGATTTATCCCCGTGCTTCCACATGGTGTGCTTAGACACCCCCTTCACCATTCAGGCTGAAGCATCAGCCCCTGTGGAACAGGAGGACTGGCTCTCTGTTTCTCCAGGCCCTGTACTCAGACGCACCCATTCCAGCCTCCCTCTGTTCCTAGTCCCGTCAGGATTTCAATGAGATCACCACTCGGGGTTCTATGATCACATCTGTGTAAATACACTGTTCACAACCAAGCTGTGAAATAGACCAACATTGTTTTATATTTCTTGCACCAGCTTTGTTGTCTCTAGAGTTAAAATTCTCATTTTCTCCTGTGCTTTGTTTTCAGTGTATTTGTTTTCATTCAACCCTGGGCTCTTTACCAACTGTCTGAGTTTCCTCACAAAGCAATCAGTTAGATCTTCTGGAAGGATTCTCCCCAGACTGCAGGGCTGTAATTCTAGAATCTTCTTTCGCCATCTTAGGGGTTTCCTTTATGTCTCTCCCAAGTTAGATCTATTTCCCAGACCCTGTGATTCCCCTGTCTCTCATGTCTGCGTTCTAGTCGAACGAGTTCTCTGTTCCCTGCTCACCCCGGAGAGAGGAAACACATCTCGAATCCTTGTACATTTGAGGATGTCTGCCCTTGCACCAGGGTAACTGTTGGCCAGGTGGAATTACACAGCAGAAATCCTGTAGGATCTCGGTTGTGTTCCTGCACCGTCCTGGTCACTGTTGAGAATTCAGATGTGAATCTCACTATTGATCCTATGTGTTTCATGCTTACTCTCTCTGGAGGCTCTCCAGATCTTTTTGGCCCCACTCTTCTGCAGGTTCATAATGATGTGCCTTGGTCAGGGTTGGTTTCCGTCTACCACATTGCGCATAACGGGTGGGTCTTTCTGGTCCAGAAATCCACATTCTTGACTCCTGGGCAATTCTCCTGAGTTATTTAAGTGGTTAGTTTTTCTCTCAGGAAAATGGACATCGTTGGGTGCTTGATCTCACAGGATGGCCATCAAACTTCCCTAAACTTCCTCTTCTGTTGCCTGTCTCTTTGTGGTTTCCTCCCTGCTTTTGGAGAGATTTCTACAACATGACCATCAACCCTTGCATTGTGTTTTTCATTTCACTTCACACGATTATTTGATTTATGGGAAAAGATTTTTCTCTGAATGACCTTTCTTTCTACTACCCTGCTCTTCTTGTTCACAACTTTAGTGTCTTGCTTTTCTGAGATTATTGACGATTTTGGTTTAGAGGTCTTCCTTGTCGTCGTCGTTCTTTTTCTTCTTCTTTTTAAGATTTATTCATTTGTTTGAGAGGGAGCGAGCGGCGGGGAGCAGAGGGAGAAAGAGAGGATCCCAAGCACGCCTGCTGCGTGTGGAGCCCATGGGCAGCTCGATCTCAGGACTCTGAGGTCATGACGGGAGCGGAAACCAAGAGTTGGAACTCAACTGACTGAGGCACCCAGGCACTCCTAGAGGTTTTCCTTGTCTTTTACTCCCAGAGCTTCCTGTTTCCTCCAAGCCTTCTTTATGTTGCTATGTTTTCATGTCTGTCTTTCACATGAAAGATTTACCACATATGTCTGGGAATTACTTTGCTCTCTGTATGGAGAGGGGTGCCCAGCAAACCCATGGAAGACCCTTAGGGTGGTGCAGCTGGTCCTGTGGTGGACACACGTTAGGTCTTCTCTGGGGCTGGCCAGCCCTGCGGTCCCCAGCTTGGTGGCCACAGAGCGCCTTCCACATTAGCATATGTCACTTGCTGGGGTGGAAGCAGCGGCCAGCCTGCTATCTAGAATGGGGTGGGCAAGAAAGTTGGACCTCTTCTCCAGCCTTTCAGGCCAGACCTTCTCACTTCTCATCAGCTCCCCACCTCCAGCGGCCGTAAGACCAGTGTATATGTTGCTGGAAATCCTGTGGCAGGAGGCTGGCTGACTCCTGGCCTCCCCGCTGTGGACTGGGGTTCCATGCCCTGGGGCCCAGCCTGACCTTCACCACTGCTGCACATCTGCTTTACGACTCCTTCCCTGCTCTGGCTGTCATCTCATTTTCTGCTCCTCCCAGCCCAGCCGGTTTATGACTTTTCCAAGGCCATGTCTGTTCTGGCCCTGGAGTGCAGGATGTGGGGAGGGAGTGAAGCAGGCAACGTCCACACTGTCATCCCTGCCCAGGAAAGACCATGCTTGCTTTGTTGTGAAAATTCATGAGCAAACTGGGAGTGGGGTGGGGTTTGGCAGGGAGACAAATGGGTTCTTAGTGAGGAAAAATGCCAGCAAATGTGTTTGTGTGAGTTTTCTTAGGAGCAGTGAGGAGGACAGTAAATATGGGTAAAATAAAATAAAATGGTGTGGTGAGTAGAGGTTTGACTTCTGACTTTCCTTTATGGTTTCAAAGTGGATCTGGAAGAGATGGCGGAAAGACACTTAGAAGATCTCAGCAGTAAAAGACTGAGTGATGCCGTGACAGTGAGGTTGTCACTCAGATCCCCGGATGTGAAGAAGGCAACACATTACGACCTGAGCCCCCAAGTCCAAGAGATGGCTGAAAAGGTACACCGGCTTAAGAAGAGCCACATCTTCCAGGTCTTCTGGGAAGACGCGGCAGAAATGCTGAGCGAGCCTGAGGAGGAGCTGGAAAGGCAGATTCTTCAGGCTGACGAGGCATATACATATCTGTATCTCCCTTGTCTCGAGAAGTTGATGAAACTGTATGAGGATCTGAGGTCAGGAGAGATCACCTTTCAGGAGGTTGACACCATATTCAAGGATTTTGTGAATAAGTATAGCCAGCTCACCGACAACCTCCAGACTATGTGTGTCCTGGACCCCAGCGACCAAGGGGACTGGATCAGCTGTCGAGTTGGGCAGATCAGGGAGTACCATCACCTGCACCAGGCTGTCAGCTCGGCCAAGGCCATCTTGAAGGTCAAGGAGAATTTGGGCCTGACCGGTGACTTCAGTGTTCTGCACACTTTGTTAAACTTTGTAAGTTATTTACCAGGGACCCATAGGGTGGGGGTGGGAGCTCCCATGGGCTCTCCGGGTTCTGGAAGCCAGACAGGATGGTTTCACAGCCTCCCCCAGGAATTCTTGTTTGCATTTCACCTGACGCCTGATCATGCCCAGGGCTTCATTCTCACCTGGTTATAAATGGTGTGAGTGCTCCTGGCAAGTGCACATTTTCTCAGGTTGGCATGAGAGTTGAGAATTTGGGAATGGGCAGTGACCCTCTTTTGGTAGCCAGGCATCAGGAAAGGGTCATCTGGTCTCATCAGGTTAGAGTGTGGAGAGGCAAAAGAAGGGTTTGTTCTGGTCCCCTCTCTGTGCACATCTGCCAGGGCTGGCAAGGGGTGGTGCACGGTGAGCCATGTCTGCTGTGCTGAAGAAGCAGGTGCTTTGTTTTGTGTTTCTTCAGGCGGGCATTTACAAGGCACCCCATGATCTGTGGTACGACAGAGACACAAAGATGATGAAAATTAAGCACAAAATTTGGAATTATGCACACTTAGCCTTGGCTCCCAGCAGCGTGTTCTCAAATAGGTCACTGCTCTGGGCCTTAATTTCTTTACCCATAAAACAGGAAAAGTAACGATGTGCACCTGGCAGAGTTCTTGTGTAAGTGGCTTCGTGGAGGGCCGGGTACAGAGGATTAGTAGTTATTATGGATCGATGGGGCGATGGCAGGGAGGGCTCTAGTGTCCCAGCTTCTGGTCAGGAGCTTCATGCACCTGCCTTTAGCTGCTTCAAGTCCAAGAAGGGCAGACTGAGGCCTTTGCGAGGGTCGGCGCCACTGCTTGGACTCCAGGGTTCCAGGTAACCGGGTTCAGCCCACAGTAGAGCTCTGTCTTGCAGACTGACAACTTCGACGACTGTTGTCACGAGAAGCTGGACCAGATCAGCGAGCAGCTGATCCACGCCAAAAAGCTGCTGCAGGACATCAGTGAGACCCGGTGCCAGTGTCTCCTTGAGCTGTCCCTGAGCCAGGAGTTCGTCTGCTGGGTCCAGGAGGCTCTTGGAGGTACAGCTGGTCATTGAGGTTGCTGGGAGAAGGGAGAGAGCATTAAGATGGCTCACGGGAGGGTTTCATGAATTTACAGGCAGTCCCTTTGCTGGGACACATGCTGTGTAAAGAACGGACACGCTGTCTGCGTCTCTTTAGGAGACGTGCTGTGCCTGCCTCATCGATGATGCTTCATGGCAGTATTTCATATGTTTTGGCATAAAAACTATTTCCTTCACTGCTTTTTGCCCTTGCTCTGGAGGCTTGCTGTGAATAGTTGGATATCATTTTCATACAAACTTACCCTCTTTAGCTTTTTCCTGTGGTTGATTTTAACTAGAAGATAAGATAAGCTCTTGTCCACAGAAGAGATTTCATTACATCAGCTCATTAGTGTGACGTGCATTTCTCTTTTCGGCCAAGAGCTTGGAAGCCTTTTTTGCCGTGTGGCTTAGGTGCCTCTGGCGGAGGGGATGCATGGAGGGGGGAAGGAGAGGCAAGGAAGATCGGTGGGGGAAGCAGGAAAGGGGCGGCCGCAGCTCTGGTGCTCATCTGCGTGCTCAGTACTCTCAATGGGGGGCTCCTTGGCCCACTCCGATGCACATCCTTTGATTAGTAAGTAGTCCAAAGAGAATTAGCTTCATTTCTTTATAGTTAACTGGCAACGTTGTATTTACCTGGTGAGCCCATTTCTTTTTATATTAAATAGTGTTGTTGTGTGGATTATACACGACAGTGTGCATGGAGGCCTTGTGCCCATCTGCGTGCTCAGTACTCTCAATGGGGGGCTCCTTGGCCCACTCCGATGCACATCCTTTGATTAGTAAGTAGTCCAAAGAGAATTAGCTTCATTTCTTTATAGTTAACTGGCAACGTTGTATTTACCTGGTGAGCCCATTTCTTTTTATATTAAATAGTGTTGTTGTGTGGATTATACACGACAGTGTGCATGGAGGCCTTGTGCC